>NC_060210.1:204373750-204738125 GCF_021130785.1 Homalodisca vitripennis
GTACTTGTGGGGAATGTGGTGCAGAAGGCCCTGGTTGATTCTGGGTCAGCACGCAGCCTGATTTCTTTGTCGTTTTTTGAAGATCTAAAATCCTCTGGGCTAATACGGCAGGTTGAGCCTAGTTCACTTATCTGCTGGACTGCTTCACGCACACCTTTACCTATTATCTGTAGTGCCCAGATTCACATCAAAATTAATTATTTCTCTTGGGATTGGAGCTTTTTGGTGGCTAAGGACCTGACTTTTCCTTTCATCTTGGGAGCAGATTTTATCGGAAAAACTGGCATGATTTTGGATTTGGCCTCCAGTCATGTTTTCTTTGCTTTCGCCAGGCGGGTGCTCGTTCCCTTTTCAGATGTCGAGTCTCGTGGGACTGCTGCCTTAGAGATGGAAGATAAGAGCTTGACTCCTCCTGACCAACTAGGACATCTTACGCCGAAAGAGGCTGAGGACATAAGGCAGATTTGTTTTAGTTTTCCTGAAGTCCTAACTGACAAACTGGGCACGACCAATCTCTTGGAATACGAGATTCGTCTTACAGACACCCGTCCTGTACGTTCCCATCCATATAAGCTTGCTCCGCCCAAGATGGAAATTCTGAGAAATATGATTGATGATTTACTTAAGAGTGGGGTAATCGAGCCGTCTTGCTCAAATTTTTCCAGTCCAGCGTTTCTAGTGCCGAAACCTAATGGGAAGTCCAGATTGGTCCTGGATTATCGAAAGCTCAATGCTCAGATAGAAATTGACTCCGTGCCTCTCCCCGATTTGCATTCTGCTTTCGACTGGTTTGGTAAGGCCAAGTATTTCTCCATTTTTGATCTTAATCAGGCATATCATCAGATTCCTCTAAAACACGAGTCTCGACCTCTCACTGCCTTTTGTGTGCCTTGGAATTTGTACCAGTTCACCCGAGTGCCAATGGGCTTGGCTGTGGGGGCCCAGACACTCACCAGACTCCTGGATTCTATCTTTCATGATGTCAAATTTAAGTTCGTGTTCAACTATCTGGATGACCTGCTTGTGTACAGTGAGAGTTATGAGGAGCACTTGACTCATCTAGAGGAAGTTCTAACTAGGCTGCGAGAGTCTGGCCTTACCGTCAATCCTGAAAAGGTGAGTTTTGCTCAGCCTGAAATATCGTTTCTGGGTCATCTTGTCTCTTCTCGAGGTGTTTGTATTGATCCAGAGAGAACCCAGGCAATCAGGGAGTTTCCTCCTCCTAAGGATGCCAAGGGGATTGCCCGTTTTGTGGGAATGATAAATTTTTATCGTCGTTTCATCCCCAATGTTGCTGAAGTGGCGGCCCCTCTGAACTCTCTTAGGAAAAAGGGTGCCAAGTTTGAGTGGGGTGAAGCGCAACAGACTGCTTTTGAGCAGCTGAAAGAGGCAGTGATGCAGCCTCCAGTCTTGGCTATGCCTGATTTCAGTTGTAAGTTCGTCTTGCAAACTGATGCTTCCTCCTTAGCCGTTGCTGCTGTTTTATCGCAAGAAGTAGATGGTATCCGGCAGCCCATAGCTTATGCTTCATGCACGTTAACCCCTTGTGAGAAGAAGAGTTGTTCTGTTTATGAGCTGGAATGTTTGGCTGTCGTGTTTGGAATTAATAAGTTCAGGCGTTACCTAGAACATAAAGAATTTTTGTTGGAAACCGACAACCAGGCACTTTCTTGGCTCCTTGCCCACCCCCGTCAGCTCGGGAAGATTGGTCGCTGGGTAGTCCAAATTTCTGCCCTTAAGTTCACAGTGCAGCACGTGCGAGGCACCCAAAATATCATAGCGGACACTCTGTCACGCATGTATCACTTACCCAACGACCACCAGAATTTATCAGAGCCGCCATGTTGTGGCGTGCTCCTAGACTTTCCTCTGGCATTTTCGGACATTGTTCCACACCAACTTAAGGATCCCGAGCTGACTGCTATCATCAATGAGCTTAAAAACGGAGGTGCCCACCCTCCTTATTTTCTGTACCGAGGTGCTCTATGCTGCCGTGACAAGCAGCGGAGAAAACCTAAGTTAGTGCTGCCAAGCTTTCTTGTACCGATGGTCTTTCAGTATTTTCATTCTTCTCCTGTGGGCGGACATCTAGGAATTCATAAGACCATCGCGAAGATTAGGGATCAGTTCATCTGGAAAGGTATGGACCGGGATATTGCAGCTCGAGTACGTTCTTGTGAACTGTGCTCGCTAAGCAAACCCGCTCAAAATACCAAGTTGGGTCTTTTGTCATCTGAGGTGGCGGAAAAACCTTTGGAGAAGGTTTTCATTGACTATGTTGGGCCTCTCCCGCGTAGCAAGTCCGGAAATAAGTTCCTACTTGTTTGTGTGGATGCCTTCTCCAAGTTTGTTTGGTTGTTCCCATTGCGGAGTGCTACCGCGCAGCTCACGGTGCAAGCACTTCGTAACCATTTTTTTTCAACACTTTGGAATCCCCGCCACCTTAGTTTCCGATAATGGTTCACAGTTTGTCTCCAATATCTTTAAAAGAATGTGCTTTGGGCACGGAATCCGCCATGTGACTACTTCCCCTTTCTATCCTCAGCCTTCTCACGCCGAACGGTTTAATCGCAATCTTCGATCTGCTCTCATTGCCTTTCATGCGGAAAATCAGACCACCTGGGATCAACAACTACCTTGGATCCAATTTGCCTTTAATACGGTCCAGCATGAAAGTCACAAGGCGGTACCTTTCGAGTTATTATTTGGCTTTCCGCCAAACAACCCTTTGGCGAACCTTTGGAAAATTAGCGATCTTCTGCCACCTCCTGGTTCTCCCGATGTGAAAGCCACTTGGGAGGCAGCCAGGCGGAATCTCATTCGGGCTAGGGAGTTAGTAAGGAGGAAGTACAACCGAGGTCGTATTGCCAATCCCTTCCAGGTGGGGGATCTAGTTTACTGCAAGGCTCACCCAGTCAGTTCGGCTGTGGATAAAAGAGCTGCTAAACTTTGCTACAGGTGGACTGGTCCCCACCGCATCTTGAAGTTTCTGACTCCGGTGACTGCCCGACTGGGAGATCCTCAGTCCGAGAAGATTTTCAGGAAGGCGCACATATCCCATCTGAAGCCTTGCCGGAGTCATCCGTGATTTCTCTTTAGTCTGTGCGGGAGGGTTTTAGGTCCAGAGGCCTGATCACCTCTGCTCCTTCTTCCTGATCAAGGTTCCTGTTTTCTTCTTTGTACCCACGCTACTCTTGGAGGGATTTCTTGCCTCCAACTGGATTTTCTTGGTTTTCCCTTCTGCTGACTTCAGGGTTTCCGGTTTATAATTCTTCAACCATTGGGGGGAGAGGCATTTTGTTTGGTTCTTCATTTTGAAGAAATTAACAGAGGGGAGTTCCTCCTTTTGGGGGGGGAGTCTGAGCCGGTTCAATACCTATATCTCCCCGGCTCATGTGTGTTTTATATAGTGTATGTGTGTGTGGTTTATTGGCTGCAGAGCCCACTGACCTTTTGAAGGCGTTTAGCCTTTCCGGGAGAGTGGTAGAGACTCCGAGCCGTGGTGTACAAGTTAGGAGTAGCTCCAGTTTAATATATTTTGTTTATTTAAGTGTTTGTTAGTTTTGCTGAGCTATACTCCTTCTGACATGTGCGGCTAAGTTTACGGCCCCTCACTGATGAGGTCCAGGAGATGAGTTGATTTTCTGCTGTCATCTCTCCATCATGCGTGGTCGCAGAGAACCTCCGCTTTTGCGCTCTGCTGAAGGACGGCCACCATGATGGACATTGCTACTAGTCAACATCTGTGATACCCTGCTCATATTCTTTATTTATTTGTTATTGTTATTGTTGCCATTTATATAGTTTATATTTTGTTATTTAATTTTAAGTTAGTTTTAGATATTATTTAGTTATTTCTTGGATTTCATTAGGAGCCCGCCCTTAGCAGAAGGATACCGGGTGGAATTGGCATTTCTTGTTTCAAATTATGGCGTTTCTAATTTTTGTATGCAGGTGCACCTGATAAGGATTGTTTGAGGAATATACTACTGCAGGCACTTTTTATTTTTTTTTATTTTTTTTATTTATAGTATCTATACTTATATATTTATATTGACTAGATAGGCCTATGTTGTGTCTTAGTAAATGAACCTGAGTATGCTGACCACGGTGTTCTTTTTTTTTACCTAGTTTAGTTTTGATCCGGCATCCCGTTCGCCACCATGGGCGCGCGCTTCCCTGATGGTTTGCTGTGGGTGTGCGAGCGGCGATGTTCGGTTTCAGTTGTTCCATTTTTTATGTTCCAGAACTTTGTTATTTCTTATTTCCACCGGCCCCGTAAAACCTTATATTGTTTTGTTCTGTAGGACGATTCCAATAAGTTAATGACGCAAAACTCGTATTTTGCCGCTCCGGCCGTTAATGTGACAATTACCTTGCTAGCTAGGAAAATGCAAATTGACAAAACAAACAAGTAATAATATTATAAATTTACCTTATCATAAATTTTAGGTTGGATATAAAATCATCTTGCAAGAAAAGTAGTTCCACTTTTAATGTTCTAAAATTCATTATATGTGATTTCATCTCTTAAAACCTCATATTGTTTTGTTCAGAAGGACGACTGCAACAGGTTAATAACTTGAATCTCGAGTATAACTTGAGTCATGTTCGTCTAAAGAGATAAAAAAAAAGTCAGCAACTAAAATGCTCAAAACGAAGCTATTACATCGTTTTGACATCAGAGATACCTAGATTACAAAATACAATAATAGAGTGTAATCTAGGTGGAGTGGCAGTCTTGTGTCATCAGGTATACAATTTCTAACCACAGGGTAGCAACCGAGTTTTTACACATAAAGTAGTAATAGTAGGAAGGGTTGATTCAGTTAGAATGTTCAGTTAGCTTCCAGTTCACCTTCCTTTTAAATTTGAGACAACGTCAGATAACGGACCCTGCAATAAGAGGAAAGTGAATTGGAGCCAAACTCAATATACAGAATAGTTATTAGTTAAGGATACAATTTAACAAATCACAATAACATACTAAGATGTAAGTTAAAAAGAATCACCAATCTTCAAACATTTATACACATCTTTTCAGTTCACACTGATCAAACTGTTAACCTCCATGTGGCGTCAAGTCACATCAGGCATGCAAATAACTACTGTCTACCTGCACATCGACTTTGTTCCACAGAGAAGAAAACAAATTATATTGGTGCCAAGATGTGGAGCGTATTGTTGCATGTACTGCTAAAACAGTTAACCTCCATGTGGCGTTCAAGTCACATCAGGCATGCAAATAACTACTGTCTACCTGCACATCGACTTTGTTCCACAGAGAAGAAAACAAATTATATTGGTGCCAAGATGTGGAGCGTATTGTTGCATGTACTGCTAAAACAGTTAACCTCCATGTGGCGGTCAAGTCACATCAGGCATGCAAATAACTACTGTCTACCTGCACATCGACTTTGTTCCACAGAGAAGAAAACAAATTATATTGGTGCCAAGATGTGGAGCGTATTGTTGCATGTACTGCTAAAACAGTTAACCTCCATGTGGCGGTCAAGTCACATCAGGCATGCAAATAACTACTGTCTACCTGCACATCGACTTTGTTCCACAGAGAAGAAAACAAATTATATTGGTGCAAAGATGTGGAGTGTATTGTTGCATGTACTGTTAAAACCATTAACCCAACATGTGGCGGTCAAGTCACTTCAGGCATTCAAATAACTACTATCTACTTATCTTGATGATAAATATATCGTTGAGAACCATTTGTAAAACTTTGCTCCTTAACAATTATTACAGTGAATATGTAATATGTTATGTAAGAGTCTAGTTAAAGAAAAGAAATATAAATTAATATCAATAGTGTTGTATCACATCATTGTTTTTAGAAAGAAATGAAAAATGTTACTACTTAGGCAAAATAAAGTATTAACAAGAAAATAATATGAATATTTTCTATTAGTCTATAAATTTGTGGAGAAAAATACAAAGAATGGAGAGGGAACTTTGCTTTTAAATGCACTGCTTTAGAGGAAATGCAACATCTGAGATGGTCATTAGAGTGCAACATCTGAGACGGCTATTAGAGTGCAACATCTGAGACTGCTATTAGAGTGCAACATCTGAGACTGCTATTAGAGTGTAACATCTGAGACGGCTATTAGAGTGCAACATCTGAGACTGCTATTAGAGTGCAACATCTGAGACGGCTATTAGAGTGTAACATCTGAGACGGCTATTAGAGTGCAACATCTGAGACTGCTATTAGAGTGCAACATCTGAGACGGCTATTAGAGTGCAACATCTGAGACGCATTAGAGTGCAAATTGTATTTAGTTTCATGACATTTTATATCTTATAACAAGGTTGTAAATAAAAATGTGATAGCCTAAAACTGGAAAAAAGGTTATATATTATTCTTATTAATTAATGCCTTGAAAAACACATAAACAAGACAAATCAAGTGGTGGTTTTTTTAACTACTGCGGGAATTTAAGATAGGGAGATGTTTCTAGTGTAAGCAATCTTTTATAAAAATAACAACCACCCCAGGCCTTTGTGTCCTTGCAAGAGTTAGAGGACAAGGAAACTCCCAGAATATAAATCAAGGACATACAATGTCACAGTTGTCTCGACTAAACCAATCTTATTAGTATTAGTAAGTATCCTTGACAATACTTACTCTTACTTACTCCCATGGCCATGGATACCCTAGGTGGTATTTGGCCTCGCCAACCAGCTGCCTCCATCTCTCCCTGTCTTCACAATCCTCCTTACCCGCTCTCAATTTCCGCAAGTCCTTCTACACCTGGTCCTTCCAGCGATTTTTGGGTCTACCTTGAGGTCTTCTTCCAACTGGATTGTGTTTCCAAACCTCTTTAATCAATTTATCATCCTCCCTCCTCATCACATGGCCTGCCCACCGAAGTCTCCTGCTCTTTGCTTCTCCTACAACGTCTGGAGATTGAAACATCTCTCTGATTTCTTGGTTATGCCTGATTCTCCATCCATCTCCATCTCTAATAGGTCCGAACAATCCTTGACAATACCAGGAGAAAAGTTTTATGTGTTTATCCTTGACATAGGTCTATTCAGCATCAATGTTAGCTGGTGCAAGAAAATATTATAGTGGAACAGAATGCATTTGGACTAAGGTATCTGTATCGAGGTGTAAAAGTCAACTTGTTATTTCATACTATTACATCTGATTGATTGAAGTTGAGTTGTCTAAAGTCAATTATAAATTGAAAAGAAGCAGTATGCTCTTAATATTTGAGTTGATTATTTTATTTATTAGTCCAAACATAAAAACTATTAGTTTTGTTAAATTTTTTGTTTTCATCAATAACGTATTTTATTATTAACAAAATCACCAGTTTGAACATTTGATAAAAAATGGTATCTTATTCAATTTCAAACAAAATTGATGTATTCTAATTCAATACTTTGTTTAAAATGAATGTTTAACCCCTAACAAATGTTGGACTCGGTGATTTGGATTTGCCCATCATGTTTGTATATTACAATGTTACAGGTTCTGTTACAACAGTGCCGAGTGAGGTACAGCACAAAGCCAACATTGAATGAAGTGTTTATATTGAGTGGAGCCAGAACTCCCATGGGCTCCTTTGGTGGCTCTCTCGCAGCACTCGGAGCCACGAAACTAGGAGCCCTCGCCATCCAGTTACAAACCATCTCCTAGCTAGTCACTACCGGTACTGTATTTGTATGTTAGGAAAAAATTCACTTTAAATAGAATTTCACCATAATTCTGTGGTGTTCGGGAAAAAGGGGATAAGTTCATTTTTTGTGCAAAATGAGTTAAGTATAGTATCGTGTTCATGAGATTCCCAGCTGTGTTTGGGTATAATGGGATAAGTTCTAAGAGAATATTATGAGGTTCTATTTACTTGTGAAAAAGGAGTTACTTCACTGAGGGAGAATTACTGTTTGGGAAGAATGGGATATGTCAACTTATCCCGTTTTACCCGAACACAAAAGGCGACACTATCAAACTCAATGTTTGTGTAAAATGGGATAAGTTAGAGAAACACATGTTGAAAAAAGCACTCATCTGATAGTTAACAGCTGAGAAATTGATGAGAAAACCCTGGTTGAGGATGCATTAGCAAAACATCATGAGTTAGCAGACAGAGCTTACACATCTAAAGAGATTGACAAAAAGAAAACCATGAATGATGACAAATCTACTACATTAACCTTTGACCTTCAACAATGTCTCCCAACCCCTCATCTTCAGTCTTCTGTGGTATTTTATAAACGTCAATTATGGACCTTCAATTTGACAATCCATAACAGCAAAGTCAACCAAGCTTACTGCTATATGTGGAGCGAAGTAGATGGAGGAAGAGGCTCAAATCAGATAGGGTCGTGTGTGGCTAAACACCTAAACAATATTCCTGAACAGCTGAAACATGTTATTTTGTATTCAGACACATGCGGAGGCCAGAATAGAAATTCAAATATGCTTGCCATGTTCCTTTTAGCAGTGAAAAATCATACCCATTTGGAAACCATTGATCACAAATTCTTGATACCTGGACATACACATATGGAATGCGATGGTGACCATGCACAAATAGAAAAAAGAAAGAAAAAACAAGATGCACCCATTTTCCATCCTCATAATTGGATGCAACTAGTTCGTCAAACTGGAGGAAAGACTAAATTTAAAGTTGTGGAAATGCAAAAGCAGGATTTTTCCCAGTACGCTAGCCTGTATGAAACAAGTCAAGAAAAGACTAGACCCCTACGGATTCCTGTGAGGAATGGAAAAAATCTATGATGACAATGAAGACCGTTTTTATGGCGAAATGTAAAGTGGATGCGATTCACTAAAAATTTACATAGAGTACTCTACAAAGACACTTTGGATGAAGATGTACCATTCAAATCCATCTCAGTGATCAAAGCAGGGCAGTCAAGAAACAAGTTGATGCCACCGCTATCGTGTAGTGGAAGAATCCCGATCTCTGAAAAGAAGAAAAAAGATTTAATCAGTATGTTAAATCTCATACCAACCGTATTCCATGACTACTACAACAACCTTCCATCAACTGACAAACCAGACATTCTCCCAGATATAACCAATGAAGGTCAAGAGAGTGACGACTGATGTAGCCAACGTACATGTACTAGTCATGTAGGAAATGTTCATTAAAGATTATGTACTGTATTTCATGTTATTATTCACCTGTCTCAATGAGATACAAATCACAAATATTTAGAGAATAAGTGAATATGTATTCAAAGGTTTGGGGTAAAAGGGAATAAGTTGTACAAAAACTTTAAAAAAATTTATAAAAAAATACTGAACAATTATTTAGCTAAGATAATTATATATTTAAACAGTGCATTAATTATAGAATTAAAAACAATATATTATGAACTCAGTCAATAATAACCAGATTTACAATAAACATTCAAACTTTGTGTTTGCATTTCCCGCAAGTTAATAAAACGGCACTTATCCCCTTTTTCCCGAACACCACAGAATTATAGTATTTTATTTTGAATAAATGTAGTGAAATCATTCATAATGTTCGGACAAACCTCAACTCAATCATTCATAAAAAGAACTCAACTCAAATATCCTAAAATTAAATACAGTCAGTGATACAGCTAGGCTCGTAGAACATGCTTATCACACAGGTATGTTAAATGTTTAAAAATCTATTATTTATTTCCAATAGTAAGACCATTCCATTTTTTCTGAGGTTAATATGGTCGTTGTGGTGTCTGGAATGGGCTACATAGACAGACGGAGTAGAAGTTAAAATCATCTGAGAGAAGTTCACGTATTAAAAGAATTACTTTGTTTCATTTTTTTATTATTTATTGTATGTATATTATTTATTAAAAAAAGTCTGTGATTAAAAATACTTTCTTCAATCGAATAAATAATAATAGCTTTAAAAGTTTGCATCAAAAACTTCATGAAAGATTTCTGAGTAAAAACACTTTTTTAATTTACTTGGAAATTTGTAGATAGGATTTTGAGTTAGTTTTAAAATCTTCAGACTTGTTTTAAAATAATTGATCTTTGTTTTGAAACTTTGTAACTGCAAATGTTTCTATTTAATTTAAAATGTGTTGTTGCAAAAAGAAGAGAAGAGTCCATTTTATTAGAATCAGTTGCTTCAAGTCTAACGGATTGTTGATTTTAATAATTGTATTATTTCAAACAGTGTGCAGTGCTAATTTTACCTGAATTGAAAATCACATTAATTTAGCATTTTAAAAGTCACCCTTCATTGTGTAACATTGTATTATTTTGATCCTCAGTTATTTATATGTGCAGAGAAAAGTTTGACCTGAAATAGGTTATCAGTAGTGTCAAATTGCTATCTTTCTTTGGCTTTCAACGATAACATAGTCTTACTGTAATTACCTTACTCATTGTATTAGAAAAACTTTTAAGATTCAAATTACATAAACTCCATTGTTTTTAAAAGCATTTTGTTCTTTAATTGAATGAATGAGATCAAAATTCTGTACAATTTCAACACCTTATGTGTGTCTCAAAATTATACAAATATTTATTTTTTAGTTGTCGATTTTTAGTATCAATAGGATAAAAATATCTATTGACCTAATAGTCTAAATTGGTTAAGGATCCACATAAAAGTCTGCAGGACAGTTTTGTTATTTCTTTTGATTTTATATAAAATAACAACTAAAAAAGATAACCCAGATATTTGTGGTAATGTCTGAGAGAGTTAGTAGCATATTTACTTTTGTTGGTATACTAAAATAATACGAAAAAATGGCTCACTACCTATACAGTCTATGTGAAGTGGCTCGCTGTAAGTGCATTTAAGTGTGTAATTCCCCAATATATAATTACTCACTTGTGCGGAAGCTTACCTGGTTCCTGTAAGTCATTTCCAATGTAACACTAAGATTATTAATATTACTACCAGAATATAAAACTCATTCTAAACTACTCAAAAAATTGACTTCATTCTTCAGTACCTCTCATCGTTGGTACTGCTTATTTTATTGGACAAGGCATTCTATCTGGGGAGAAACATCTCAAGTGAACCTACGAAGAATTCAGAGGCTTCAGAAACAAGCGATGAGGATCCTTAATTGCCTGGGACCAAAAGACACCTGCAAAAGATATTGTTCAGACCTCAGAATTATGACCATGGGGAATATATCCCAAGCAGGGAATGTATACCAAGCTGGACTTGGCCAATCCCCTGCCAGCCTTGTGTAGTGCCTACATGTGTACACTGTGACTGTAATGTTGACAGGCAGCCGTAGAGCCGTGCCGCAGTACACAAGGATGAGATCAAGGAGGTCTACAGGGGGAATGTATGCCAAGCTGGAATCGGCCAATCCCCTGCCAGCCTTGTGTAGTGCCTAGATGTGTATACTGTGACTGTAATGTTGACAGGCAGCCGTAGAGCCGTGCCGCAGTACACAAGGATGAGATCAAGGAGGTCTACAGGGGGAATGTATGCCAAGCTGGAATCGGCCAATCCCCTGCCAGCCTTGTGTAGTGCCTAGATGTGTACACTGTGACTGTAATGTTGACAGGCAGCCGTAGAGCCGTGCCCCAGTACACAAGGATGAGATCAAGGAGGTCTACAGGGGGAATGTATGCCAAGCTGGAATCGGCCAATCCCCTGCCAGCCTTGTGTAGTGCCTAGATGTGTACACTGTGACTGTAATGTTGACAGGCAGCCGTAGAGCCGTGCCGCAGTACACAAGGATGAGATCAAGGAGGTCTACAGGGGGAATGTATGCCAAGCTGGACTCAGCCAATCTCCTGCCAGCCTTGTGTAGTGCCTAGATGTGTACACTGTGACTGTAATGTTGACAGGCAGCCGTAGAGCCGTGCCGCAGTACACAAGGATGAGATCAAGGAGGTCTACATGGGGAATGTATGCCAAGCTGGACTCAGCCAATCTCCTGCCAGCCTTGTGTAGTGCCTAGATGTGTACACTGTGACTGTAATGTTGACAGGCAGCCGTAGAGCCGTGCCGCAGTACACAAGGATGAGATCAAGGAGGTCTACAGGGGGAATGTATGCCAAGCTGGAATCGGCCAATCCCCTGCCAGCCTTGTGTAGTGCCTAGATGTGTATACTGTGACTGTAATGTTGACAGGCAGCCGTAGAGCCGTGCCGCAGTACACAAGGATGAGATCAAGGAGGTCTACAGGGGGAATGTATGCCAAGCTGGACTCGGCGAATCCCCTGCCAGCCTTGTGTAGTGCCTAGATGTGTACACTGTGACTGTAATGTTGACAGGCAGCCGTAGAGCCGTGCCGCAGTACACAAGGATGAGATCAAGGAGGTCTACAGGGGGAATGTATGCCAAGCTGGAATCGGCCAATCCCCTGCCAGCCTTGTGTAGTGCCTAGATGTGTACACTGTGACTGTAATGTTGACAGGCAGCCGTAGAGCGTGCCCACTACCTAAGGAAGAAGAGATCAAGGAGGTCTACAGGGGGAATGTATGCCAAGCTGGAATCGGTCAATCCCCTGCCAGCCTTGTGTAGTGCCTAGATGTGTACACTGTGACTGTAATGTTGACAGGCAGCCGTAGAGCGTGCCGCAGTACCCAAGGAAGAGATCAAGGAGGTTTACATGGGGAATGTATACCAAGCTGGACTTGGCCAATCCCCTGCCAGCCTTGTGTAGTGCCTACATGTGTGTACACTGTAATGTAATGTTGACAGGCAGCCGTAGAGCCGTGCCGCAGTACACAAGGATGAGATCAAGGAGGTCTACAGGGGGAATGTATGCCAAGCTGGAATCGGCCAATCCCCTGCCAGCCTTGTGTAGTGCCTAGATGTGTACACTGTGACTGTAATGTTGACAGGCAGCCGTAGAGCCGTGCCGCAGTACACAAGGATGAGATCAAGGAGGTCTACAGGGGGAATGTATGCCAAGCTGGAATCGGCCAATCCCCTGCCAGCCTTGTGTAGTGCCTAGATGTGTACACTGTGACTGTAATGTTGACAGGCAGCCGTAGAGCCGTGCCGCAGTACACAAGGATGAGATCAAGGAGGTCTACAGGGGGAATGTATGCCAAGCTGGACTCGGCCAATCCCCTGCCAGCCTTGTGTAGTGCCTAGATGTGTACACTGTGACTGTAATGTTGACAGGCAGCCGTAGAGCCGTGCCGCAGTACACAAGGATGAGATCAAGGAGGTCTACAGGGGGAATGTATGCCAAGCTGGACTCGGCCAATCCCCTGCCAGCCTTGTGTAGTGCCTAGATGTGTACACTGTGACTGTAATGTTGACAGGCAGCCGTAGAGAGCCGTGCCGCAGTACACAAGGAAGAGATCAAGGAGGTCTACATGGGGAATGTATGCCAAGCTGGAATCGGCCAATCCCCTGCCAGCCTTGTGTAGTGCCTAGATGTGTACACTGTGACTGTAATGTTGACAGGCAGCCGTAGAGCGTGCCGCAGTACCTAAGGAAGAGATCAAGGAGGTCTACAGGGGGAATGTATGCCAAGCTGGAATCGGTCAATCCCCTGCCAGCCTTGTGTAGTGCCTAGATGTGTACACTGTGACTGTAATGTTGACAGGCAGCCGTAGAGCGTGCCGCAGTACCCAAGGAAGAGATCAAGGAGGTTTACATGGGGAATGTATGCCAAGCTGGACTCGGCCAATCTCCTGCCAGCCTTGTGTAGTGCCTAGATGTGTACACTGTGACTGTAATGTTGACAGGCAGCCGTAGAGCGTGCCGCAGTACCCAAGGAAGAGATCAAGGAGGTTTACATGGGGAATGTATGCCAAGCTGGACTCGGCCAATCCCCTGCCAGCCTTGTGTAGTGCCTAGATGTGTACACTGTGACTGTAATGTTGACAGGCAGCCGTAGAGCGTGCCGCAGTACCCAAGGAAGAGATCAAGGAGGTTTACATGGGGAATGTATGCCAAGCTGGACTCGGCCAATCCCCTGCCAGCCTTGTGTAGTGCCTAGATGTGTACACTGTGACTGTAATGTTGACAGGCAGCCGTGTAGAGCGTGCCGCAGTACCCAAGGAAGAGATCAAGGAGGTTTACATGGGGAATGTATGCCAAGCTGGACTCGGCCAATCCCCTGCCAGCCTTGTGTAGTGCCTAGATGTGTACACTGTGACTGTAATGTTGACAGGCAGCCATAGAGCGTGCCGCAGTACCCAAGGAAGAGATCAAGGAGGTTTACATGGGGAATGTATGCCAAGCTGGACTCTGCCAATCCCCTGCCAGCCTTGTGTAGTGCCTGGATGTGTACACTGTGACTGTAATGTTGACAGGCAGCCGTAGAGCGTGCCGCAGTACCCAAGGAAGAGATCAAGGAGGTTTACATGGGGAATGTATGCCAAGCTGGACTCGGCCAATCCCCTGCCAGGCAGGCCTCCCTTTTTGCCGGTACTGTTATTGGATTTTGTCTGGAGGATTTATATATTTATCTTCTGCTGAATATAACTACTCATGTAACAGTTCTGATTTTCAATAAATTTTAGTTTTTAAATTCACTTTGTTATTATTATATGTATATAATATGATGAAGGGGAAAGACCTTGTACCAGTAAGTTTATATTATTTTCATTAATTTTCCACATTTGTAGCCACTATATGGTGTTTTTATCATATAAATAGTTTTATTTGCTATTAAAATCATGTTAGTTTCTTTTCACTCTGAAATATATTACATTACTGTTAGAGTGGTTTCTGATTATAATATAATTGAGTTAGTGATTTTAAAAACGTAGTGCAGTGTTTCTGTTCTTTGTCTATTCACTCAACCGTCACGACCATGTTCCCGATGATGTTGGTTAATCGAGTTTTTATTGTAATATTAATTTTATTGTTTGTATGTGTCTTTTTGTATTGTAATACATTAATATTGATAAAGCGATACTGTACAGTGCAGAAGAACCTGACTCTGAAGATCAAGAGTCATTCTTCTTTCTGAGAACTGCAACTTAGAGTATTTTTTTCTCTTCTTAAGACATTATTAATGTAGAAAATAAATGAGCTTACAGTATATTATAAATAATAAGCATAAAATATGCTATTATATCATGGGGAAATTTGACAACATAAGCTTGTATTCTAGCAATTCCTGTCTCATTGAACATTCTGAGACATTTCATAGACTTTTGAATTAATATTATTCAAGTTTTGAATTGTTATGTATAGTGATAATTTTAATTAGACTTAGTTGTTACTTGACATGCTTGTATGTATACATGTGAATTATGACTTTGTCAATGCTTCACTGCTTAACGGCAAATAAATTATTATTATTATTCATGATCTAGAGGTTCTATGGTCTGTTTCAACCCATCATGGCATAGCGGTATGTAGTTATTGGAACTTGTACCAAGTCTCTTAGGGCAGATAGGCAGATGTCAGGCCCTTAATATAGTACTTTTAGATTTATTACCATTTTTCAAAATGGAGAACTAGAAAATAAAATAAATTTATTCTAAGCATAACTTTTGCTTTTGGTAAAAATTTTAATTTTGTTGACAGGTTTGTCTAAAAGCACAGATTGTTCGACGATCAACAAGGTGTGTGCCTCTGGGATGAAAGCTATCCAGCTGGCAGCTCAGAACCTGATGTGTGGCCACCAGGACGTGATGGTGGCAGGAGGCATGGAGTCCATGTCAAATGTTCCGTTTTACATGCGTAGAGGAGAGACCAGTTACGGAGGTGTTAGTCTGCAGGTGAGAAGTTCAGTCTATGTTACATCCAAGAACACTTTTACATGCGTAGAGGAGAGACCAGTTACGGAGGTGTGAGTCTGCAGGTGAGAAGTTCAGTCTATGTTACATCCAA
This sequence comes from Homalodisca vitripennis, assembly GCF_021130785.1. Lineage (NCBI taxonomy): Eukaryota > Metazoa > Arthropoda > Insecta > Hemiptera > Cicadellidae > Homalodisca > Homalodisca vitripennis. Next base: position 204,389,524 of record NC_060210.1, read on the forward strand.
GAACACTTTTACATGCGTAGAGGAGAGACCAGTTACGGAGGTGTTAGTCTGCAGGTGAGAAGTTCAGTCTATGTTACATCCAAGAACACTTTTACATGCGTAGAGGAGAGACCAGTTACGGAGGTGTGAGTCTGCAGGTGAGAAGTTCAGTCTATGTTACATCCAAGAACACTTTTACATGCGTAGAGGAGAGACCAGTTACGGAGGTGTGAGTCTGCAGGTGAGAAGTTCAGTCTATGTTACATCCAAGAACACTTTTACATGCGTAGAGGAGAGACCAGTTACGGAGGTGTTAGTCTGCAGGTGAGAAGTTCAGTCTATGTTACATCCAAGAACACTTTTACATGCGTAGAGGAGAGACCAGTTACGGAGGTGTTAGTCTGCAGGTGAGAAGTTCAGTCTATGTTACATCCAAGAACACTTTTACATGCGTAGAGGAGAGACCAGTTACGGAGGTGTGAGTCTGCAGGTGAGAAGTTCAGTCTATGTTACATCCAAGAACACTTTTACATGCGTAGAGGAGAGACCAGCTACGGAGGTGTGAGTCTGCAGGTGAGAAGTTCAGTCTATGTTACATCCAAGAACACTTTTACATGCGTAGAGGAGAGACCAGCTACGGAGGTGTGAGTCTGCAGGTGAGAAGTTCAGTCTATGTTACATCCAAGAACACTTTTACATGCGTAGAGGAGAGACCAGTTACGGAGGTGTGTGAGTCTGCAGGTGAGAAGTTCAGTCTATGTTACATCCAAAAACACTTTTACATGCGTAGAGGAGAGACCAGTTACGGAGGTGTGAGTCTGCAGGTGAGAAGTTCAGTCTATGTTACATCCAAGAACACTTTTACATGCGTAGAGGAGAGACCAGTTACGGAGGTGTGTGAGTCTGCAGGTGAGAAGTTCAGTCTATGTTACATCCAAGAACACTTTTACATGCGTAGAGGAGAGACCAGTTACGGAGGTGTTAGTCTGCAGGTGAGAAGTTCAGTCTATGTTACATCCAAGAACACTTTTACATGCGTAGAGGAGAGACCAGTTACGGAGGTGTGAGTCTGCAGGTGAGAAGTTCAGTCTATGTTACATCCAAGAACACTTTTACACATGCACTTTGAGTTTCTATAAAAATTGTGATGCTTTAGTTAGCGTACTTAATTCTAGTGTCCCTTTATGGCAAGTCATAAACGTTAAATATTGCCGTGATATCTAGTTTATCTCTCACCAATGTAGTAATATCATTTCCAGTTTAACATTTTTACAGCAAATCTAGTTAAATGTGACACATGGGAATTTGTAGATGACAAGAGCATTGTTACAAAACATGTTCTGTTCTGTTTATTTGTTGGATTCTGCATTATTGTCTTTAGGGCAGTTTGAGGTTGTGTGTGAAAGTTGTAAAAAAGGCACTAGTATTAACATGTTACAATTTCCTTGAAGTGAAATTACTACAGGATTCAGCCCATCGGTTTGAGCCATTTTTAAAATTTTTGATTTCTCAAGTTTTGAATTAATTGAATTTATTGTACAAGTAGTATCAGTATGCTGAAGACGGCTTCCGGTAATTCACTACATGATAAATTCCAGGCAATTAATTATTGGCCAAAACAGGAATGCCGACTTTGGAAGACCATACATGTGTGGTGAGGTTGGAAGACCATACATGTGTGGTGAGGTTGGAAGACCATGCATGTGTGGTGAGGTTGGAAGACCATACATGTGTGGTGAGGTTGGAAGACCATACATGTGTGGTGAGGTTGGAAGACCATACATGTGTGGTGAGGTTGGAAGACCATACATGTGTGGTGAGGTTGGAAGACCATACATGTGTGGTGAGGTTGGAAGACCATACAGGTGTGGTGAGGTTAGAAGACCATACATGTGTGGTGAGGTTGGAAGACCATACATGTGTGGTGAGGTTGGAAGGCCATACATGTGTGGTGAGGTTGGAAGACCATACATGTGTGGTGAGGTTAGAAGACCATACATGTGTGGTGAGGTTGGAAGACCATACATGTGTGGTGAGGTTGGAAGACCATACAGGTGTGGTGAGGTTGGAAGACCATAAATGTGTGGTGAGGTTGGAAGACCATACATGTGTGGTGAGGTTAGAAGACCGTACATGTGTGGTGAGGTTGGAAGACCGTACATGTGTGGTGAGGTTGGAAGACCGTACAGGTGTGGTGAGGTTGGAAGACCATACATGTGTGGTGAGGTTGGAAGACCATACATGTGTGGTGAGGTTGGAAGACCATACATGTGTGGTGAGGTTAGAAGACCATACATGTGTGGTGAGGTTAGAAGACCATACATGTGTGGTGAGGTTAGAAGACCATACATGTGTGGTGAGGTTGGAAGACCATACATGTGTGGTGAGGTGAGCTGTGTGCACTATTCTGGTCAAATGCATGGGTTGGATCCTAATTTAATACCTATATTATATACTGAGGGACAAAAAAAGTGGAACACTCAATATTTTTCAATCTTTTAATGTTATAATTGATGCAAAACCAAATTTAAAGGTGTTCTTTACACATTTCTGCAACAATCTAAGAACAATGTACAAAGATTTATTCGTAATTACAAGTTAACCCATTGCGGATCGTATTGTTGTGGCGCGCGGGCATCAGCGGGCGCGAATTAATTCACGGCCAGCGGCTGCACGAACAGCAATGGTGCGCCACATCGTATCGCTCGCTATTGTATACTAGAAAATTCAGCTGCGAAGGTATTCGTTCAGATGGAACATGGGCCTGCTGGGGTATCCGTGATGTAGGAACAATAACACACGAGCAAGGTTCCAGGGTGGCAGGGATGATGTCTGAATCATAGTCTAAATAAAGCGGCTCGGGCGAATCGATTGCAACATCCGGGCCATTGCCTAGACTAAACCCACCAACATGTACGTCTGCGTCGTTTAGTTGTGTCACTAACCTCAAAAGTATTATAATAACAACTGAGGAAAACACCCAATCAGAAGCGCTAAAAAGCAGAGAGTAAACTCATATGAATGATTTTTCAACTTCGACATACAACTGCGATCTGTAGGATATTTATAAAACTTTTGAAAACTCTAAACGTAGACCGTTGTTAAACACTCTTAGTAGACAAGTGAAGACTATCGCCCGATCTATCAGACATTAACAGAACTATTTGGAGGGAAATTTAAAAGCAGACCCCTTTTGCGACCTGAGCTCGTCACCGTTAGGCCCGGCCACTGCATGACGAGCCCAGTTTGTCAGTGATCCGCAATGGGTTAATTCCTAAAAAAACTTAAAATTAAAAAAAAGGAGAAAGAAATTAAATGGTTAGAATGATTTTTTTCTTGAACTTGGAGTAGTCCAAAGGTGTTTTAGTATCTTGTGCTCCCACCTCGGACTCTGATGGCTGCATGTAATCTGCGACCGATGCTGTCAATCAAGCCCCATATCACCTCCTGGTCCAAGTTATTCCATTCGTCCTGCAGGGCCTGGCCAAGCTGTTGCAAAGAGTGTAACTCACCTCATCGATTTCTAATTGCTCTTCCCATGACATACCAGATGTGTTCTAATGGATTAAGATCCGGACTGTGTGCGGGCCATTCCATTACTTCGATTCTAACTTCACGTAAGTAATTTTGCACCACCCTTGTGGTGTGTGGACGAGAATTATCTTGCATATCAGCATGAATCTAGGACCCACAAATCCCGCAAAAACCACTACATGTTCTGACAAAACCTCTTTCACATAACTGTCAGCATTTAATGTTCCTCTACTAACAATTACAAGCTCAGTGTGAGCCTCTCTTGAAATTCATCCCCAAACCATTATTGACCCACCATCAAAACTGTCTCTTGGCGATATTGCACATTGAGCAAACCTCTCTACAGCCTGTCTCCACACTCTTTCACGACCCTCTGGTGATCTCAGTGAGAACCGAGCCTCATCGGTCCACAGCACTGGGCTCCACTGCTCTACGGTCCAATTTACGTGAGTTCGAGCAAACTCCAAACAAGCTCTTCGGTGGCGCGGGAGCAGCCTAGGACCTGTAGCTGGGCGATAAGCTCCAAGTCCCACCTCCTGTAACCGTCTTCTAATTGTTCGTGTGGAAACATTCACTCCACGGGCTCTCAGAAGCTCATTACGAACTTCAACAGAAGTTCGGAACCGATTTCGCAAACTTACTGACACAACAAAACGATCATCTCTGGCACTTATTGTTCTGTTACGGCCTGGTCCCTGCCTCCTTTCATAACTTCCTGTTAATCTAAAGCGAACCACAGCTCTGCTTATGCTGCAACTAGGGAACCCTGTTATGTTTTCTACTTCTCGCAATGTTAAGCCACTATCAACTAGAGCAACGGCTCTGGCACAATCTGTTGCTGACAGAGGCATTTTCTGTTGTTGTCTAAACTGGGAATGACCTGCAGTAATGGATAGACACAAAGAATGAGGCAGCCAATGATCACAAAGGGGTTGAAAGTTCACTTCTGAGCTGATAAGGAAGACATTATTTTAGACTCATGATAATATTAGCAATATTAGCAATAAAGTAAGCAAGATGTTTCAGGATAGATTTGAAGCAATCATGTGAGGAATCAGCTACAGATAAGATAAAAATAGAAATATTTAATGTTAAATAAAATATTACACAGTTAAAACAATTTAAAAGCTTGTCCCACTTTTTTTGTCCCTCAGTGTATATATATATATATATATATATATATATATATATATATATATATATATACATACCAATATTCAAAGTGTGTGATTTTCTCTTTATATGTTACTACTAAAATTTGTTTTTGACGATGGAAGGATTTTTCCGGACATTTGCTATTGTTCAGTGATTTAAAAAATCAGAAACACTTTGTCTCAAGATCTACAATCTGATCTCTTTCTCAGGTAAATAACTAACCCAACACATAATTACAAATTAGGTTAAAATAAACAAATCATACCAGAGTGTTGTGACAAGCCTAAGTCAGGAATCACAACCACCATGTTGTGTGTCAACTTCACTAACTCTAAAACATGCACTTAATAAAAAGCAAAACACTACACTAATTATTAGAACTGAACTACAGAATACAGGTCACAATAGGGCTGTCACTGTCTTGTATGAAAGACTCGGAGAAATTTCAGAAAAATGGTAAGAATACAAAAATTGTGAAACAAAGGTTCTGATGTTCTTTTTCCTCCTCTTTGTCCAGTAGCTCATCACTGACAAGAGAAGGCCTACCATTCCTTTCTTAATTATGTATGTTTCTTGTTCTATTTTATGAAAGTTGTACCCAATGATGTTTGGCCCACTCAATTCACAATGAATCTTGGCTGCTGAGTGATTTTTCACCCAAAGAAATCTTATAGAATAGAATAGAATAATGTTTATTGTCATTTTACAAAATGCATTGACAAAGTCATAAATACACCTAAGTGGCATAGTCAAAAGAGATATTACTCTAATATATAAAAATATAAAAGTACTGTACATATATTTTAGGTTTGATGTTAAATAAAACATAATTCCAGTATACAGATGAAAGCTTTAAACCACTAGATTAACAAATTGGAATATGCAATTGGACAATCTAGAAATATATATCATTAAGACTAAAAAACTCTGAAAGTTCATAAAATGGGTTCTGTATTAACCAGTTATATAGCTTAGTTTTAAAAATATTTACAGAATACTTATTAACCAGACCTATTAATTTGTTATAAATCTTTTGGGAAATTAAAATATGACTTTGTTGGGTTTTGCTTAGCCTACAATGTTGCATTACAATATTATTTTTATTTCTGGTATTATGGCTATGTAGATCTCTGCTAAAAGTTTGAGATTGAATATATTTCATAATGTATAATACTGAGTCAAATACGAGGTGTGTTAGAAAAGTAATGAGATTGGTAACACTGCGGGAGATCTGGCAACGTTGTGTCTACCGGCTGACGCTAAACCTGTTTATTTATCCCTTCCACTTCCTCAGTCCGAGTTACAACTCCGTACAGTTAACACATTAGTTTTGACAGCGCCATTAGTAAAGTTGTGTTTTAATTGTGCGTCACAGAAATGGAGCATCGAAATTTAGAGCAACGTTGTGCAATAAAGTTTTGTGCTAAACTTGGTGAATCCGCGAGTGTGACTTTTGAAAAGTTGAAACAGGTCTATGGGAAACAGTGCTTATCGAGAGCACAAGTTTTCCGCTGGCACAAATCATTTTTGGAAGGCCGAGAACACGTTGAAGATGAACCTCGCTCAGGGAGACCTTTGACTTCAAGAACGGACGAAAACATGGATCGTGTGAGGGCGCTTGTGAGATCAGACCGTCGTTTAACAATAAAGATGATCAGTGAACAGCTAAATTTAAACACTTTCACCGTGCATCAAATTGTGACAGATGATTTGAACATGCGAAAGGTTTGTGCCAAATTGGTGCCGAAAAATCTCACAACTGAACAGAAGGACAATCGAAAAAATGTGTGCGTTGATCTTCTTGAGAGGATTGCTAATGACCAAGAATTCTTCAATTGTGTGATCACTGGTGATGAATCCTGGATATTTGAGTACGATCCTGAAACAAAGCGGCAAAGTAAAGAATGGCACACTTCGTCATCTCCTCGGCCGAAGAAATGTCGAATGAGCAAATCAAAGATCAAGACCATGCTAATTTGTTTTTTTGACAGGAAAGGTATCGTACACAAAGAATTTGTTCCACCAGGACAAACTGTCAACCAAGTGTTTTATAAAAGTGTCCTTGAAAATTTGAGGAAAAGAGTGATCCGTGTGAGACCGGAAATTGCAGACAAGTGGATGCTTCATCATGACAATGCTCCATGTCACACGGCCATTTCCATCTGTGAATTTTTGAACTCAAAACGCATTACTGTTGTTCCTCAACCCCCCTATTCACCTGATTTAAGTCCTTGTGACTTTTTCCTCTTCACGAAATTGAAACATGTCCTAAAAGGACGTCATTTTGGAACTCTGGAGAACATTCAAAAGACTGTGACCGACCAGTTAAAAGCCATACCAATTGAAGACTTCCAGCGCTGCTACCAAGAGTGGGAACGACGACTCCGCCGATGTATAGCTGCCCAAGGAAACTACTTTGAAGGGGATAACATTGTTGTTTGAAAATAATAAAAACTTTGGTTAGTATGAAATCAGTCTCATTATTTTTCTAACACACCTCGTATATATATATAGGTTAATAACAGTTTGCAATTCTAGTTTTATGAAAAGTGGTTTGCAGATGGTGCAGAAAAGTGGTTTGTATAACACTATGCACTTCATACTTAGCAGGATTTTCAATTACAGCGTTCGTGTTTTGAGGTTATAATTGGAAAATGTGAATATACGATAACACTATGCACTTCATACTTAGCAGGATTTTCAATTACAGCGTTCGTGTTTTGAGGTTATAATTGGAAAATGTGAATATACGATAACACTATGCACTTCATACTTAGCAGGATTTTCAATTACAGCATTCGTGTTTTGAGGTTATAATTGGAAAATGTGAATGTACGATAACACTATGCACTTCATACTTAGCAGGATTTTCAATTACAGCATTCATGTTTTGAGGTTATAATTGGAAAATATGAATATACGATAACACTATGCACTTCATACTTAGCAGGATTTTCAATTACAGCGTTCGTGTTTTGAGGTTATAATTGGAAAATGTGAATATACGATAACACTATGCACTTCATACTTAGCAGGATTTTCAATTACAGCGTTCATGTTTTGAGGTTATAATTGGAAAATATGAATATACGATAACACTATGCACTTCATACTTAGCAGGATTTTCAATTACAGCGTTCGTGTTTTGAGGTTATAATTGGAAAATGTGAATATACGATAACACTATGCACTTCATACTTAGCAGGATTTTCAATTACAGCATTCATGTTTTGAGGTTATAATTGGAAAATGTGAATGTACGATAACACTATGCACTTCATACTTAGCAGGATTTTCAATTACAGCATTCATGTTTTGAGGTTATAATTGGAAAATGTGAATATACGATAACACTATGCACTTCATACTTAGCAGGATTTTCAATTACAGCGTTCGTGTTTTGATGTTATAATTGGAAAATGTGAATGTACGATAACACTATGCACTTCATACTTAGCAGGATTTTCAATTACAGCATTCATGTTTTGAGGTTATAATTGGAAAATGTGAATATACGATAACACTATGCACTTCATACTTAGCAGGATTTTCAATTACAGCGTTCGTGTTTTGATGTTATAATTGGAAAATATGAATATACGATAACACTATGCACTTCATACTTAGCAGGATTTTCAATTACAGCGTTCGTGTTTTGAGGTTATAATTGGAAAATGTGAATATACGATAACACTATGCACTTCATACTTAGCAGGATTTTCAATTACAGCATTCATGTTTTGAGGTTATAATTGGAAAATGTGAATATACGATAACACTATGCACTTCATACTTAGCAGGATTTTCAATTACAGCATTCATGTTTTGAGGTTATAATTGGAAAATGTGAATGTACGATAACACTATGCACTTCATACTTAGCAGGATTTTCAATTACAGCATTCATGTTTTGAGGTTATAATTGGAAAATGTGAATATACGATGCTCTGACACTACCCCCACTACATGCCGTGCCATGCATAAACAGCAGTTACTGTTTCGATAATCCTTGTAAGTGTTCAATATTGTGTTATTGTTTCAAATCATTCATTGCCAATAATGCTCTTTAACCCTCTCCCGCTCGTAAGGCATGAATCGGCACGGCCACTACATAGCTACTGCAGCTTAAACGGCACAGATCGGCACGCACTGCTTTACCCAACAGAGCCGATAAGTGCTGCTCTCGAGTAGCAATAGTTTGTACTACTACGGGTTGTTTGCTATCAGGAGACCATTTACTTTACTTTTACAGTAGATTTATTCCATTATTTTGCTATTTATATTAGTTGTGCGGAAACAATGGCGGGTTGTAGTCGTACACTTTGTGACAGTGAAATTGATCTCGTTATTAGTAGTGATTGCGACGATTCAAGTGAGTGTAGTGATGTACCAGAGCTTTGTGAAGTAGTTGGTGGCATTGAGAATGTAGTTCGGAGTGATCACAGTGGCAGGGGCAGTGACGGCGAGCCAGACAATGACCTTCACCAAGTAACTGCGCAACAAACAACCCGGCGCCCAGCTGTCCGTGTGCCCCCTCCCTGGTCTCGTACAATCAACTTCATTGAACCAATATATAGTAAAATAATTAATATATATAACTATAGTTAATTACAATGACAGAACGTTTGTAAGTTGAGGCGCTGCGTATTTTGACCGAGTGCGACCGGCAGAGCGAATTAATTGAGGTTAGAAGCACCGTGAGCGCCTGGAAACAATGCGAGCGGGAAAGGGTTAAACAAATAAATTTGTTAAGTGCTCATCTCCATTATTGTCAGAATCAGAAAAATCTTTATTCAGTTGTAACACATGGTGTACATGAATGGTTTCACATGATTGAGAAAGTAAACGATTAGGTTTACTAAATATATTTTACATTGGTATCGAACTAAATTTAATAGAATATAATTTTAATTATAGTAAAAAAAATGTGAATTGTATAAAATTCAGAAAAGGAGTACAACGACAGGTCAGTCAGGTAGCTTTTAAATTTATTTTAAAATAATTTATAATTTTTATTAATTTTATATTGCTTGGCAGTAAATTAAAAAATGTAGTTCCTATGTATATTGGTTTTTTTTACAGAAAAATGTAAGCTACTGCCTTATTATTTCTATTTCTCGTATTATAACTGTGGTTCTCACCACTTTTGCCTAAGCTATGAGCACGATTCATCACTGACATTATAGTTTCATATATTTATATATATGCACTGTAAACCGTCATGATACCCAGTTGAGGAAAATGATTCTTCACAGTTTTATTCCATTGAACTTTTAAAATGACACGAATTGCTTTTTTTGTATCACTAAAATTCAATCAAAATTTTTTGTTGATGTGCATCCATATAATGAGATACCAAATATAATATGTGAAAAATAAATCATTTTTAGAGTTTCTTGTGAGCATAATTTTGACATTCTGCGAAGACCATATAAACCAAAGTTAAATTTTGAAACTATATTTTTTCAGATTGTTGATTCCATCAGTTAAACCCAAAAACTTTACTTCTTCCATAAATATAGCCACTTCATCTACAAAATTCCATATAGCTTGTTTTTTGTTGGATTTTAAATTAAATGGTTTACTTTGAAAAACTGATTTTTTTTTTATACGCTGAGAAAAGAAAACTCCTATATGTTCTCTTTAGATGATGCACTAATTCTTAGAGTGGCATCATCCACTGATGCCACTCCATGATCTCTGATGTCTGATTTTCTGCCATTTCAATTACTGTAGTGAAGTTATAAATGACATGACATGACATGAGCTTTCGGACAGATTACAACGTGCTCAAAATTATTGTGTTCGCTTTATCTTCAACCTCAGACGATATGACCATATAACACCCTTCATCAATCAGTTACATCTGTTAAAGTTGAATCTACTCCGTCAGTTCCATATTCTTAGCATGTTACATTCTATTTTGTATAACGATTATTCCCCTTCCTATCTGTCTGAACGCTTTTCTTTCATTTCTGAAACAAGCAATTGGAATACTCGACGTGGAGCCTCTCTGTTATCTATTCCTGTTCATAGATCCTCTATTTACAGTAAATCATTCACAGTCTCTGCTTGTCGACTCTGGAATAATCTCCCGGATCATATCAGAGGTATTCGTAGTCGGGAACGGTTTCGGGGGGTGCTTAGGGACCACCTGTTTAGGGCCTCGTCGAGTTGACAATATCGTGGCATAGGGTACGCGACGATGGCTTTGTATGAATTGTGATGGGTGAATGTCTGTTAATTTCCTTGCAAGTTTTATTCTATTTATTTATTTTTAGTTTCATAGAGAACCTTTATTTCATTTTATTACTTTATATAAATAGAGATTATAATTTTTGAATGTAAAATAGTAATGTTAATTTCCTTGCAAGTTTTATTCTATTTATTTATTTTTAGTTTCATAGAGAACCTTTATTTCATTTTATTACTTTATATAAATAGAGATTATAATTTTTGAATGTAAAATAGTATTGTTAATTTCCTAGCAAGTTTTATTTATTCTATTTATTTATTTTTAGTTTCATAGAGAACCTTTATTTCATTTTATTACTTTATATAAATAGAGATTATAATTTTTGAATGTAAAATAGTAATGTAAACTGTATTGTGGCTCTTGTTTTACAGTAATAGTATACATTTTACCAGCTTCTTCTTATTGGAAACTAAATGCTTAATATATAATCAAACACTCCAATAAATGAAAGATTTTTATTTTGTGAGGCCTTTCGTGCTCAAAGAACACATCGTCAGACCCACATAACTGAAAAAAAAAAAAAAAAAAAAAAAAAAAAAAAAAAAAAAAAAAAAAAAAAAAAAAAAAAAAAAAAAAAAAATTTTTTTTTTTTTCAGTTATGTGGGTCTGACGATGTGTTCTTTGAGCACGAAAGGCCTCACAAAATAAAAATCTTTCATTTATTGGAGTGTTTGATTATATATTAAGCAGTAATAGTATAGTTTATTAATTTATGGCTAGGTGTAAGAGAGGACTTAATAGTCCTAACCTCGCCAATTGAATATGTTTTACGTTGTATTCAATAAAGACATTTTTCATTTCATTTCATTCAGTACAATCTCTTCCCGCCATATTTAGCCAATTTAATATTCATCTTTATAAAGAAAACATTGTTATATAATTAATATTTTTACAGAACCTGGCAATTTGTTGAAAATAATGTGTGCTATATAATAAGTATTAGAGAAGGTTTTAATTAATCTCAGAACCTCTAGTCCGTCCTGTAATAGCATATCTTGTTGAATATTCATGAGGCAAAGAGTCAAATAGGTTTGGTTGATTTAAAAAAACGTAAATAACATGTATAGTGGCTCTTGTTTTACAGTAATAGTATAGTTTATTAATTTATGGTTAGGTGTAAGAGAGGACTTAATAGTCCTAACCTCGCCAATTGAATATGTTTTACGTTGTATTCAATAAAGACATTTTTCATTTCATCAGCATATAAGCATAATTTATCTAGCTCTGGAATACCTTTTAAGTAGCAAAAGAATAGAAGCGGCCCCAAAATGAATCATTGAGGAACCCCATTAGAAGTTTGTTTTAAAGTAGAATTATATATTTACTAGTTAATTATTCTTGTTGTTCAGATTATGTATTTCCACAAACTGTTGGCTGTTTGGTATACATGACTTTAGCCAGCTATACTCCTTCCCATGGATACCAAACTGTGACAACTTTAGCAACTTTTGTCTTTACTCATTGTCTGTAATGTCCAAATGAATTCCCAAATGTTTGGTGTGTTGAAACATGACCAGAGCCGCTTAAAGGACCAGTCTCCAACAATACTGTAGATAAGAAAGATAAAAGAATGCTGAGACACTTGCTTGTCCTTTTCACTTACAAATACTGATAGCGAAATTAGTAATTATGTTAATATTACACAAAACCTTTTGCTTTTTGTCAATATCATTGCATTCAATAAGTAATGGTGTTGTGTTATTTACCAAAATACAGCATTTAAATTTTGGCTTTGGCTACAGGGGGATGGGAGTGAGCACCCCCATTTTGAAATTTTTTTTGTTCCCCCAATTAGTACTATACACTCCTGTTTACAGAATTTTGATACGCTATAAGTCTTTTAATAACCCTGTATTGATGTGCTGTGTATGGATATTTTGCGGTACTCTAGATCATGTAGTGTGTAACAATATGCAGGACGGTATTGTGCACGACGGTCTGACCGATGTCTACAACCGCATTCATATGGGCAACTGTGCGGAGAACACGGCCAAGAAGCTGAACATCTCACGACAACAGCAGGACGACTATGCCATCAACAGCTACAAGCGGAGTGCACTCGCCTACACTAACGGAGACATAGCGCTGGAGCTAACACCAGTTTCTGTGCCACAGAAGAAAGGTCAGTATTCTAGGCTATGTGTTGAATTGAATTGAAAATATCGTTATCCATTGAATATATATTTTGTACACATCGGATAGTGCCATAAAAATGACTCAAGTAACATTCTTTTAAACTAGAAGAGGTTACTGTAATAAAATACTCTAGGCCTGTCAATAGTCAGTGTAATCACAAATCGATGTAACAAAGGACCTGTATCAGGCGTATGTAATCCATACCGATTACTTCACATGAGAATGAGATACAATGAGATGTTTGGAAAGACATGTGTGAAGTAGTCCATTTTTTGTAACATTTACTTAAGACCATGTTCTTCGATTTTCCATTCAAGTTAGAAGTTAGTTGCAACTGCACTTTCCAGTATTACTTTATTTTTGGCCCAATATATTTTTATTTGTGTAGGATTGATAGCCTTTTAAATTTAAGTATAATCAACATTCTTTACATGTCATTACTCGTACACAAATACATTTCATATTTATTGTACCGGGAATGTGGCAGTTCAATACGATGTGGCATACGAACATCTTCTTATTTGAAAAATTCTACACAAATACAAAATGGCCACTGATGACAATTATTGTTCTTTACATCATTACACTTTTATAGAGATGCATCAGATTTACTCCTCACTGTGTAGACTGTATTCTTTTATAAAAGTATCTACAGTTTGTATTTCACAAAATTGATATATAAAGGAAGTTCAAAAGTATTATTAAGGTAGCTCTGTATGTTTTAACCATTGCAGATAAAGAAAAAAGACATCAAAATAATAAAGAATAATAAGAAATAAAGGGCATTAATAACTTTTTTTGTATCATCAGAGATTATTTACCTCTTCAGGAGAACAACCTTAGAGTAAGTAAACTTAACCTTTCCAGCGTTATTGACGCGGATCCGCGGAGGGCCACTACAAGCTCGAAACGTTTATATGCCCGTGGATCCGCGCTTTTGCATTCTTTATTTTCTTACTGCTATGTTAGTTGAATATTTTGCTGCTAGATGTTTCTAGTAGTCATGCGACATACAGATGGGTTGCCCCGCCTTGAATTCTATTACAAATGGGAGTGGCAGTGGCTTCTAATTGGCCAAACACTGTCTAGCGGGCGTGGCCCCGCGGCATCCATAAAGTCATTGACGGGAGCTCCCGTCAAGACATCTAGCCAGTTAGTTAGCGAGAAGCGTCCGGTACTCGCACATGTATTTCGGTTATCACTAATTTTCTGTTGTGTCCTAATCTTTTTAAAGTAAATTATTAGTATTATATACAGCAGTGTCCAGTGTTTGTTTAGTGTTTTTTTACCATTACTCGTGTACAATGGTGAATCCAGACGATTCGGAGTTTGAAGATTTTGTTACCAGTGTTATGGACAAGACATTGGTAAGTGAATACGGAGACCGGATGGAAAGTGACAATGAAGACATTTTGCTTCATAATATAAACTGATAGTGAACAAAGTGATAATGATGAACATCTACCCAAGTGGTATGGAGGAGGCGGAGGATCTCGCTCTTAGTCCTATTCAGCTGCCGAGCAAGAGTTGGCGCCTGAGCCAACCACATCTGTCAATGCTCACACTCACTCCAACCACCCCCCGCCGCCGCATCACCGTCTACTCTCACACACTCGGGGACCCGCACTGTCGACACACACTCCACCCACACCTGTACCGCTCACGCCGCCTAGACATTGTACTAGCTAGACCTGCACCTACCACATCCACACCATGTAAACGGCGTAGACATACCCAAACCTATACAACCAAGACCTGGGCCTGCACCTAAACGCCCACACGTCAATATAAGAAAAAAAGGGAAGAAGAAACCAGAAGATGATGGCTACAAAGGATGTCACTCACAACGACCCAGGTCCAAAGACATCTATACCGATTTTCAACATGAATTAAAGGTTATAAAATTTACCCGAATCGTTCAACTCTGATACATCTCCAATTGATTATTTTTTCTTTGTTTTTTAACGAAGAGATCAGGCAGTACATTTGCGACGAAACAAACCATTTTGCTACCAAGCGAATAAATGGGACCTTTGACACCTTTATCTCGATGGAAACATTGGGACCCCAATTACCGACACTGAATTAAAAGCATTTTTAGGTACAATCTTGAACATGGGCATTATTTCCCTTCCAAACATTGAATCCTATTTCTCCAAAAGCTGGGAGGCAAGGATTCCGTTCTTCGGTGATGTCTTTTCGCAACGTGAGTTTTTGAATATATTTTTGGATGCTTCACTTCAACCACATGTCAAGAGCGAAAATAGACCCAAAAGTTACCTTATACAACCAATAGTAAGTCATATGAAAGATGTCTGCAAGTTGTTTTACACGCCTGGGGATTTCGTCGCCGTGGATGAATCTACAATATCCTTCAAAGGTAAAATCAGTTTCAGGGTCTATAATCCCCAAAAACCTGTTAAGTTTGGAATCAAATTGTTTGTTTTTGTCGGATTCAAATAATGGGTACATATATGATTTCATTCCATACTTTGGAAAAGAAGACTTGATTGCCAACAGTCCACTGGTCAAAACCACACAAATAGTAAAACTCCTAACTCAATCTGTTTATTATGAAGGATCCAGCACAACCAATTACAGGCCTTCACGTATATACAGATCGTTATTACACCAGTCCTGAGTTAGCAAGTGAGCTGTTAGCTATGAAGTGCTACACAACTGGAACGGTTATGACAAATCGTCTAGGACTGCCAAATAACATGAAAGAAAAAGGAAAGCACCTAGAAAAAGGACAAATTTTATCGGAAAGGAAAGACAATTTACTTATCTTATCTTGGCGAGACAAAAGAGTAGTGAACATGTTGAGCACTAAAGGAAAAGGAAGCGTAAATGAAATGACTGAAGTGCCAAGCAAGTGGCCTAACAAACCCCCGACAAAGAAACCAGATGTAGTGTTAGACTACATAAAACATATGGGAGGGGTCGATCGAAGTGACCATTTTATTTCCTCGTACCAATTCATGAGGCGTACTAGGAAATGGTACAGAAAAGTATTTTTCTGGCTATTGGAGGTATCAGTTGTGAATTCGTACATAATGTACACAGAAGTTCAAAAAAAAGAAGACTTGAAGCCGATGTCACATGTGGAGTTTAGACGCAGCCTTGTGCGTGACCTTGTATCCGAGCGAATGGCTCACAGACCAAACAAAAGGCGGTCCGGGCGCCCCGCAAAAAAGACCGGAAGAGGAACGGCTAACCGGGAGGCATTTTCTCAAACAAAGGGACAAGAAATGGAAAACAGGTGTGTTGTTTGTAAGAAGAAGGGTCTACGTCGAGAAACAACCTACGTCTGCAAGACCTGTCCTAATGAACCTGCTCTCCACCCAGATGAGTGTTTTGAACATTATCATACTAAACAAAACTTTTTAGTAAAAATATAAACACTCTTTGTCTAATTTGTATTTTTCTAATTTTATTAGTTTGTAATAAAGGCTAGTATATGTTTATCTGTAAAAATTGTGTTTCATTCCCGTACATCTTGAATAAATGATAAAAAATTAGTGACAAATATTCTGCTATTCTACGATATTCTCAAAAGTTAAAAATTAGCCTAGCAGAGCCAAAAAGGGCTAAACAAATTTTATTTACCGTTAAAAAACTCTATTTTGACATACAAAAACAAAAAAAAATTTAACTTTACACATTGGAAATAAAAAAAAATTGTAATGTAATCAAAGATCAGGTCCAATTTTTCATGACGCTTAAAGGGTTAAATGTAAAAGTAGGTTAGTATGCATATAATTTTAAAGCTCTTGATGAAATGAAAAGCATGACGTGAAAAAAAATTAAATTTGAACTACATAAAAAAAAACTATGTATTTGTAACCTCACCATACTAGAATATGAAAAACTATGTACTACAATAAAAACTATACATTTTATCATTACAAGTAGTCTTGACTGTAAACTAATGAGATAATTTTGGTTTTAGAGATTCACATCTCCAGCTAAATTTTGATTAAGAGTTATTCACAGCATTATATATATACACAAACATGGTGCATTTTGAAAGTAATGCACATCTAAAAAATAGACTTCTTCATCCAATTGGTACAAACGGTTAAAATTCTTTAAAATTGTCTCATCCTGCATCAGTACACGTTGCAGAGATGATTCTGCCACACCTAGAAAGCATTCTGCGACTACTCAAATGCCTCTCACTTGTAACGTGAGCTTGGATGTTCGCCATCGACTCCCAGTGCTTTGCCTTCAGCTCTCTCTTCTGTCAGGGGAACCACGTGGGCTTGTCTGGATCAGGTAACGACTCAGACCACGTGGCTGGGAGCATTGTTGTGATGGTAGCTTGAAGACATCATTGATTTAAGGCCTGACACGCGCGACCCAGCGTTTCAGTTTCTTGAGCTCTTCCAAGTAAAATGTTGCGTTGACAGTTTGTCCTTGCGATACAAACTCAAAATGGATGATTTCTCGGATGTAAAGAAGACAATCAGCATTGTTTTGTTGTGAGATTTGCTTATGCGCCCCTTTTTTGGGTTTGGATATTGTGTGCCACTTGAAGCTCTGCCTTTTAGATTCTGGATCGTGCCCGAACAACCCAGATTCATCCCCGGTTACATCAGAATTTAAAAAACCTGGATCATTTCTAATCAATTCCAACAATTATTCACTGCATGAAACTCTTCTCCTTCGGCACAAGCTTCGCACTGACCTTTCGCATTTGCAAATACTCCATTACTATCTCGCAAATGTTGACAAGTTCAGGGTATCAGCGATTACCTGGATACGTAACTGACAGTCTGAACTCAAAACTTCACTCTTTTCCCAATCTTTTACAAGAGCTTTGCTGTTAGAGAAAGCTATCCCGCAATCTGGCTCAGACCCCACCATTATGGCAAGGATGTCTGGTTTTTCATTCCCATGAATGTCCCGGCACCCAACCGAGTGTTACTCTGTTATTCGTAGCTAGCTCAGCTAGAGCATTCTTACATTCCCAGACTGCTTTCGAGTCAAACGAACAGTTATCAAGTGTCTTTAGTGCAGCCTGACTATCAGATAGTATCAAGTATTTTGCTCCTTTTGTTCTCATTGTATGAGTCTTCTGGAGCATGATTCTATTGCCATGACTTCCGCTTGGAAGACCGTGGCATGTTTTCCCAGGAGCACAGCCATGTTAACTCCTGGTCCGTATATAAAGTCATAAAGTCATTTATTCATCATTCAACAATTTACAAAATTGTAATAGATTTTGTCAGAACAGTACATACAGTTATCACTTAGGCCTATTTAACCTATGTTAAAATTACATGAAAGGTACTCATTTAAATTATAAAATGGGTTTTTGAGTAACAAGCGTCTTACATTGGTAACAAATTTTGCAAATGGCATTCCCCTTAATGACAAAGGTAACTTATTAAAAATTGTAATGCCAAGTGAAGAGTGATAGCTCGCAGTTTTGGTAAGCCTACATCGAACCACATCAAGTTTATCCACATTCCTAGTCTCATATTGGTGTATATCACCTCTTGATCTATACAAAACAATATTTTTCTTTACTAAAACTAAAACTTCAAATATGTACAAATTAATTACTGTAAGGATATCAGTTTCAACAAAAAGAGGTTAACAATGGGCTAGAGATTCAGAATAAGTAAGTATTCTCAGAGCTCTCTTCTGTAACACCAAAACTTTTTCCATACCAGTTCCATTTCCCCAGATAACAAGGCCATATCTAATAATGCTCTCAAAATAAGCAAAATATGCCATTTTCAGGTACGTTAAAGTGACATGTTTTCTTAAATTAACTAATAAATATATTACTCTGCTTAATTTTTTACAAACAACATCAATATGTACATTCCAACTTAGCCTAGAATCAATATGCAATCCGAGCAAGACCACAGAAGTATCACAGCCCTCAGGAATATTATTTACAGATTTAAGGGTAACGTATAAGTGCTTGGTTTTGTCAGAATTTAAAAAGAAACCATTGGCATCAAACCAGGAGATTGCCTGTGTCAATGAATTATTTACAGATGTAGCTAAGGGTGTTATGTCATTTGAGTTATTACGACTTAACAAAGTAGTATCATCAGTATACATAGTAATGTGACAGTGAATATTACTACTTAGGTCATTAATCATTACCAAAAAAAGTACAGGCCCCAATACAGAGCCCTGAGGTACGCCAGCTGTTACATAAGCAGTATGAGAGGATTTATCACCTATATGTACAATTTGTCTACGATTTTCTAAGTATGATTTGAATATAGCTAGTTCTTTACCATGAAATCCATAGTACTCTAATTTCTTCAACAATATATCATGCCTTACCACATCAAAAGCCTTGGTCAGGTCACAAAGCGTGACTTGAGCATGACAAGCATCTTCCAAAGTTAGTAATAAATGGCCTACTAAGGTATCGACAGCTTGAGTAGTAGATCTGCCAGTTCGAAAACCATATTGATCATTACAGAAAATATTATTAGATTAGTTTCAAAATATTTACATACCTGTTTTTTTAGTACTTTCTCAAATATTTTTCCTATAACAGGGATACAAGATATAGGCCTATAGCTATTTGGCAGATGGTGCTCTCCTTTCTTATATACAGGTACAACTCTTGAGATTTTAAGACAATCAGGAAATATCCCTTCTTATATACAACGATTTATACAATAAGACAGAGGATAAGCTATAAATTCACTCACATTTTTAATTAAATCACTAGATAGGCCATACACATCCTTCGATGAGGATTTATTCAATGATAATATTAACCCATGCACATCTTCAGTTGACACAGGAGAGAACTCACAGCAGGCACTTAGGCCTAAGCTGCCGGCATTTTCTAAATAGGCAAGAGAACTATTCACTGACGCACTTACTTTGGCACTTATTTCTTCGACCGAAGAGATGAAGAAGCTGTTGAAGTCATCAGGGGAGATGTCAGGAGCTTTACCGCAGCTAATAGTCCTCTTCTGGGCTCTATTAATAACAGTCCATGCAGCCTTGCACTTATTCGTTGACCCTTCAATAAAGTTCTCATTACTATGTTTCTTTGCTTCCCTTAAAGCACATCTGTATTGTCTCTTCATTAATTGCAGCTGATTGAAAATGGCGTTATTTCCAGTTAGGTCAGATATATTTCTGTAAGCAAGTATGCGGTTCTTCATAACTTCTAACTGAGGTGTATACCATGACTTATCTTTACTTGATTGAGCTCTACCATTTTTACTGCCTTGTATGAGTGGAAAACAAGTTTCAAATATATTTAAAATATGTGATAAAAACATTTCAATTAAGTCTTCAGCAGATACATAGGAATAAAGAAAGTCCCAATTCACAGAAGAGATCAAGGTTTTAAAGTTAAGAATTTTCAGAGAAGTGATTGCCCTGAAAGAGCTGTGTGAGGGAGACAGTCAACAGCTTTACGAGCAGAATTACCTTTGCTGTGCCAAAAAGAAAAAATGCAAAGGTGCAGAGCATCATGGTCAGAAACTTCTGGCTTGAAAACATTTATGTTGTACTCATGAGGTAGGTAGTCAGTTATAATGTTGTCAAGGCAGGCCTTTCCTCTTGTAGGCTTATTATTAATGCAGTAAAGATTAAACAGTCTTAACAGGTTTAAAAAGCTAGTAACTGATACTTTCTTTGTTAAAATATCAAACTCAGAGTTAAAGTCACCACATAGAATTAGTTTGCATTTAAGTCGTACCAGATATGTGAGCATCAATAAAAGCTGTTGTAGAACAAGTCTGTATTTCCGTACGGTGATCTATAAAGAGACACAATAATTGTGCTTGAGCCTAATAACTTGATACCAGTTGCTTCAAAACTTAGTTCAATACAAAATTGGTGTAGATCGATAGGTTCATAGTCAATCTTGTTGTGCAGCATGATCATGACACCACCTCTAATCCGATTCTCTCGACAAAAACAATTACCCAGAGTGAAGTCTTCGGGTATATAAAACTTTACTTCATGATGCCTTAACCAATCAGAAATCAGAAAATTTATTTGTCATTCAACACAAGAAACAGTGCAATAGACATCGTCACCAGCCTAAGTTATGATTAAAACCTTTTCGTATAAACTACAATGACTAGACTACTTTAAAAAACACAACATGTAGCAATAAAACTTTTTAAAAGACACATAACATATAGACTTAAAAAATAACATTCAATGTCAGGCATATTAAAAAAAATTCTTGTGTACATGATAAAATGGGTTTTCTTTTAACCAGGCATATAACACTCTTTTCAAAAACTACTTATAGGCACAGATCGGGCACTAGAAGGTAATCTATTAAAAAATTTGATGCTTATAACTTTATGTGATGCTTGAGTTTTTGCTAACCTAACATATGGTAAATCTAACAGTGCATTAAATCTAGTATGGTAATGATGAAATTCATTTCTCGTGCAATAGTCCTGCAAGTTATTCTTAACATTACATAAACAAACAAATATATACAGATTTATCACAGTAAGAATAACTTCTTGAACAAAAAGAGGTTTGCAATGTGCCCTATAAGGAGAGTTTTGTTAAAATTCTTAAAGCTTTCTTTTGTAGAATTAATATTCTCTGTACATCACTGCAGTTTCCCCAAAGAATAATACCATAAGAAATTATACTATTAAAAAAAGCATAGTATGCATTGATTACATATTGTTTTGGGACAAGCTTTCTAATTTGTCTAAGTAAATAAATTACTCTGGAGAGCTTGACAGAAACATTATTTACATGGGCATTCCAAGCTAATTTAGAATCTAAGGTTATACCTAATAATTTGACACTATCATTAATCTTAAAGCCTAAGTCAGTTTCACGATTACATAAACTAAAAAATTATAGATTGAGTCTTAGACTGGTTTAGCATAAGACCGTTAGACTGAAACCAAATGGAACTTTCAGTAATATAATTATCCATTATACCAGATAGCATCTCTAGCTTGTTTCTACAGAAAAAAGTTGAGTCATCGGCAAATAAATACAACAGAATTACAATTAACATTTACAGGCAAATCATTTATATGTACAAGAAAACAAAAAAAAAAGGGCCCAAGACCCGATCCCTGTGGTGGTACTCCGCAATTTATATCTACTGTTTCAGACAGTTTTGCTGCCAATACAAACTCTCTGAGTGCGACTGCTTAAAAAAGACTGAAAAAAGATTTAGCTCCACACCACTTATGCCGTAATAAATGTAATTTTTTGAGAAGAGTCTCGTGCGGAACACAGTCAAACGCCTTTGTGAGATCGCACAAGGTTGCTAAAGTGCTACAGTGAGTTTTCAAAACCCTCTAATACAGATACCACAAAGACCCTCCACTGCATCCACAGTTGACCTACCTTCTCGAAAACCAAATTGAGAATTTGAAAAAAGAGAGTGCAACTCAAAAAAAAATCACTCACCTGGTGCTTCATCACTGTTTCTAACATTTTTGAAAAAATTGGCACAACAGAAAAATCGGTCTGTAGCTACTAGGAGATGACCTTTCACCCTTCTTAAATATAGGGACCACCTTAGAAACTTTAAGAGCTTGAGGAAAAACACTTTAACCAGACAATCGTTGACACAAGTTGTTAGGGGCTCCACAACACACGGTAACACTTTCTTTAACAGGCCACTACTGATATCATAGATATATTTGCACTGCTCTTTTTTTTATGCTATTAATGAGAGATAAGACATTTTCACTTGACACAAGCTTCCATTTATAGATGACATCAGGCAGAGGGTGGTTTGAGAGAAGATCCAAGGACGCATCAACTGAGGACTCAATCTCATCTTGTATTGTAGCTACAGCATCGATGAAATAGTTGTTGAACTCATCTGGTGATATATCATGCTGAGCAGATGGTGATGAAGTGCCCCTTGCTGCATTCACAAACCTTCCAAGCAGCTTTGCATTTATTGGAAGAAGCATTTATATAGCTAGCATTGGCCTCCAGCTTTGCCTTTTTAATCTCCCTTTTATATATATTTTTTTGCTTCGGTATATAGTCTCTTTGTTTCATCCCTGAATAGGACCATACCTACAAGACCACAAGTAATTCACATGTAAATTGAGTACATCTTCTTTAAGTTTTTGATGAAGCTGTGAAAAACCATGTAACATGCTTACGTCTTGATGTTTGTGGAGCCCTCTTTTCTATATAAGGCCTAAGAGGAAAGCATTTATCCATACCTTCCAGGAAATATGAAATAAAAGTATCAAACAGGCAATCATCAGAGGAGTCGGCAAACACAGTATTCCAGTCAACATCAGCAAGAAACTGATTTAAATTCAACAATGTTTCTTTCAGCAAAACAGCGTTTTAAACAGTACGTCAGTTTTTTGTACCTTCTGAAATAGAGGGAGAATTTAGCCTAAAAGTAATGTCCAAGGCACAGTGGTCAGATAATGGAGGTCTTAATACTTTGGTGGATACCAATGTTCACTCAGACACAATACGTCAAATTGATAATTGCTTAATAAATTTTCTAGGTCTTCAATTTTGTGTTCCAAACCTTGAATATTAAGGTAGAACAAATTACAGTTAGGCCTATTCTGGTTGGACACCGGTACTAGGTTGGCAATATCTCTCCTATAGTCACTCAAAGAAACCTCCAGAGAATCAACCTTATATGCAGGATAACAATAATTATCTATAGTGGTATGGTTGGGTGTAAGCCTTTGGTTAGGTAGCTTCTCACGATCTTCAAAACAATGTAATTCTTCACTTACTAGGCCTACAGTTTTATTAACCAAAACTGGCTTTGTCAAAGTACTATTCGGCTTTACTGTATTATAGTTGCGCCTTGACCCTGTCCCAAAAAAAGAATTCTTAGGTACAGAACTGTGATCCCTACGAGGATATATAAAGCGACTAATGTAGACACCTACAGGCCAGAAATCAGCATCAAAAACTTTGGTCCACAAGGATAGGGGAACCCCAACTTTAAAAGAGCTATATACCCTGGATACCTATTCTTCAATTTGGTAATTTCATAATTACCTGTCACAATGTCATTCATGTAATCACTCACTGCTTCACTTTCAACATTTTCTGAAAATCTGGAGAAAAAAATGTGTCTATTTTTTTCCACAACAGTTAAGTTCTTATTATTTACAGATGAACGACCTGTCAAAAAACTAGATTTGTTCTTAGTAGCCTTAGGATATAGAACTTTGCGTCTCTTGTGCTTAACCTCAACAAACTCTTCATTATTGATGTTTGTATTATACATTTTAGTGACTTCACCTGGTTCACAGTCTATCGTTTCACAATGAGTAGGGGAAACAGAATTCCCTTGCACAGAGTAGGGCACTTGGTTTCTGTTATGCAGCCCATTCTTTTCTTCGCTAACTGCCTTTTTAATATCTGTGTCTTTCATAGCCAACATTTTATTACTTGAATGAGAGTTTGGTGACGAAATTAAAATACTTCTGCTGGCACCAGCTGAAATATCAGAATTACCTACTGTTGACAAACTAGGCCTATGCTTTCCATCCATAATAACCTTAGTTTTAGTTACCTGAGCATTTCTCGTCTTAGAAGACACATTTTTATTTATAGTAGGAGATTTTAAAATGCTAGAATAAGACACTTTGCCATTGTCATGAGTTAAAATACCACCTATAACCTCAGAATGATCGTTCAGAATTGAGGTTAGTTTAGTATTCTCAACTTGTACTATACTTAACTGATCACGAATCTCACAAAGATTTTGAGTTAAATCAAAGATTTGATCGGTTAAAATTTGTATATGCACAACACAATCACAGGGCGAATTTATATCTGCGTTATGAGCTACAGTTACGGGTGGTGTATTCACTATGCATACACTCTGTTCCTCCTGCAGCGGCTTCTTGCAGTTGTCACACAAAAAATTGGACTTTTCACCTTTAGAATACGAATATTCTTTTTTAGATTTCCCCACACACTCAAAATGAAACCACTTCATGCACTTTCTCTCGCACATTAATCCACCAGTAGTATTAGTAACCTTTTTAGGACACGCTCCACAGACTGGATTTTTACTTGCAGGTGCCATTTTTTTACATGATATTCCGTATCCCGCCCTAGAGTCAAGGTGTGAACCGTCTGTGTAAAACTTCAGGACTGCTTTTGTAGGGTAGACCTCCTTTTTAATCCATTTCTCCCTTCCATCGATAGAGATATTATATGGTTTTTCAAAGAAGTATTTCTTAACCATTGCTTCTGACACATTGGTTAGCATTTCAGCCTCAGGAAATTCCTGCATTATCTTCTTACGACCTTCTAAGGAGGTAGTATTTATTACCTTTATTCCTAGAAGCTTCATTGCTCTTAGAGGGGCTGTTCTCATTACCTCCTGCCCCAGAGGAGTGTATCTCAGGACCGCTTCAATTGCCAGTGTTGGGCAGGAGCTCATCGCTCCTGTAATGCTTACACAAGCTAGTCTTTAAAGACTCTGTAGCCTCTTAGCAGCTGTTGTTTATTCTACATTCAAGGAATCTCCATCTGCCCCAGGAGATTTAAATGGCTTAAATGATGTGAAGTGAAGTGACCCCTTGGAAAGTGCATCTCCAGAAGCAGTTCTAAGGTCTCCTTCCTGTTCACTTTAAGGTCACCGTTGGCCTTTACTAAGGACTCCATAGGGTTAGTTACCTCTCCTCCCTCAGGGTTACCTGGTAGCCTCTGGTAGGCTGTTTATATTTTTATAAAAATTTCTCCAGGTTCTTCTTCTATTCTATCTTAATTCTCTTTTATATTCGTTTTTGGCATGTAGATAAGGGATACAGTCATCTGTCATTTTTGCCCATTTTAGTAATTTCCAAGCTTTATTTCTAAGTGTCTCTAGCCTCCCAGTCCACTAAAGCACATCTTCCTTTAGCCTGTTTTGTTTGAGAGGACAGTTTTTCTCGTAGGCTTTTGTTATAGCTTGTTCAACTAATTGAGCAGACCTTTCTAAATCAAGTTCATTTTTTTGGTAGGGTTCTATTTCCTCCAACTCTTTGGCTAGGGAGACTGTATCCCCTCCAGTTGGTAGATTTAGGAACTCAGTGGGTCACGTTTATCTCCCCTATCTCCTCTATGACGAACCTAATGCAGCAGTGATCCGATAGTGAAGACCGAAGCCTCTTGAAGCATTTGATAAGTTTCTATTACCCATTCTTTCCAGGATGCACACAAATCTTAATCATGTATTGTTGTTCAAGCAACCCCTCCATCGCGCTGTGACACATTATAAAAACAGACTTCACACAAAGATACGTCCTACCACAGCTACTGCTTGGAGCAAACTGAGCCTGGGTGTGTTTGGAAGGGCAGAACCCCTACCACTGCTAATGCTTGGAGCAAACTGAGACCTGGTGTGTTTGGAAGGGCAGAACCCCTACCACTGCTACTGCTTGGAGCAAACTGAGACCTGGTGTGTTTGGAAGGGCAGAACCCCTACCACATTATCTGACCAGTCCAAGCATGCTGCGATAAATAGTTGTGTCATAGTAAAATAATGCACATTACTTTCATAATGCACCCTGTATATACATATACTTTATATACCTTTTTAACTTTTCCACCACGTATCTCAAAATAAATGATAAAAATATGTATTGTATCTCAAATATGCCTAAATATACAGGAAAATTTAAATGGAGAACTCACCTACTTTTATTGGCAATTAAAAATATGGATTAGAGTTTCAAAATTTGGCTGCCATTTTCCATTATAGTGACCAAAATGGTTATATTCTTGGAAATTTTTCTTTGTAGCTTACTCGTTTAGGAGATATAGCATACTAAAGTCTACTAAAAACGATATATTTTTATATGTTCAAGAATATTTGTGTTAGTAATTTCAAAGGCAATAACAAAAATCAAATGACATTATTGCCAAGTAGACTATTAGTATCATGTACAGATTCAGAAATAAAACCTTAGTGTAATTAATAAACAGCTAATACGAGAATACAAATTGAATAGTACAATTATATAATAACGACCATAAACGTCACATAAAGTCAATGAGGAGACAGTTTTATATTTTTTGAATAATGTAGATAAATCATTAAACCTTACACATAAATACTATACATGAATATTTAATTTTATATGTGAGTTTCGTATTTTTCACTATACCAGCAGATGGCCCCAAAGGGTCAGAAGAATACTAATCAATATCCTCAGATCCACCCCAGTGGTATGTGAAGGACTCATTGGAAATTCTGTCTCATGCCACACCACCAAATTGTTACTTTTATACAACCAGGGATTTGGTGCATTACTCTCAAGTGCATCCACAATGATTGATCAAATTTGTGTGATAAAATTTGGTACTTTGGGATTATACCGACCACACCCAGACATGAATCGTTATTTGACATTTTGCTTCTACTGATTACTAGATTAGCGTAGAAGAATATTTCGTCAATATAAAACAGGAATTGTCTTATCGCAAACCCCTCCCCATCCTCAGACAGAGGTCAAAGTCGAGCGGTCTAGTAGATAACGTGATTGCAGAATCTCGCCGCCCGTTCAGCTGGTGTGTTGCTTTGTTGTACTTCCGTGTTTTACCTCTACATTTCTCCAAACACAAAAATTCAACAAAAACAAACATTACCAAACTAAAACTAAACTCTGTATTGAAAAAAACACTCAAAACTTGTTTTTATTCTTGATCACATTCCACCACCCAAAATGCGAGTGCCTCCGGCCATCAGCGCGGGCTTCGGCAGCACCAAAGGTCAACGGAAGAAAAACATCCCTCGAGATAGTACCTATCAGTAAAATATCAAATTCTAGAGGGGCTTATCAGAAATATAAATTGAATTGTAATGGAAAGGCAATTATGTACCGTGCAAATCATGTGATGCTGCGCGGCCTGCCGTAATCAGGATTCTCGAGAAAGATAAGATAACAGCGACAACAATACCGATCACAATACCTGGAAATGCTTGTAAGTTTGTAATTTTGTAATTAAAGAGTTGTTTTTTCGTTCTATCATGTATGTTTCTATAAATTTCTATTTTTGTGTTCTTCATACTGGTGTGGTCGGTATAATCCCAAAGTACCAAAATTTGTGAGAACAAGAAAGAGTCAATTGCATTCATCATTATTTCAGGAAAACCCGATGTGATCATAAAAGAAGATGAAGAGTTCAAGAGAGTCAACTTTGAAAAGTTCACCAATCTCGCTACAGTGTTCCAGGTAGGTTCTTCTGTAAGTGAATAGTTAGTGTTGTAACATGAATTTCTTATGCCTCATGGGAGTAATAGTTTATGTGATCTGTCCACTCATTATTGATTTTTCTATGGAAGTAGCACACGTTTTGTAGTCTGATACTTTTCCTTCCAAAGAATGATCTCTTACCTGAACAGTGATCCTGAAAATGTACAGTAATGTTGTGAGCATCGTAGCTCATGATCCGACAGCAAATGCCCAGACATTATCTTGGTGAGTGATTTACTTTCTTTTGGGGATTCCACACTAAAGTTAGTTGGATTTGCCACGACCAGTGGACCTTAACTCATATGTAGTGTATTGCTGTTGTGTGAGGTATGTTCACAGTGGTATTGGTGGCCTTCACTCGTGACACTCCAGAGGCCTTGGCAGACCTGCCTAATTTGGAATTACCCTTTTCCTTGAACTTGAGTCAGCAATAAGGCAGGTTGTAGTGTGAGGTCTGTTCTCATTCGTATTGGAAGCCTACACTTGTGACATTCTTGAGGCCTTGCATAAGCAAATGCACAGTTCTGCATATTGTTCCGTACAATCCGTAACAGATCCTGTTCAGTGAGGGGACTCTTGGTGTCGTGTTGGATTGTGATCTAACTTCTTCCAATTTCATTCCTCGTGTCACCAAGGGTTTGTGCAGAGAGACTGCAAAACTTCGGCTTATGCAGACGTTGGTCCTGTCAGTCTTGTGCTACTATTTGTACTTCAGTGTGCACGTTGCTGATGTATTGCATGATCCACAAGGTTCTCATATTTTGAGAACCACAGTATCTCACCAAGAAACTCTTGTATCGGGGGGGGGGGGGGAGGTTTCTCAACGAAGCACCCGCCAAGATGAAGGCTTCACTTTCTGAAAGTGAGGCTGGAAGTTAAAATATGAGGCTTCTCTTATTTAGGTCCCAGCATTTGCGGTGGCTCCCTGAACATATTACAAGTATTGTGTCTTGTTCGTCTTTTAAAGATAAGAAGAAAGAATTTTTAATCAATACCAACTAGTTTGTGATTACTGAGTTGTGATTTAGTTAGTTTTATTAGTATTTAGTGTTAACTTGAGTTGATTTGAAAAACAATTGTTTGCTGAAATGAATAAAGGCATTTTTATTTTATTTATTTTTTATTATGTAATATGCTCGTTTTCGTAACCAGATATCTTTCTCTGAGATTATCCATACAACCTCGGCATTCCATCCAAACCATAGATTTTAATTTCCCCTATTATCATTAAAAGAGTCAACACCTGTGAATGATCCAGAGTGATTAGTGTACTGCATTTTTCTTGTTTCTGGTGTCATATAAACCACTAACTACATTCAAGAATGCAGTAAATTTACTATTCTTTTTCCAAACTTAGACTGAACTTTTAGTAAGGTTTTCTAAATATAGTTCATTACTTGGTATAATACAATTTTCTCTACTTTTTATTTTTGTATGTTACTTAAAGATTACTTGTACAATCAATGTATTTAGCACTGTCAATATAAATAATTTAAAATTTATCTGATTAAACACTGTTGTGATTTTATTCCACTAATAAAAAAATGTAAACTTTTTTTAATAATCAGATCTAAGTATTGTTTTGTTAGCATTTTAAAGTTGCTGTAAGTCATGTCATTGTCTGTACTGTATATTTCAAACATTACTTCATAAAGTGTGTCAAGGAATTATTGTAGATACTCTTGCAAACGTTTAATATTCTCAAAGTATTTCCCTTGGGCTGTGTAAATACTCTGTCCAGTGGCACTGTCACGCACAATACACTTCTTGGACGTCTTGAACAGGAACTTTGGCAAGGGTTCATGTCTCGGCATCTTGGACTGCTTCAATTAACCCAAAAAGTTTTTAGGGTGGTTTTAGTGAAAAAAGATTTGGTCTGTTGACAGAAGGAAGGCGGTACAGTGACAGCTGGCAACGCGTCTACCCTCAATGACGGAGCAGCAGCCTGCGTGTTGGCGACGGCGGACGCAGTCCAACGACTTGGGCTCAAGCCTCTGGCCAGAATAGTGGGTTTCCAGGATGCAGCCACAGAGCCCATAGACTTCCCATTAGCACCAGCATTTGCTGTGCCCCAGGTATTCAACACTTAGTAACTCAATCAAACCTTTACAGTACTTTGTCACAATGTCAAACACTGAACTATCAAATGTTTACATTTACTGTCTGATAAACCCCTTGTCCTATCAGCTCTTAGGGCACTATCAGTGGTTGTAGGTGTTCTCTCTGTTAGCTTGGAGACATGGCCATGTGCAGCTCCTCACCCAGGACACTATCAGTGGCTGTAGGTGTTCTCTCTGTTAGCTTGGAGACATGACCATGTGCAGCTCCTCACCCAGGACACTATCAGTGGCTGTAGGTGTTCTCTCTGTTAGCTTGGAGACATGACCATGTGCAGCTCCTCACCCAGGACACTATCAGTGGCTGTAGGTGTTCTCTCTGTTAGCTTGGAGACATGACCATGTGCAGCTCCTCACCCAGGACACTATCAGTGGCTGTAGGTGTTCTCTCTGTTAGCTTGGAGACATGACCATGTGCAGCTCCTCACCCAGGACACTATCAGTGGCTGTAGGTGTTCTCTCTGTTAGCTTGGAGACATGACCATGTGCAGCTCCTCACCCAGGACACTATCAGTGGCTGTAGGTGTTCTCTCTGTTAGCTTGGAGACATGACCATGTGCAGCTCCTCACCCAGGACACTATCAGTGGCTGTAGGTGTTCTCTGTTAGCTTGGAGACATGACCATGTGCAGCTCCTCACCCAGGACACTATCAGTGGCTGTAGGTGTTCTCTGTGTTACCTTGGAGACATGACCATGTGCACCTCCTCACCCAGGACACTATCAGTGGCTGTAGGTGTTCTCTGTGTTACCTTGGAGACATGACCATGTGCACCTCCTCACCCAGGACACTATCAGTGGCTGTAGGTGTTCTCTGTGTTAGCTTGGAGACATGACCATGTGCAGCTCCTCACCCAGGACACTATCAGTGGCTGTAGGTGTTCTCTGTGTTACCTTGGAGACATGACCATGTGCAGCTCCTCACCCAGGACACTATCAGTGGCTGTAGGTGTTCTCTGTGTTACCTTGGAGACATGACCATGTGCAGCTCCTCACCCAGGACACTATCAGTGGCTGTAGGTGTTCTCTGTGTTAGCTTGGAGACATGACCATGTGCAGCTCCTCACCCAGGACACTATCAGTGGCTGTAGGTGTTCTCTGTGTTACCTTGGAGACATGACCATGTGCAGCTCCTCACCCAGGACACTATCAGTGGCTGTAGGTGTTCTCTGTGTTACCTTGGAGACATGACCATGTGCACCTCCTCACCCAGGACACTATCAGTGGCTGTAGGTGTTCTCTGTGTTACCTTGGAGACATGACCATGTGCACCTCCTCACCCAGGACACTATCAGTGGCTGTAGGTGTTCTCTGTGTTACCTTGGAGACATGACCATGTGCACCTCCTCACCCAGGACACTATCAGTGGCTGTAGGTGTTCTCTGTGTTACCTTGGAGACATGACCATGTGCACCTCCTCACCCAGGACACTATCAGTGGCTGTAGGTGTTCTCTGTGTTAGCATAGAGAAAAAAGACAATGCTAGTTTTTCTTGGAAGTAGAATGTAAAGTTTTAGCTTAATAGTTGATAATTTTTCTTAAATAAAAAGACTTTTTACTAAATAGTGAACATTGACATATTCAAATTTTTCCTTTATAAATGGAGCTACTAAAGGAATTAAATGAGGTTGGTGATTTAAATTTCAATGAATATAAGAAATTAATGGAATTGGAAGAAATAAGAAATATAGAATTTTGAAATGTTTTGAATTTTGAAACACTTAGATGAAAAAGATTAAAGAGTAGAATAAAAGTGATAAATTACTCTTGATTGTTACTGGAAAGAAGACAATAAAAAGATAAAGAATGTGTTACAATGAACTTTGTAGAATAAAGATTTTTGATTAAAACAGCTTAAGAAATTAGAAGCATACAGTAAAACATCTATAGATTTGGTTATTTTTATTTCTTGATTTACTGTGAGATTTCTCAGACTCATTTATGGTACATTGGACACGAATTTACATTGAGTTTCTGTTGTACCCAAAAGTGAGCTAGAACCGCCATATTACTATGTACTTATATATATATATATATATATATATATATATATATATATAAACCAGTGACTGTGATTTTGTGATTGTTTCAGTTACTGGAGAAAGCAGGTGTTCGGAAGGAAGACATAGCACTGTGGGAGATAAATGAAGCATTCAGTGTTGTGGTGTTGGCCAACATGAAGATGCTCGACATTGATCCGGCTCGTGTCAATATTCATGGAGGAGCTGTCAGTCTGGGCCATCCTATCGGGTAACTTGCACCATGTTTAATGTTTTGTTAATTTGAAGCATTCAGGTACACCGGACAGTTTTTGTCATGTCTAAGAATGATACAAAGGCAATATGAGAGTTAATGTGACCCCATTGCTATACAGGGTGTCCAGCAACCATTTGAACAAACTTTGCCACATTGTTCAGCAGGCCAAAACTAACAAATAATGCAATATAACAGGTGCCCTATTTCGCTTCGTTTAGCGTCTGTCTGTCTGTATGTGTTTTTTTGGGAAAAAAATTACTACTCAAAAACCACTTAAGATACAGAATTCAAACTTAACAGTTATGTTAACCTAGTGTTGGTCCTTTTCAGTGAAAAAAATAAAACAAATATCTCATTGCATTTCAAAATGGCGGTCGTTCAAAATTTTCAAAATTAATTGTATTAGCTTTGAAACGGCTACTTTGACAACAAATTCACTAAGATATCTTTTTTTAGCGTATTTTATTACCAATTCTACAATTTTTGTTTCAAAAAGATTGAATAACAAATAACTGAGTTACAGCACCAAACGTAAAAACAGGTTAAATCCATGCATTGCAAGTACATACAACAATGTAGTGGATTTTTACGAATAAACTTTTTAAGGTTCTTTATTAAAACAGTGAATAATATTATAACCTGAAACTTAATATTTATATTTTAAATTTGTTTTAAGGTAAATTTAAAAAAAAAGTTCTTAACCAATTGTGAATCCTGGTTTTTAAATCTAAAAAAAAATGTTAATAGGGCTACGTTATGATTGGGTATAGGGTTTTCTTACATGGCAATTGTGTGAAACAGCGTAATTAATTCAATGTGTTTGAAAAATTGTAATGAACATGATATTTTTTATTAAGAAATCAATGATTACATTACTGTAAAACTTTCATAATCGTTGCTCAAAGTGGCGTCCTTGTAACTCGTTGCAGATTCTGAAGCGTCGTAAGCACGATTCTCTCACCCCTTCAAAAGGATTACTGTCTTGAATAACTGCAGCAGCCTCAACAACTCTAGCTACTAGATCCATTTCATTCTGTATGGGAGTGGTATACACTAATTGCTTCATGTGTCCCCACAAGTAAAAATCAATGGGTGTTAGGTCAGGTGACCGTGGAGGCCAAGGGACGGGACCTCCACGTCCAATCCAACGATCTCCATACACTTCATTCAAATGTTCTCTAGCAATCAGGGAAAAGTGGGCCGGTGCTCCATCGTGTTGGAACCACATTCTTTGTCTAGTTTCAATAGGAACATGTTCCAACAGCTCAGGTAAAATTGCCCTCAAAAAAACTTCATAAGTAGGTGTAGGTATAATGTGTGGCCTAATCAAATATCCGTCTACTATTCCAGCCCAGATATTGACAGAATATTTGTGCTGAAACTTACGTTGCACAATTTCATGAGGGTTCTCTTCAGCCCATAAATGGCTGTTTCGGCTATTAAATATGCCATCTCGAGTAAATGACGCTTCGTCAGTAAAGAGAACATACCTTAAAACATCGGGTTCATCAACTAATTTGTGAAGGAACCAACGAGAGCAGTCTACCGTGAGAGGAAAATCTGCAGGTTCTAAGGCTTATACTTTCTGATGTCTGCTGATGTAAGGGCACAAACGTTCTTCATTTAACACTTTCCACACAGAACTTTTGCATACATCCAAATTATGAGCAATAGCGCGAACGCTGGTGGAGGGGTTTTCTTCTACGAATAATAAAACCTCTTCTTCAAAATCAACAGTCCGTACGGATTTTACACGTTCTACAACATTATTTTTCAAATGTCCAGTTTCCCTTAGACGAATATGAACGGCACTGAAGACGCTATGAACTGGGTGCAGCCTATCTGGAAAGCGCTCTCTGTACAATCTGCTAGCTAATCTGGCATTGCCTCCAGCAAGTCCGTACACAAAGTGAATATCAGCATACTCTTCAAAAGTAAAACGGTTCATATCGTACAAGAAACAAAGTAATAAAAGAAATTTAAATTAACAGGAAAAAATAACAGGAATTACAAAGAAGAACAGAACATTCAAACAGTGACAATCACGTTCAAAACATAGACTTGCTCAACAATGTCTTGATAGTTTGTTTATTAGTTTTTCTTCATTTAAAACACCTGATTTGGTTGCTGATTGTTGGTCAGCTGTTTTCATGTAATATTATGCTATTGTTTTTTTTAAGAGCATTGTATAAATAGCTCTACTTAGCTATGGAAATTTTATTATTTACAAAAGGTCGTCTGTAAAGTAACCTGCTATATTATTTTGGTTTCACCACTATTGCTGTCCAATCATTAATCCCCACTTCATTCTGGCATTAAAAGTTACCTTTTACGTTCTCTGTTGAGTTCTTCTTCATCATGCGAGTTCTGAGAACAAGGTAACGAGTGTATTTTCCCTGCTGTTCTTTATTAGTTCCTCAAGTTATCGATCACACTGATAGTCCATTATGCTTATGATGGACAATAGTTCCTTTTGTTGACTGGTGTAAGGATCATGTACGGTGATCTCCAATGCTGATGTGAGTGAGTCAAGAGAGTGGAATTGTATAATACTGTAGAACGGTAGTAAACCTTGTAGGCGAGCTGTAAGTCAACATAAACAACAAGCAACTGTGAGTGTGTGTGTGGGAGTCAGCATTGGGCTAGTTGGAGCAGCTACTGCACTACCAACTGTAAGTCAACATAAACAACGAGCAACTGTAAGTGGTGTGTGTGGGAGTCAGCATAGGGCTAGTTGGAGCAGCTACTGCACTACCAACTGTAAGTCAACATAAACAACGAGCAACTGTGAGTGGTGTGTGTGGGAGTCAGCATCGGGCTAGTTGGAGCAGCTACTGCACTACCAACTGTAAGTCAACATAAACAACGAGCAACTGTGAGTGGTGTGTTTGGGAGTCAGCATCGGGCTAGTTGGAGCAGCTACTGCACTACCAACTGTAAGTCAACATAAACAACGAGCAACTGTGAGTGGTGTGTGTGGGAGTCAGCATCGGGCTAGTTGGAGCAGCTACTGCACTACCAACTGTAAGTCAACATAAACAACGAGCAACTGTGAGTGGTGTGTGTGGGAGTCAGCATAGGGCTAGTTGGAGCAGCTACTGCACTACCAACTGTAAGTCAACATAAACAACGAGCAACTGTGAGTGGTGTGTTTGGGAGTCAGCATCGGGCTAGTTGGAGCAGCTACTGCACTACCAACTGTAAGTCAACATAAACAACGAGCAACTGTGAGTGGTGTGTTTGGGAGTCAGCATCGGGCTAGTTGGAGCAGCTACTGCACTACCAACTGTAAGTCAACATAAACAACGAGCAACTGTGAGTGGTGTGTTTGGGAGTCAGCATCGGGCTAGTTGGAGCAGCTACTGCACTACCAACTGTAAGTCAACATAAACAACGAGCAACTGTGAGTGGTGTGTTTGGGAGTCAGCATCGGGCTAGTTGGAGCAGCTACTGCACTACCAACTGTAAGTCAACATAAACAACGAGCAACTGTGAGTGGTGTGTTTGGGAGTCAGCATCGGGCTAGTTGGAGCAGCTACTGCACTACCAACTGTAAGTCAACATAAACAACGAGCAACTGTGAGTGGTGTGTTTGGGAGTCAGCATCGGGCTAGTTGGAGCAGCTACTGCACTACCAACTGTAAGTCAACATAAACAACGAGCAACTGTGAGTGGTGTGTTTGGGAGTCAGCATCGGGCTAGTTGGAGCAGCTACTGCACTACCAACTGTAAGTCAACATAAACAACGAGCAACTGTGAGTGGTGTGTGTGGGAGTCAGCATCGGGCTAGTTGGAGCAGCTACTGCACTACCAACTGTAAGTCAACATAAACAACGAGCAACTGTGAGTGGTGTGTTTGGGAGTCAGCATCGGGCTAGTTGGAGCAGCTACTGCACTACCAACTGTAAGTCAACATAAACAACGAGCAACTGTGAGTGGTGTGTTTGGGAGTCAGCATCGGGCTAGTTGGAGCAGCTACTGCACTACCAACTGTAAGTCAACATAAACAACGAGCAACTGTGAGTGGTGTGTTTGGGAGTCAGCATCGGGCTAGTTGGAGCAGCTACTGCACTACCAACTGTAAGTCAACATAAACAACGAGCAACTGTGAGTGGCGTGTTTGGGAGTCAGCATCGGGCTAGTTGGAGCAGCTACTGCACTACCAACTGTAAGTCAACATAAACAACGAGCAACTGTGAGTGGTGTGTTTGGGAGTCTGCTTCTGCATTATCAACTTTTACTGGCTTTTTATACTTCTCTACCAGGGGAAGAATACTGATCACAAAGTGAATGACTTGAGGCACTAGACAAATACAACAAAATTTGTTATTAAACTTCCCGGATACTGTTCACATCATTTTCTTCTAGAAGACCATATATGTACTTTACTTTTAAAAATTATAATCGATTTTAAATTATTCTTGGTATCCGTTTCAATTTTAGTTTTTGGTCCATCAGAAAAGATTTTGGGCATTAATCTCAGTCACGACTTCTTCGAAAAAAGTAGGAAAGCCAGCTCTGAACCAGTCTTTCAAATCAAAGCAGGTAGGGAGTGGCACACCCTCATTGAAGCTAGCATTATCTCTGATACTTAAGGAAAGAACCTCACCAACTCCAACAGTCATCTCCCGCAGTAGACTAGCCTATCCATCTACAGAATCTTTACATTTGCGGTTAATGATGTGCTGCCCCTGGACATCCATAAGGTTATCCTGATTTAAGTGACACCTCTGTTTTTGCTATGCCCAGTATGAGTTCAGCAGGAAGGTATAAACCAGCCGGAAGTGAATCCTCTTGGGATGGACCATCAGCAATTGTTTTTTGTTGTTGTTAATGTTTTTAGTTATTTAGTGTTTAGCTGTCAAATTATTTATATGTGTAATTTATAGTTTTTAGTTTATTAAAAATGACTATTTCTTGTAAAAATATGAACAGCAATGATGTGCTGTAACTCTGTTGCAGAATGTCTGGGTCACGTATCGTGGTCCACCTGCTACACGCTCTCAGGCCTGGAGAGAAGGGTGTGGCCGCCATCTGTAATGGAGGTGGCGCTGCGTCCTCAATCCTCATTGAGAAAATGTAAGTGCGGACGTGTCTGCCACTCTGTCCAGTACAGTTTTGAAGTACTTTGGACGAGGTTCCAACTATAATGGGATAGTACTTTTTGTAACTTTAATTTCAGCATATTCACTCTACAATTGCCTTGAATTATTTACTATTATATTGTCTGCCTTTAATGAATTTACATAATTCAATCCCGAATAGCCAATTTATAATTTAAGATATATCTACACAAACATTTTAACATAATCGTAGCAATTTGGCTTCTTATTTTGTTGTAATTGCATTCTGTATCAATCCTGTATTTTAAATAAATTAATAATTTAACCTGCTCGTGTAATACAGTCGTCAGATGAAGGGTAAAGAATTAAAGAAACTGTGTCACACAAATGTCTCAAACTTCAGAGCTGTACAGACGCAAACTATACAGGATCAAAGTCTTCCATACTTATAAATAAATTATATATTCGTTATTTTCAATAAACTTTCATTTACAATTATTTTAAAGTATAGTGTTTAATTGTAAGGTTTATGTTAAGTATTACCAATTGTTGTTAGGGGTTTTCAAGACTTTTTTAGTTTAGTTAAGCTTTTTTCTAAAGTCTGGATCTGAATTTTTGTTAATGTATTAAAAAATGTTTACAATTTCATTATTCAATAAGTCCACTGTAAACTTTATAAATCTGTTATGAAATTTATTTCATTTTCCAGTGCCATTGTAAGTTATTCTACAATAATAAGGGTAATTCAGAAAATTAAAAAATTGCTTCACATAACCGAATAAAAATTAAAGATACCAACATGAAGTTAATGTGACAATACCTTAACAGTAGTACCTGTCATAAGCCATTGCCTCCCACTTTGTACTTTATAATGCACACTGGTTGTTCCTGGATTGACAATTTTCGCACGTAAAGACTCACAACCTGGATATAATATCTGCTGGGTGCCCACAATAAATGTACTTCCGGAATATGACACAGGTACAGTTTTCTAATGACTCCTCCTTACACAATCATGTAAGTGAAAAAAGTTGTGGAAGATGTGATGGGCTAAACGTTAATTTGGGTAGAAAGTGATCGCCCTTAGCAAGTGAAAGTTATCTTCTTTTGAGCTTTCTTGGAGATTTGTCTTATTTCAACGATGGTCCATGCTAGTGCAAAAAGTCACTGAGACCACAAATTGTTACATCACAATTTTTCATTATTCTGGAGAATCCAAATGTCTAGTTTCTCTAGATTGGATTTTCATTTGACAGTTGGATTTTCTAATTGGATTTTTGTGATGTTTGGGCATGCAGTCATATCCCCTGATTGCTCTGATCATTGTAGTTTGTAATTTGTGCAAGAACTATATTGTTATTATTTTGGAAGTAATTCTTTTCCTATTGCTACAATGTACACAATGAGTGAGGTCGAATTCGTTCAAGCAAGTTTAATTTTTTCACATGAAGTTTAGTTGTAATTTTGTTTGAAGAGTAGTTATTATCTACAATGAAACATGAATTTCAATTTTATTTACACTATAATAAATTATTTATACAAGTTTTTGTTTATTTGATTGCAAAGTAAGTAAACATTTGTGACAGAAGCAAAGTAATTGAAAACATTTGTAAAATTGTAACTTGTGTAATAATGTTGGCAAACAACAAAATGTAACATATTTGTTTTTACCTCTAAAATAAATTTTGTTGACAAAAAATAAATAGTATTTATGATATATGATACTTATATAGATGTTTCCTGTATTAACTGTGAAAATTCTGGAAAGTTATAACAACTATTTATGTACATTACTTTAGTTAAGAATTTTGATTTAAAAAATGTAATTAGGCTTTTTAATTTAACCCTTTAGTGCCAACATCGCAACATTTGAAAAACTACTGAAGAATGCTAAATCCGTATATATGGACGTTCACAGTAAAAAATTCTACTACAATTATTTTTGAACATATTATAAATTTGTTGGTATATAAACAATCAGAATGAACCACATTGCAAGTAAAAAAAAAAAAATATATATATATATATAGCAATTTTCTAAGATTAATTAGCTGTTTAGTTTGAAAATTTAGTGTAAAACGACACAAAACAGTGCAAATGTAGCTTTGTAAAAAACAACATAACTTTTACAATTTTTAACAAAATATTAATGAAAACTTTTTATACTTGTATTAAGTTTAATTTTCTCTTTCAAGTGATAGTGTGTTATAGTGAAATATTTTTCAAGTGCTATTTCTTATGTGAAACTGGAATAAAAAAAAAAATACTGTAAGTAAATATTTTGATTTTATTAAATATATTACTTCTAATAATAATATTTGTTTTATAGTTTTATGGAGGAAATTTATTTTTATGCTAATAGTTAAAACAATTCAATATTTATAATTTTAACAATTTATTTAGTTAAACACTGAAAAAGGGCTGGCATCCTACAGTGTGGAAAATTTCAAAGTTCTTAAAAATATATTTTAACCTGCGTTTATATAGTTCTGTTAAAGCCCAGTTTATGTTTTACAACATGGTAAAGATTAAAAGAAAAGATGTTGAAAAATAGCTATGTAAAATTTTTTTTAACTGCAATTTTAATAGAATGGCACACAGAAGTATTACATGGCATTAAAACTTAAAAAGTTTATGGACTTGGCAGTATACAGTGTGTCATACTGCAGAGCATGGGCTGTCAGGTTCATAGATAGATGCTGAGTAAAGGGTTCATATTACAATTATAAGAAAAGAATGCTATAGGCTGTATAATTGTAAAATATAAATAAAATAAATATTTATATGCAATAAAAAATACTAAAATAACTTTTCATGTAAATTTCTTAAATCTCATAATTAATATTTTAAATTTATACCGCCGTGTATTAACATTGGACTTGTTGAAATATATTAATATTTTTATAGTTGGTTGTAGTGTTTATTTAATGTGTTCCTTGTGCTGAGCTTCAATTTTACAAGAGTAATAATTAACTTTGGCAAATTGAGCTGAACTGGTTGTAATTGAATTTGTTAAAAACAGAGAGGTATATAATCTAGAAACATTCATAATTACTTCTCTTCTGAGTTACTCAAATTTGCGTAGTCCGATTAATTTGGCCAGATTTTTAGCAATTATGAGAGAGAAATGGCATTTACCAAAACTGTAAACAGTGTGTGTGGTGTGAGTTTTTTTCTGGCCAAAGTAGACAATGAAATGCTTTCTGGATGAAGCTACTTTTGTTGCTGCCCTCTCAAAACTGCAGTGCTGATATTTCCCCGCCATTCATTTAAATTTTGAATACTTGCATCGACTCACACAAAGACCATTCCCTCTTATAACATTGGTAAAGTTCTTTGGTTGGTTCAGCTATAAACATGTTGTTCTGGCTGTCACACAAATTCATAATTGTCACTTAGCTGGAATTAACAGAAACTTATCCAAGTTGCTTGGGCTGGGAATAACGCCCTTTGGGCGGTGAAGTCGTTCAGAAATGTCCCGTCATGAGGATAATTGTAATATATACATGTCAAAATCACCTGTTATTAGAGAAGATTTCATAGAAATCAGCCTGTTGCAACCCTCATAAAGAAATTTCTAAGAGTTTTTAGCATTTTCTCCTATCGTGGCGTCCAGGACCCAAAATCACCATTATCTATATTTAGTTTATTTAAAAGTATAAATCAAGTTGAAGTAATAGCTCTAAATTACCCTTTTTTATAATTTATTTGACAAACATTGAAAGAGGTTACAGTGACTAACCTGTGTTAAAAGTACAATCTTTTCCAAAGAATTTTGAAAAAAGGTTAAAGTGCTTTTGAGTCTGCACAAAACAACTTATTTACTGTTATATCTTCACAACTGACAATTATTATTCAAAACTAGGTTTGGGTGAAGTGTTTTTATGATGACAAGGAGAAATATTTATCCACACCTGAGTGAGTGATATTTCCTTGATGAGGTCCGCTCAATGACTTATCAAAGTGTATTTGAACAAGTACCATATGTTTATAAGTCCTTGTGTAAAGGGAAGTTGCACTGAACATAGATGGTGGTTATGACAGACATACACCACGAGAAGATGGAGTCACTCTGCCGAGATTGTCACTGCTTACCAAGAACCCTTGCCCACTCTGCGAGGAACTGAAGCAGGACCTCTCCCCGTACCTGTCTCGGCTGACTGTGGTTTCTGTGGACATTTCACAACCCCAAAATGCACATCTCAGAGCCCTCTATCGCTACGAGATACCTGTGCTCTTCCTAGAGGGTCAGTACGTGTGCAAGCATCGTCTGGATCGTGATGCACTTGAGCGGTTACTATATCAATTAGAGACCCAGTGGAAGTGAACAATATTGTGTGTAATTAAAGTATTAGAGCTTCTGCCAATGTACATTACATGAAGAAAACTACCGTGAAACATCGGAATCTGGCATTCTTGTATATTAAAAAATGGCCTGGACTCTACAATTCTATGTACTTTATGTACTTATTATTTAATATTTTTTATTATTATTATTCCTAAGTATAAAAAGATTTCAAAAATTAGCTCTGGATTTTATATGTGTAGATTTGTTATTTATACCTATGACACTTGTAATGCTGTTTATGTTGCACTAGACTTGTTTTTTTTATGGAAAAATGCAATTTTGCACGCAGGTGACCAGCCTATAGTGTGGGACTCCCCCAAAAACTGGTTTACCCACTAAAAAACCTCTACTCTTCAGGATTCTAACCTGGGATTGTTTATCACATTACATCAGGCTAGGCCTAAATTTGGCTTAACCCCGTGGGGGTCGCTCCTTATCCAGCCGCTCGGTCAAGTGATCTGGGCCACTTCGCGGTCCAGATCGGGATTTATTTTCCAGGAGGATGCCTCGGACGAACTGTGACAAACAATCCAAGTTCCCCTCATCCTCCATAATCTTTTCGCAGGCCGTGTCCACCGAAAAAACACCGAGTTTTCTTGTGGCCTCCAGGCGGGGCCTTTCCCAACGTGGACAGCGAAAAAAGGTGTGTTCCGCGTCGTCGGGAACAGTAGATGCAATCCGGTGAACCGGTTTTGCCCATCCGGTTCAGGTACGACTTGAAATAGCCGTGACCTGTCAGGAACTGCGTGAGGTAGTAATCCACCTCGCCATGCCGCCTTTCGAGCCATGGTTGAACCTGCTCGATGAATCGTTCTCGGGTTTCGTGCTCCCAGCTGTGTTGCCACTGCTCTGCCCCATAAAGGAGCACGGACTGGACTGCGGACATCAATAGCCGTTTCTGCTGGACCGAGGATACCCGAAATTGGGAATAAGCTTACTAAGATAAGAGACCACCTTAGCAGCCTTGTCCGCCGTACGGAAGATCTAGTCTCTCCAGCTTAACTTGTTGTCAACCATGACTCCAAGGTACTTGGCGGCACGCGTTGACTGGACCACTTCCCTTCCAACTCGCAGCGGGACGATGGTGTTAATTCTCTTCTTTATGAGGATCACGATCTCCGTCTTAATCAGAGCAAGCGAAAGACTGTGATCGGGCATCCAGGCGTTGGCCACGCGCATTACTTTATTCAACTTTAGCTGGGCCAGCTCAACGTTGCGTGCGGCGATGAGACCTCCACCGTCCGCGCTGCATCTCGGGTGTCGTATATCAGACGCCTAGAACGGAGGTAGTCCTCGATGAGCCGCAAAAGATACGTTGGAATGCGGAAGGTGTCACAAAGCGCATCCAACATATCAACCCATCTCGCCGAGTTGAAGGCATTCTTGATATCAATCGTAACAAGAAGCACTACTTGGCTCTCTGAACTGCTTTCTGTACTTCAGTGATCGCGTCGATTGTTGATCGTCCCTTTTCTGAAGCCGTACTGACGAGGGCAAAGGTCCCCGACAGCTACCACGGCAGAAATCAGGCGGGAACGAATCAACTTTTCAAAAAGTTTTCCAGCCGTGTCTAGCATGCAGAGAGGTCTGTAGTACGACGGCAGCTCAGGATCACCTTTTCCCTTGATAATAAGCACCAGCCTGGCGGTTTTCCAGGGAGATGGAAACACTCCTTCAACCAAACAGGCATTGTACATTCTCAG
This sequence comes from Homalodisca vitripennis, assembly GCF_021130785.1. Lineage (NCBI taxonomy): Eukaryota > Metazoa > Arthropoda > Insecta > Hemiptera > Cicadellidae > Homalodisca > Homalodisca vitripennis. Next base: position 204,433,251 of record NC_060210.1, read on the forward strand.
TAACAACCCGGGATTGATGGTGAAAATCCTCTTCAGAGCCTCGCTGGGAATCCCTTGTTGCTCTTCAGGGTGAGAACGGAGGTTTCCAACGTAAAGTTTTCAATGGTAAAAAGCAGTTTACTAAGGCCTCGGCGCCAGCCTTGCCAGGATTCGCCTGCGCTCCCCGAGAGATGACCTCAGTGAACTTGACCACGTCCAGTTTATTGGTGTTCCACCGGCGTGGCCCTTCCCGAGATGCGGGAACTACGGTTTATATCATGCAGATAAAAAACAATGTACTGGTGGTCACTACCCATGTACTCCTCCACCACCAGCCAGAGATCCTCGAAAGAAGAGACTCAGACGCGAAGGTTACGTCAGGGATTGTGCCTCTCTGCCCGGGGCGCCGGAAAGTAGGCATGTCGCTCTGGTTGAGAACGACGAGCCCGGCCCTGGCGATGAAGTCCAAGATGTATTTCCCCCGGGAGTTGGTAGAGGGCATTCCCCACTTGACGTCCCTCGCGTTGAAATCACCGGCAACGACAACGTGCCCAGTGGTGCCGACCACGCTCTGCTCCAAACGATCAATCTTGTCGCGGAAGTCTTGGATGGCCTCGTTTGGGATGAGGTAGCAACTGAAAAAAGTTACATCCCAACATCTAATCCTCGGCCACGTCCGTGACTCCGCACCATGACTTCCTGTGAGTTCCGGGTCCAGAAGGCAGCAGTGCTGAGACTGTCTGGGATCCAAATGCTTGGGTCCCTGTCCCAATTCTGTTCGCTGACCAGGAGCGCGTCGGCACAGAGTTCTTGGGCGAGCTTATTTAGAATATTATCAGCCCCCCAGGATCTCTGAAGATTGGCCTAGAGGATACGGATTATTGGCCTCTGTCTTTTGCCTGTTCGAGTGCGGATCTAAAAACACCGCGCTGACCAGAACCAGGTAAGTGACCAAGAGCATTCCCAGCAGAACCTGTCTCCTGTCTTGCAGAGGAAACAGGAGAGGCTCGAGGTGCAGTCCTTCTTCTTGTGGGCTTGGTTTCCGCACCGGAGGCAGTTTAAACTTCGGTTGGGTCCTCTGCAGGTACGGGAAGAGTGACCGAACGCTAGGCACAGGAAGCATCTTTGCACGATCACCCTTCGTTTGAGCCTGCAACTCACCCATCCGAGTCTCAGGTGCTGGAGGCTAAGCAGCTTATTAGCGTGCTTCTCTCCCATTTCAGCAATTGCCATACGCTGCTGGCTCCGATTTTGTCAACCAGGCCTTTAGACCTCCCGTTTCCCCCGGTAGTTTTGGGAGCGCCTTCTTTTACGCTCTGATAGATAGAGCGTCTAGGTCTCAAATCTCCACTAATCATCTCGGTTGAAGGGCTTGAATTGAGCCTTTGTCACCAAGAGCGGTTTTGAGAGAAGCAGCAAAACCGTCCTTGTCCTTCGATCTCCGTTCTGGGTTTGTCACATGGACTTGATTGTGGTCTCCGTCTCTTCCGGTTTCGTCTGGATTTTAATCTTACCTAGGACATCGGCGAAAGATCGCCCCCCTAAGGGCTTGATCAAAATCGCCTCAGCCCTAGGCTACTTGGGCCTGGTGAAGGCTTCCTGCAAGTTTTGCCAGGGGCCTCCTTAACTGGTTCAGAGACTTGGGCCTTCTTCTTCCCTTTTGCAGGCGTCTTCTTTGAGGCAGCCTCGGCATGTTTTAGCTGTCCCCTCTCCTTTTTTTTTTTGGAAAAAACTTGATTTTTACAGGTGACATAAACTGTAATATATTGGCGGATGATGTCACAGCTGACGTGTATCTAGGCTTAATGGCCAGCTATGGGCAAAGTTCCCTTATATACGAACCGACAAGAATAGTAGGTGAAAGTAAAACCTGCATTGATTACTGTTTTGTTAGATTTAATAAAATTAATCATAAAGTTAAATACGATGCTTTAATATTACATCTTGGCATTACAGATCATTCAATGGTTGTTAAATTAAATTAAAATGTACGATGATACAATTGTTTTAAAGATCTATCATAGTAAATTGGAATTGGACAGTATACAATGGGCCCATGTCTGTAATTCAGTCTCAGATGCATTTGATTTGTTTATTAATATTTTGCAAAATTATGTAAATAAATGCAAAGAGAAAACCCAATTAAAAAGAGCTTATGTATACAAACACCTTAGATAACTGATTATTTATGTAGAGGAGTTGATAGAAGGAAAAGGATTTATGGGCTAATGATTTCTAGATCTTATTATTATAAATTGAAGGAATACAGGTCCTTATAAATCCTGTACTACAGATCATTTTAAAATAAGCTGAAAGTTAATATGAGAAATGCTAAAGAAAATTATTATTTGAAGAAATTTGAGGATTGTGCTGGGAACAATGGAGAATAATTAATGATTTAATTGGAGAAAATCAAGATAAAAATTAAATTAATAAAATAGAAAAGGATAACTCACACATAATTACTGATGAAAAGGAGATTGCATCAGAATTGAACTCTTTTTCATAAATGCACCGAAGGATTGTTAATAATCAAAATCAAGTTATGTTTTAATCAACTATTTCCCAGGAAAATTGTACCAAATTCTTTATTTCTTACTGCAACAACTGAATTTGAAGTTTTAAAAACCACAAAATCTTTAAAAAACAATAACTCGTCTGGAAACGATAACATTAGCGGTTGCATTTTAAAAAGATTTCATAAACATATAGTTCCAGTTCTGACAGATTTATTCAATTGAAGCATGTTAGAAGGTGAATTTCCATCTTGCCTTAAAATATCGGTTCTGGGTCCAATTCTTTTCCTTGTGTACATAAACGACCTATGTAATGGAGGTTTAAATGGTAAATCGACAGCTTTAGCAGATGATACAGCACCGACGTATTCTGATTACAATTTGGAAGCTATTTGTAGAAAAATGAATGATGATTTAAAAGTTTTAAATGTTTGGTTTAATAAAAATGCAATGCTCCTAAGTGACAAAACAAAATTCATGATATTTAACGTACGAGGTACAAGCAAACTTTGAATATGATGTACACTATAATTATTTTATGTGCTCTGCAAGTAACGTAACGTTTGTAACTGTAAAAAGATTGAAAAAGTGGACAGATACAAATCCCTTGGGCTGACCATTGACTCAAATTTATCTTGGAAAGGTCATGTAAACTCACTGAAAAAAGTTTGAGAAGCTTTTATATGTTGTATGATGTCTCCAAGCTTGCTATTGAATGTTTACCACGCTTTAATACACTCCAGACTAAGTCATGGGCTTGTATGCTGGGGAGGTACGTATATATCCACGCTTTATCCTCTCATTACATTTCACAAATCCTTTATCCACATTATTACTAAATCAAATAAGACCAATCATTCCTGGCCACTATTTTTAAATTTAAAAATACTCCCTTTACAAAATCTTTACATATATAAGGTATTAAAACTATTTTTCATAAGAAGCTCAAACCCGGTCCTCACACGTAATAATAGATATAATTTCAGAAGTTTGCTTGTTCCGGTTCCAAAGCCTAATCTTAACTGTTTTCAAATATTTTTTTACGATTAAATTAGATAAGAAATTGTTTAATCTTATTTCTGTTAAATTAGATCATTTAGCACTATTAAATCTTTTTTTTAAATGTTTAAAAATGTTTTATTTTTGTTGGATAATTGCGAGTGCTTTCTGAAAATTGTTGAATGAAATCATGAATAATGTGTATATTTTAGTTCGTTTTTATCACCTTTTATAATTTCAATCAATCTTTTTTTATTTTTACGTCTATGACTTGTTTTATAGATTTTGTATCGATTTCTTATTAATATATTATTTATGTAGTGGTTTCATTCCTTCTTTGAGTTTAGTTTTATTATGTTAGTTTAATCTGATGTGCATCGTTCCGAGTTTTTGCCAATTGGATGTTCTATTTTATTTCACAATTATCGTTTCGTTTTTTTGTAAGTTCTTTTTGATTGTTAACTTTACTTTTAGTATGTTTGAACATTATATTATTATTTAATTATTTTTAAGTTTGTAAATATTTCAAGATCGATGGTTTTATATTGTTTTACGTTTTTATTTTGTATAAATCTAAGTTTATAAATACTGTAAAATAAAATCTTTTTGAAATGAAATGAGTTACAGCAGTGTGGGTGGAATATCAAGATCCAGATGGATGGTGTGTCTCAGTTGCCAGGGGAAGAGGTTTTGAGTCTGGTAAATAGTATGGCAATTGCTATTGATGAAACTATAGTCTTAAATCAGGACATCCAGGCCGCACACAGCCATCCAAAAAAAAAACACAAAAGCCTCGTTCTCATGTCATTCGATTTAGTAACTAGCAGAGACGGGACAATGTTCTAAAAAATGCAAAACGGTGCAAATTACAGAGTACAGTGTTTGTGAGGGATGCACCACAAACTGTGGTGTATGTTAATGAACATCTAACACTATACTTCAAAAAACTATTCTATGATTCAAGATTGGGAAAAGCTAAAATAAACTCTAAGTACCTATGGATATTAAACTCAACAATATTCATGAGAAAGGACAAAGAGTCAAACGCAGTAAAAATAACCGGCATACAGGATTTGGAAAAATTGAAAAACGATAACGAGTAAATTGTCAACAGATGAACAGAATATCAAGTTTGGACAGAGCATTTCTGGAAACTGGATTCTTGTCTTTGGTGCTTGTGTGGATTGACCATAGGTCGGATTCAAACATGTTCTTGTGTTGGTTAATGATGTCTTCAGTCACTGTAATCTCTGCCATCACTATTATACAAAAACTGTTATAATAATGATCCAACCTACCACGGTCCTTCTGCGAACGTTTTCATAACCTCAAAGTAAAAGACCGTTATTGCCATGTTGTGGGAAATTAATATTCTTTTATCGCTTATTGTTTTGTCTCCTTTATTAAGGATGCAGATTGGGTTTTTTATTTTTATATTTCTTGTTTTTGGAAGCATTATTTTATACATTTTTTTACTGATTATAATCAGATCAATTTACAATTTTCCAGCCTTTACATTTATAGACAGTTTATTAATTAGACGGTTAGACTGTTTATTCTAAACAGATTAGTTTCAATTAGGGTAGTGTTTTATTCTATTATGTTATCATAGAAAACAATAATATTGTTATTATTGTTTTACGTTATCAAACAAAGAATCAAACATTTTAAAGTATATAGCCTAGCTTGTGTAAAGCGCTCCTGTTGTCAAGAGCTGAAGTTCATTCAATCCACTGTAATTTTTACATGTTTTGAATGGTTTAGTTATTTTAAAGTATATAGCCTAGCTTGTGTAAAGCGCTCCTGTTGTCCAGAGCTGAAGTTCATTCAATCCACTGAAATTTTTACATGTTTTGAATGGTTTAGTTATTTTAAAGTATGTAGCCTAGCTTGTGTAAGGCGCTCCTGTTGTCAAGAGCTGAAGTTCATTCAATCCACTGTAATTTTTACATGTTTTGAATGGTTTAGTTATTTTAAAGTATGCAGCCTAGCTTGTGTAAGGCGCTCCTGTTGTCAAGAGCTGAAGTTCATTCAATCCACTGTAATTTTTACATGTTTTGAATGGTTTAGTTATTTTAAAGTATGTAGCCTAGCTTGTGTAAGGCGCTCCTGTTGTCAAGAGCTGAAGTTCATTCAATCCACTGTAATTTTTACATGTTTTGAATGGTTTAGTTATTTTAAAGTATGCAGCCTAGCTTGTGTAAGGCGCTCCTGTTGTCAAGAGCTGAAGTTCATTCAATCCACTGTAATTTTTACATGTTTTGAATGGTTTAGTTATTTTAAAGTATGTAGCCTAGCTTGTGTAAAGGCGCTCCTGTTGTCAAGAGCTGAAGTTCATTCAATCCACTGTAATTTTTACATGTTTTGAATGGTTTAGTTATTTTAAAGTATGTAGCCTAGCTTGTGTAAGGCGCTCCTGTTGTAAGAGCTGAAGTTCATTCAATCCACTGTAATTTTTACATGTTTTGAATGGTTTAGTTATTTTAAAGTATGTAGCCTAGCTTGTGTAAGGCGCTCCTGTTGTAAGAGCTGAAGTTCATTCAATCCACTGTAATTTTTACATGTTTTGAATGGTTTAGTTATTTTAAAGTATGTAGCCTAGCTTGTGTAAGGCGCTCCTGTTGTAAGAGCTGAAGTTCATTCAATCCACTGTAATTTTTACATGTTTTGAATGGTTTAGTTATTTTAAAGTATGCAGCCTAGCTTGTGTAAAGCGCTCCTGTTGTCAAGAGTTGAAGTTCATTCAATCCACTGTAATTTTTACATGTTTTGAATGGTTTAGTTATTTTAAAGTATGCAGCCTAGCTTGTGTAAAGCGCTCCTATTGTCAAGAGTTGAAGTTCATTCAATCCACTGTAATTTTTACATGTTTTGAATGGTTTAGTTATTTTAAAGTATGCAGCCTAGCTTGTGTAAAGCGCTCCTGTTGTCAAGAGTTGAAGTTCATTCAATCCACTGTAATTTTTACATGTTTTGAATGGTTTAGTTATTTTAAAGTATGCAGCCTAGCTTGTGTAAAGCGCTCCTATTGTCAAGAGCTGAAGTTCATTCAATCCACTGTAATTTTTACATGTTTTGAATGGTTTAGTTATTTTAAAGTATGCAGTCTAGCTTGTGTAAAGCGCTCCTGTTGTCAAGAGTTGAAGTTCATTCAATCCACTGTAATTTTTACGTGTTTTGAATGGTTTAGTTATTTTAAAGTATGTAGCCTAGCTTGTGTAAAGCGCTCCTGTTGTCAAGAGCTGAAGTTCATTCAATCCACTGTAATTTTTACATGTTTTGAATGGTTTAGTTATTTTAAAGTATGTAGCCTAGCTTGTGTAAAGCGCTCCTGTTGTCAAGAGCTGAAGTTCATTCAATCCACTGTAATTTTTACATGTTTTGAATGGTTTAGTTATTTTTAATTTATTAGTAAAGCACTATAAACATACGTACATTTTCATTCTGAATATAATTAAATAGGAGTGCTCAGCTGACTGAGATTATTAGCCTTGTAAAACTATTTGTTTGGTTGCGATAGAGCTGAGAACGGAGACATCAAGTGCAGAGCGAAGGAAGAGTGTGCTTCACAAGCAGTGCGGCAGGAAGCAGACAAAATCTATAGGTGTGCTGTGTCAAGAATAAACACAGATTCCGTATGAATACGTTTATAATTTGAAAACTTCAAATTCTAGATATCATTCTTCCAGAAATATTTGAAATTTCAAAATACAAAAAAAATTGATATTTTTTCCGTAACATTTTAAGCATTTTGGAAAAATTAACTCACATTTTCAATGGCCTAAAAGTCCTTTTGGACATTTTAACGCCATTGATAGGAAAAAACTGAATCTTTAATAAAAAATTCAAGGAATTTTGTAGAGAAGTCAAAATCCCTAAAGTTGACTGAAACTGACAAACTAGTAAGTTTTGACGTTGAAAGTCTATTCACAAATTTACCAGTTCAAAAGACTCTCAAAATCATTGAATCACGTCTCAGCGAAGACCAAACATTAAAGGTAAAAACTAAACTTCCCGTGCCAGTAATTATGGAACTGTTAAAACTATGCACTCAATTCAAATTATTTTGAGTTAGAGGGTAAAATTTACCGTCAAGAGGGGGATGGTAATGAAATGGGTTCTCCACTGTCTCCTATTTTTGCCAATATCTTTATGGAGGAATTTGAGAAAAAAGCCTCGGCTTCAGCTTAGTTCAAACCGAAGATTTGTTGGAGGTATGTGGATGATACCTTTGTTATATTTTTTCATCATGGAGACACTAAATTGAATGAGTTTTTGAATTACATTAATAGTATTTCTCCTTCCATCTGCCTCACAATGACAGTGGAAGTCCAACAAAACAAACTTCCTTTTTTGGATGCTTTTATATTAAGAGATAGGAATGTCATTAAGGAAAATAGTTCAATTATCCATCAAACCATCAAAAATCTGTTAAAGGAACGGCCTACTCATTATTAGATACAGCAAAGAGCTTATGCTCAGATAAAGATGGATTAAAAGAGGAATTTAAGAGAGTTCAGATCTTAGAAGCAATGGATAGCCTCAGTTAGTAATAAATAAGTGCAAACGAACCAAAAGAATCACTCCTGAGTAAGAAAAGCAGAATAGCGATAAATTTGCGTTTTTGTCGATAGTCAATAGTCTTTATTTACAATTTCATGGAGAAATGTACATGCGTCAGTAAAATACAGGTTTCGGTTTATTAAAAATTGTCTAGTGAGTCAAGTTGTGTTGGTTTCTTTTCTCCAGTTCAGGACTCTTCTAGGGGAGTAGTATGGTCTGTCGATGAGCCATATGGTCAGGGATGTCTTCAGCTTCTTTCCTTGAAGTGTCTTCATGTAGTCTGGTAGAAGGTTGAATAATTTTCTGCCCATGTAAGACGGTTTCATTTCAAATTGCATGGTGTGGTGTAGAGGCAGGTGGAAGTTTGAAGTGTGACGGATGTTATAGTGATCGATATCTTGTCCTCATCGCAGAAGTTCCTTGTCAACATGCATGATTGCTTCTGTAATGTATAAGCAGATTGCTGTTAGGATTTTTTGCCTTCGGAAATAATCTCTGCCGCTTTCCCTGGGACAGCTTTACACCATTGTTGGTCGGAAGACCATCATATGAATTGGGATGAAGCCAACATAATACATTGTGTACCTCATTTCTTTAAAAGGAAATTAATTGAAGCAACATTAAATTGGCAGACCAACCAATCAGTCAACCATCAGTCGAGATTAGGCCACTTTGCTTTCCAATTGTAAAAAATGAACTAAAAAGAAAATCAAAAGTATCAAACAGATTAAATGTTTACAACAAACCAATGCTGTGTCACAGTATGGTTTTAAGAAGTTCATCTAGTATAAACCAATAATAAAAAAGGCCCACTCCTGTTCTCTCCTTTTTTTGCCACCATCTTGTTTCTGCCGTTACAATTGACATTTGCTATTGCCTCTGGTCAGTCGTAGATGGTTGGTAGATGAATGCAGACATATTGTAACCTGTATTCTGTAGTTCAGTTTTAATGATTGGTGTTGTGTATAGTTTTTTATTAAGTATCCATGTTTTATGGATGTTTTAGAGTTAGTGAAGTTGACACACAACATGGTGGTTGTGATTCCTGACTTAGGTGTCACAACGCTCTGGTATGATTTGTTTATTTTAACCTAGTTTGTAATTATGTGTTAGGTTAGTTATTTACCTGAAGAAGAGATCAGATTACAGATCCTGAAAGTTTTACTGATTTTTGTGTGTCACTGAACGATGGAAAATGTCCGGAAAAATCCTGTTTCTTTCACAATTCTTCCATTGTCAAAAACAAACTTCAAACAAAGATATATAAACAAATAACACCCAAGATTTTTTTTAATATTCAAAGTTTATTTTTAGAAGAAGAGAACTAACCTTTTAATTAGGTGAAGCGCATAGTTCTCCCATTCTGCCATTCTGTCGAGGTTCTTTCACTGAAACTTTGCAATCAGTCTCACTCGGAATCAAATACGTTAAACCCTGTTTTTTATCTGATAATGAATAGACAAAATACCCTGGTAAATTAGACACACAAGGTTCCCAATAAGTTAGGTTTTCAGTTACTTTTCTCTCTCTTCAAAGTTATCTCTATTATATTTCTTAGGAAATAACTTGTCAAACAATTCCTCGGGATCGTCACAGCAACTTGAGTAGTAGCAATTCAGGTTATCAGCCATGCCATACCATGCCTGCACACATGTCAACCCCTTGGGGTCTGAGTCTACTTGCTGCAGCTGATCAACTTGGTACTCTTGTAGCACTCTTTCAAACAATTCCTTCCCATAATTTCCTTTTATACCGATCTCTTCAAAAATATCATTTAAGTCATTGCAAGTTGGATTTTTTTTTTGGTACTTTAGTTTTAAGTTGTTTTTCATTTCGTCAAACATTTTCATCATTCCATCAGTAATTGATAATAGACACTGTGCATACTGAGTTAAATTCCAGTTAAGTGTAGCATTTCTCGGAAGAAAATCTAGTATCTGTGGTAAGAAATCATCTAGTTCTGAGGAACTGTCAGTAAATGATTTATTTTGCTCTATTTTATCTTTGATCTTACGGTTAACCTCTTCAAGAGGATGGCACCTGACATTGTAAACTCATTAGACAGACAGGTCGGTGCTCGATGTTGTTACAGTACTGATTCACTTCTCTAACTCTGCTTGACACACACGGAACACATCAAATAACGCAATATTAATAATATATGATGCTTGTCTTCTTCGTTTCCATTACTTATTAATTGATTATATGCAGAACTGTATTTCTCATTTTCTTTCTGTAAGTTTCCATAGAGTTTCGACATGTTACTATCAATTTTATTGTACACATCTTCGGATGTTTCTTCAGTCAGAAACTGTGCATACTGGTTTATTTCTGCAAGAAGAATGAGTATATCTTTCTCAGCAGTACTGATAGTATTTAACAGTTTAAATACCAGTTCTGTTACGTTTTCAGAAACATATTTTTCTATATTAATAACGTCTCCCTTATCAACACTGTACTGAATGCTGTTGACATTTACAAGAGCCAACAAAACTTCAACATCATCACTATCTTCATTTATTTTAAGAGCTTTTCTAATGTTTTCTATCGCTTCTGAAGTTGATGCAGCATTAAAGTAGAAAGATATCATTGAAGATTGATCACAAAGTTCGTCCAATAATTCAATTAATTTAGTCGTATTATCCGAATAAAGCAAACCTACAAAAGCCATTAAGACCACATATTCCCTGAGCAATTTTAGTGCTCACCACAACAGCCCCTTCTGCAACTCTCAAAGCTCCAGCTGCAGCTACAGCTACAGCAATAACATTAAATGCACCTTTCACTACCTCTTTAGCATAAGGCTCATTATGCTTCTTCTTGTCTAGTATTTTGACAACACAACGGCCAAAGCCATAGATGCCTGCAGCTGCACCGCCTACGACTGCACAGGGAGCGAGTACGGGAGCAGCAACTACCAAAGCGGCAACCCCAGCAACTCCAGCGCCAACAGAAATTACCTTCTCTACTTTATCTGCGGCTTCTAGTGCTTTGGATTTAGCACTAGAAGCAGGTGTCTTGAAAAAACCGACACTGAAACCGGTTTTTTATGTCATAACTTCCATGTAAAGGATAACAAATGACAATATCAGGTAGGGTATTTGTCGTTAAGAAGTCAGCCCAGCTTTCATATACACGACAATTTGTATCTATGTACACAATATTGGATCCACCACTCTGAGTTTTAAACACAGGAATATTTTTGATTTTTTTTCTTTGCAGGAATACTAGAAACTTTTTGATTCTCTTCTTCTTCAGGAATACTAGAAACTTTTTGATTCTCTTCTTCTTCAGGAATACTGGAAATTTTTTTATTCTCTTCTTCTTCAGGAATACTGGAAATGTTTTTTATTCTCTTCTTCTTCAGGAATACTGGAAATTTTTTTATTCTCTTCTTCAGGAATACTGGAAAACGTTTTGATTCTTTTCTTCTTCAGGAATACTAGTGTCTATAGAATCTTCTTGATACGTCACATACACATAGGAAAATTTGATTTCTTTATCTGTGCAACTAAGAATGGCATTAACAATTGATATAATTTTTTTGTCTTGATCACTATAATATCCTGTTGCAACTGTACAGTTTTTTATTTGTATCAGTTTGTGTAGGACGTATTTCAGTATGAATAACTTGTTTGGGAGGGCCAAATAGGGCATAACCAACTTTTTTAAATAGCAATGTTTTGTCTCCTGGTATACTATCCCAAATATCACCATTCTTTTTCAATAAGGTACATGCTTCATAGAACTTATATTGCTCCGCTCTTACATTTTCCAAATTCTCTGCACCAGTTAGTTCTTCAATTTTCTGAAAGATAATCATAAATAAAATTATAATAAAAATAAAATATAAAATTAGAAGAATAAAGCTTCCACTTTCAGAAGAAAGAACTAAGTTGAACAATTTACTTACGAAACTAACACTCACAAACAATCCTTCAATAACTTTTCAGGGTGATTGAGACCTCTTCATTTTCAATAAATGTTCACATTACACTCATGAACCTCAGGTGCAAATGCTCCTGCTCAGCCCTACAACGCCAAATATACCAGCTGATATACGTCAGACACATTGCAGGTCCGTGGTGTGCGCAGTAATCGATCACGCATTTTCGCCGCTGTAACATTTCTCACTATCAGTTTGCGCTGAGCTGCAGCAGTCACATAAACATGGCTGTCTTTATTGGTTCTCCCACCAAGTGTAAATTGAGGAGTGTTATTTGTTTCCTCCAAGCAGAAGGGACTAGTGCAGTAGAAATTTATTGAGATATGCCGTATTTACGAAGAAAATATTACAAGAGATGGTGTTAAATGTTAATCCCATCAACAGTTTAAAGATGGCTGAATGTCAAATTCAATGATCAATTCAAGAAATGTGAGAGCTGCAGCCATTTGGCGATTTTTTGTGGGTGTCAGTCAACATATCTGGCTTTCTACACCATTCACGCCCAACATCATCACTCAACATGTTTTCTGCATACACATGGCACATTCTGTAATGGATTTCTGCTGCACTAGTCTCTTCTGCTTGCAGGAAACTAATAAAACTCCTCAGTCCACATTTGGCGGGAGAAACAACAGAGGTGACCATGTTTATGCGACTGCAACACAGTGCAAACTAGCGACTTAAACTCGGTAGTGACAAAGTTGTAGAGAGGAATATGCATGATCTACTACTGCCCATAATGTGGAACTGTCATGGCGTGAGATCGGAGGTTGTACATATAGTGTGCTTCATTCGGAACACAGTGAACCCAAAAAAACTACGAATTACGTAATGTAAAATGGACACTGGCAGTTTTACAACATAAGCATGGTTGGTCTATTCTCTGGAAAGTTAAAAACACAATCCCCATATGGATGGGTGGTCTATTCTCTAGAAAGTTAAAAACACAATCCCCATATAGATGGGTGGCCTATTCTCTGGAAAGTTAAAAACACAATCCCCATATGGATGCATGGTCTATTCTCTGGAAAGTTAAAAACACAATCCCCATATGGATGCATGGTCTATTCTCTAGAAAGTTAAGAACACAATCCCCATATGGATGCATGGTCTATTCTCTAGAAAGTTAAAAACACAATCCCCATATGGATGCGTGGTCTATTCTCTAGAATAGAACTCACAAAGAAAGAGATATCAAACTGGAAATGCAGAAACTGCAACATCTCTCCTCCATCCCCAACCAAAACCCTCCTTGACTCTAACCAAGTTATGAATAATCTCCCAATACTAGACAACCCCGAATTAACCACTATACTTCACATAGACCGTGCACCACTATCAGGAGCAGAGGAAGTTTTCCAAGGCACCGGTGAAGAACATTTCCAACCTAACATAAAAGAAAAGCTCTGCTGCTCCACCCCCAAAACACAAGGGTTAACTGTGAGCAGTACCGGCCTAGCAAACAACTCATTAAAAGAAGAATTGGAGCACAGTCTCACTGAAAACAAATCGTTTGCAAATGACACTCATACTATCGTGGAGAAAATACAAAATCTAATAAATCCTGAGGAAGCCAATCTCAATTTGTCTTTATCTCTTGCAGCTGAGGCAGGTAGTGTCCTTCTACAGGAGAATACAAAGCTAAAAGCAGAAAACAATAAGCTGCTTGAAAAATGCATGAGACTCGAGGCGGAGCTGGCAGATACTTCAGAAAAGACAGAGAAAATGGAGCTAACTGAAGAAAAATATAGAAGCATAGTCGAGAATTTACACCAAGAACTGGCAAAGTTACAGAGCCAGCTAGACAAGGAGAGAAATAACCAAACAAAGCTCCAAGAATTTTTTGAAGAACAAGACAACAACCAACGCAAACTTATTGACAATCTAGAGAAAACAATTTTTAACTTAGAAAAAACTATAAAAGAACTCACTTCCAAATCGGAGTCAATAAAATCAGTAATCCCTCAAGCTACCAATCGGGACGTTGGTATTCAAACATGCTCACATACAGGAGAGACTCTCTTGCCATTGATAACAATTACCGAATTGACTGCCCTTAAAAGAAGGCAATATGAAACTGAGTGTGAAATACAAAAATTAAAAGAACAAGTTGGGAAAACTTGCTCTCAAACCCCAAATCTCCACAAAATGACATCACATCTAAGTCAGAAAAATAACTGCTCTAAATTTAATGTATCAAAAAAAATCTCCAAAAACAAAAAGAAGACTCAGTTCAGTGTAGCATTGCAAGTTGCCAAATGCAAGGAGGCTGCAACACCCCAAGGACAGGACTCAAGAAAACAACCAGGGCGACAAGCCTCTGAAACGAGTCCTCTGACGACACCAACATCAGCAATGCCTGGCCTTAAAATAACTTCAGCTTCCACATCTTCCCATAAGATCTCAAGATCACCACCAGCTTTAGCAAAAATCAGAAAAGAAGGAGAAAGTATCGAGGAGTTCTTCAACCGTCACATTGATGAGTACAAGGACAATATTAACATTTATAAAGACAAGGTAAAAAAATACGGCAAACCCTCTGCATTATGTGAAACTGCCACCTCATATATGCCTAACCAGTCTCCTACACAACCAGGACCTCAGACTCAAACCTCTTCACAGGATGCGACCCACCAACTTGACACTTTTTTAGACAAAACCAAAATCAAGTCCACAAGGACATAGCTGAGCCGAAATTAGCAACAGCACAAGAACCAAAAATAAATCAAAATCCCCAAAATATAAATTCTTCCAAACCTAGAAATAAGCACCAGAAACTTATGATTGCACACCAAAATATTGACGGCCTTCAGAACAAAACCGACAGACTTGCTCATTTTCTCCACAACAACAAACCAGACTTACTAATACTTACTGAGCATGGCTTAAACAACGAAAAGCTGGAGAGCACTAGAATCCTTGGCTACAGACTTATAGGCAGCTTTAATAGACAACAACACAGAAAAGGTGGAGTGGCTGTCTTTGCAAACTTAAACCTTAAAAATAAAATTACAGTAATATCCTTATCAGGAACCACATCAGAACTTATATGTGAAACCATCCTTCTAAAAATTGAGATGAAACAAGGATTCTTGCACCTTTTAGGTTTATACAGGCCACCTAGTAGCAACTTGGAAGAAGCATTAGATATTTTATCATCTGAATTGGACAAAATAACATCTTTTAAAAACCCGGTACTCGTAATAGGGGATGTCAATGTAGACAACCTGGTGGCAAGCAATGACAGAAGAAACTTGGACGATATGATTCACGGCTATGGACTGAGCAGACTTCACCTACCCCCTACAAGAATAACCAGTCACAGCAAGACTTCTATAGATTTCATATGCACCAACATTAACGAAACTGAAATATCAACCAGAGTGCTAAAAACAGGCCTCTCAGATCACACTGCCCAGTTATGCTTTATCTCTACAAACATGACAAGCCCCACGCAGACACAATCATACAGAAGACAATTTAACACAAGAACCGTAGAAGAACTGAGGTATAATCTACAAACACAGGACTGGTCACAAGTTATGCTCACAGACAATGTGGATGCTGCTTATAAAGCGTTTCATGGGATCCTCCAATCTGCAATGAACATAGCCTGCCCTCTCAAAATAGTAAAACATAAAAGAAATCCCACCAAGAATATATGGGATGATGAAAGCCAGGCGCTAAAAAACGCATACTTAGAGGCACTAAATCGAGAACACATTACGGGCCATCCTGACGACAAAAAAGAAACAGCCCAAAGGAAAAAATCCTACGACTTAAAACTAAAAACCCTAAGAAAACAGCTTAACTCCTCCTACATTGAAAGATCTGACAACAAATCAAAAGCCATGTGGAAAGTGATTAATAATGAAAGAAAAGAGAGATTAGAAAAAACTCAACTTGAACGCTTAAACATACAGGACTACGCATCAGACTCTCCAATAAACATTGCCAATTACTTAAATAGCTTCTTTGCTACAATTGCTGACAGAACACTTGATACCAAAGGAAATGAACAACGAACAACACACACAATAGAACCAAATTACATACCCCAAATACCAAGACTAATTTTCCAGGAGACAAATGAAATAGAAGTCGGAAACATCATAGACACCTTAAAATCAAAAACATCAACAGGAGACGATGAAATATCTTCTAAATTGGTCAAACAATGCAAACATGAAATTATCACTCCACTAACAACTATTATAAACAAATCACTTTTACAAGGGACTTTTCCCAGCGGGTTGAAACTCGCAAAAATTTATCCAAAATATAAGACTGGAGCAACTGACGAAGCCACCAGTTATCGGCCAATCTCACTTATCTCCACTTTTTCCAAAATCCTGGAGCGAGTAGTGCTAACTAGACTACTGGACCATCTCAAACAGCACCACCTTCTTACTCCGAGACAACATGGTTTTGTAAAAGACAGATCTACAGCAACAGCACTGGTCCAACTAATTGAAACCATCATTGATAAATTGGAAGCAGGATATATAGCCACAAGTATACTTTTGGACTTTACCAAGGCCTTCGATTGTCTAGACCACAAGCTCATTACAAAAAAACTGCAAACTCTGGGAATCATTGACAAAGAAATAGACTGGTTCAAGAGCTACCTCAGCAATAGGACACAGATTGTGGAAATTACTTACACTACACACAACACGGTCAAAAAAGTAAAATCTGAACCACTACCAGTAAGCAGAGGAGTGCCGCAAGGCTCTGTTCTTGGACCCGTCTTGTATATCCTTCTGACTAGCGACTTTCCAGAATACCTTCAAAACCATTGTGAAATGGTAATGTACGCCGATGATACAGCCCTTATTGTAGCAAACAAAAACAAAGATCAACTAGACATTGACTCCTTTGTAGCTTTTAATATGGCTAAACAATATTGCAACCTAAATGATTTGGTTTTAAATGAATCAAAAACCCAACAACTAATTTTTACAGCTACTCAAAATAACTATCATGGTCTCCCAGAAGTAACTACAATAGAATTCGGAAAATATTTAGGACTCACCTTGGACCGAAATTTATCTTGGGAACCACACATCAACCAGCTCTGTCAAAAACTAAATAGCAGTCTTTACGCAATAAGGAGAATTGCACAAATCAGCAACACTGATGTAGCTATGACAGCATACTACTCGTTGTTTGAATCTCACTTGAGATACGGCCTGATAGCCTGGGGAGGCACGACAATCTCAAATCTCCAAAGGGTACTGGTTCTACAAAAAAGGACAATTAGAGCTCTAAAAGGACT
Organism: Homalodisca vitripennis; assembly: GCF_021130785.1. Taxonomy (NCBI): domain Eukaryota; kingdom Metazoa; phylum Arthropoda; class Insecta; order Hemiptera; family Cicadellidae; genus Homalodisca; species Homalodisca vitripennis. The sequence goes on from NC_060210.1 coordinate 204,450,532, forward strand.
AGGACCACTTGACACATGCCGAACAGCCTTCAAAGAACTGAGAATTCTGACTGTAGTAGGACTCTACATCCAAGAGACAATCCTCTATACAATCAAATCAGGACAAGCAAGGACTGGAGACGGACACTCCTATAACACCAGACACAGGAGCAACTTTCTCCTAAATCAACATCATCTCAGCTTATTTGAGAGGAAACCTTCTTATCGAGGAGCAATGTTCTTCAACATTCTACCTGAATTCCTAAGAAGACTGCCAGAAAAGAACTTCAAAGCCTCCTTGAGAAACTGGCTACTGGAGCGACCAATTTACACAATCCAAGAATTTGTTCAATGTAGAACACACAATTTTTGACAAACACTAACTCATACACCAATTGTAACATAAACATGACTTTTGCCCTGTTCTCCAAGAATATGTGCAATAAAGAATATTCTATTCTATTCTAGAAAGTTAAAAACAATCCCCATATGGATGCATGGTCTATTCTCTGGAAAGTTAAAAACACAATCCCCATACGGATGCGTGGTCTATTCTCTGGAAAGTTAAAAACACAATCCCCATATGGATGGGTGGTCTATTCTCTGGAAAGTTAAAAACACAATCCCCATATGGATGGGTGGTCTATTCTCTGGAAAGTTAAAAACACAATCCCCATATAGATGGGTGGCCTATTCTCTGGAAAGTTAAAAACACAATCCCCATATGGATGCGTGGTCTATTCTCTGAAAATTTAAAGCTGCAAATAAACAAATAAAAAATGCAACAGTGTTTGGTAGCATCTGTACAGACCTAGATAAATAAGAAAAGTGTAGAATATAATAATGTAAAATATACTTTCTGCAACATATCAAAATAGAACTTACAAACATGCCTTCTATTTAAATTTGCAGTTGTGTTAAAACAAAAAGCATTTATTAGCTCTTCTTAAAGAAAACTGCGTAATCTTTGGTATATTTTGAATCATGAATTATATTCTTTTAATTGTTTAGCACATAACGTAAATCATACAAAGTACACTTGATCAAGACAGGTGAATATTAAATAAATATTTAAGTTAACTAATTTAACTGGCTAATGAAACATTAAATAATTGTAATTGGTTACTACGGCTGGAAAGTTTTATACATTATTATTACTAGCAATTTCAGTAGAGTGTTTAATAGTATGTATCCAATCGTTTACTTTTTGGCACTAGTACTTGACCGGGAAGTTTATATATGAGTAATTTGACAACTTACCTTTAAAAAGTGTTCAGTTACACAACATTTCAAATTTTGATGGTATTTCAGCCATATCGGATGGATGACATTAGTATCTACTATATCCGTAAAGTCGTCCAATTTCAGGAATCTTTCTTTTACAGTTTTATCATCCAAACCAGTCAACTCTTCCAGTTCCTTCAAATCTTTTATGCTGTCCTTAAAATCATTATACACTTCTTCATAAAGTTGTCTATAATATACATCTGACATTTTCTGCAACATAGAAAGTATATAAATAATTGACATCAACTATAACTTATGTTTTGCACATCAATTGTCAAACCAACGTCTCATTGTAACAATGAACCAGAGCTGCAGAGCAAATATATTGTTAGTAACTTCACATCAACTATAACTTATGTTTTGCACATCAATTGTCAAACCAACGTCTCATTGTAACAATGAACCAGAGCTGCAGAGCAAATATATTGTTAGTAACTTCACATCAACTATAACTTATGTTTTGCACATCAATTGTCAAACCAACGTCTCATTGTAACAATGAACCAGAGCTGCAGAGCAAATATATTGTTAGTAACTTCACATCAACTATAACTTATGTTTTGCACATCAATTGTCAAACCAACGTCTCATTGTAACAATGAACCAGAGCTGCAGAGCAAATATATTGTTAGTAACTTCACATCAACTATAACTTATGTTTTGCACATCAATTGTCAAACCAACGTCTCATTGTAACAATGAACCAGAGCTGCAGAGCAAATATATTGTTAGTAACTTCACATCAACTATAACTTATGTTTTGCACATCAATTGTCAAACCGATGTCTCATTGTGACAATGAAACAGATCTGCAGAGCAAATATATTGTTTGTCAGTACCTTCACATCAACCACAACTTGTGTCAAACATATCAATTGTCAAACCGATGTTTCATTGTGAGAATGAAACAGATCTGCAGAGCAAATATATTGTTTGTCAGTACCTTCACATCAACCACAACTTGTGTCAAACATATCAATTGTCAAACCGATGTTTCATTGTGACTATGAAATGAGATCTGCAGAGCAAATATATTGTTTGTTCAGTACCTTCACATCAACCACAACTTGTGTCAAACATATCAATTGTTAAAACAATGTCTCATTGTGACTATGAATGAGAGTTGCAGAGCAAATATATTGTTTGTCAGTACCTTCACATCAACCACAACTTGTGTCAAACATATCAATTGTTAAAACAATGTCTCATTGTGACAATGAATTAGAGCTGAAGAGCAAATATATTATTTTTTCAATAACTTCACATAATCAACCAGAACTTTTACAAAACATATCAATTGTTAAAACAATGTCTCATTGTGACTATGAATGAGAGTTGCAGAGTAAATATATTGTTTGTCAGTACCTACACATCAACCACAACTTGTACAAACACATCAATTGCCAAACCGATGTCTCATTTTGCCAATGAAACAGATCTGAAGAGCAAATATATTGTTTTTCAATAACTTCACATAATCAACCAGAACTTTTACAAAACATATCAATTGTTAAAACAATGTCTCATTGTGACTATGAATGAGAGTTGCAGAGTAAATATATTGTTTGTTAGTAACTTCACATAATCAACCACAACTTGTGTCAAACATATCAATTGTCAAACCGATGTCTCATTGTGACAATGAAACAGATCTACAGAGCAAATATATTGTTTGTCAGTACCTTCACATCATCAACCAGAACTTTTACAAAACATATCAATTGTCAAACCGATGTCTCATTGTGACAATGAAACAGATCTACAGAGCAAATATATTGTTTGTCAGTAACTTCACATAATCAACCAGAACTTTTACAAAACATATCAATTGTCAAACCGATGTCTCATTGTGACAATGAAACAGATCTACAGAGCAAATATATTGTTTTTCAATAACTTCACATTATCAACCATAACTTGTAGAAAACAATTCAACTGTTGACCATTTATCACCCTTATTATGATCTATTAGTCAATTCTTTGACCATGAGTTAAGTCCATTTACTACATATCTAAAATAATCTAATGAGATATTTTGGTACTTTGAAATCCAGAATGATCTATGTGATGGTTATGAAAATGTTTTAAGGAACTATTGTAACACTGAGTGATGGTTCCTCTAACCATTTCATGGTCAATAGGATCAGTTGATGATCACTTGTCCAATAAGTATGTCTCATGCTAGGTGTACTTGTCTATCGCTAGTCTATGGTACCCCTCGAGTTATGGGCTGTGGCGTGACCTGCAGGTTGATGATCCATTGTACAATAAGTATGTCTCATGCTAGGTGTACTTGTCTATCGCTAGTCTATGGTACCCCTCGAGTTATGGGCTGTGGCGTGACCTGCAGGTTGATGATCCATTGTCCAATAAGTATGTCTCATGCTAGGTGTACTTGTATATCGCTAGTCTATGGTACCCCTCGAGTTATGGGCTGTGGCGTGACCTGCAGGTTGATGATCCATTGTACAATAAGTATGTCTCATGCTAGGTGTACTTGTATATCGCTAGTCTATGGTACCCCTCGAGTTATGGGCTGTGGCGTGACCTGCAGGTTGATGATCCATTGTACAATAAGTATGTCTCATGCTAGGTGTACTTGTCTATCGCTAGTCTATGGTACCCCTCGAGTTATGGGCTGTGGCGTGACCTGCAGGTTGATGATCCATTGTACAATAAGTATGTCTCATGCTAGGTGTACTTGTCTATCGCTAGTCTATGGTACCCCTCGAGTTATGGGCTGTGGCGTGACCTGCAGGTTGATGATCCATTGTCCAATTAGTATGTCTCATGCTAGGTGTACTTGTCTATCGCTAGTCTATGGTACCCCTCGAGTTATGGGCTGTGGCGTGACCTGCAGGTTGATGATCCATTGTCCAATTAGTATGTCTCATGCTAGGTGTACTTGTCTATCGCTAGTCTATGGTACCCCTCGAGTTATGGGCTGTGGCGTGACCTGCAGGTTGATGATCCATTGTCCAATTAAGTATGTCTCATGCTAGGTGTACTTGTATATCGCTAGTCTATGGTACCCCTCGAGTTATGGGCTGTGGCGTGACCTGCAGGTTGATGATCCATTGTACAATAAGTATGTCTCATGCTAGGTGTACTTGTCTATCGCTAGTCTATGGTACCCCTCGAGTTATGGGCTGTGGCGTGACCTGCAGGTTGATCCATTGCAGGACCTGCAGGATGACCCATTGTACAATAAGTATGTCTCATGCTAGGTGTACTTGTCTATCGCTAGTCTATGGTACCCCTCGAGTTATGGGCTGTGGCGTGACCTGCAGGTTGATGATCCATTGTACAATAAGTATGTCTCATGCTAGGTGTACTTGTCTATCGCTAGTCTATGGTACCCCTCGAGTTATGGGCTGTGGCGTGACCTGCAGGTTGATGATCCATTGTCCAATGTAGTCTATCGCTAGTCTATGGTACACGTCTCGTAGTATGTACCCCTCGAGTTATGGGCTGTGGCGTGACCTGCAGGTTGATGATCCATTGTCCAATTAGTATGTCTCATGCTAGGTGTACTTGTCTATCGCTAGTCTATGGTACCCCTCGAGTTATGGGCTGTGGCGTGACCTGCAGGTTGATGATCCATTGTCCAATTAGTATGTCTCATGCTAGGTGTACTTGTCTATCGCTAGTCTATGGTACCCCTCGAGTTATGGGCTGTGGCGTGACCTGCAGGTTGATGATCCATTGTCCAATTAGTATGTCTCATGCTAGGTGTACTTGTCTATCGCTAGTCTATGGTACCCCTCGAGTTATGGGCTGTGGCGTGACCTGCAGGTTGATGATCCATTGTCCAACTAGTATGTCTCATGCTAGGTGTACTTGTCTATCGCTAGTCTATGGTACCCCTCGAGTTACGGGCTGTGGCGTGACCTGCAGGTTGATGATCCATTGTCCAATTAGTATGTCTCATGCTAGGTGTACTTGTCTATCGCTAGTCTATGGTACCCCTCGAGTTATGGGCTGTGGCGTGACCTGCAGGTTGATGATCCATTGTCCAATTAGTATGTCTCATGCTAGGTGTACTTGTCTATCGCTAGTCTATGGTACCCCTCGAGTTACGGGCTGTGGCGTGACCTGCAGGTTGATGATCCATTGTCCAATTAGTATGTCTCATGCTAGGTGTACTTGTCTATCGCTAGTCTATGGTACCCCTCGAGTTATGGGCTGTGGCGTGACCTGCAGGTTGATGATCCATTGTCCAATTAGTATGTCTCATGCTAGGTGTACTTGTCTATCGCTAGTCTATGGTACCCCTCGAGTTACGGGCTGTGGCGTGAGTTCATCAGAATTCAGAAATATTTATTGTCATTAAGCTTAAGTACAGCGATAGACAAAGTCAGCTTATTCATTTATGGTAAAGTCAATGGGACACACACAATTTTAATTTTAATTTTAAAAGCATAAAAAAAGTAAAGTAAAGATGTCTTATTTTACCAGGTGAAGTTAGGACTAAGAAGTCATCTCTAACACTTAACCTAGGGACCAACGGCAGGCAGGCTGCTTGCAAGGACAGGATCACTCAGCGGTCACCCATCCTAGCAGTAGCCACGCTCGACTTTGCTTGATCCGGTTATCTTGCAATAACTGTTGTACCCGCTACACAGCGCCATTGGTAATTGGCATAAATATGTAATATCACTACTTAAGAAATCTGAGACTGAGTAATAAACATTGTTCTTGAACCAGTTCTCTAATACTCTCTTAAAATTGCTTAAAGGTACAATCCATGCATTTTGTGGTAATTTGTTAAACAGTTTAATTTTCATAAAGTTTCTTGGGCGTTCATCTGGATGCTGGTTTTTCTTGGCGTCAGCATGTAGAGGCCCTTTGCTCTAAGCTCAACTCTGTATTGTTTTCCTTAAGATGTCTTTCAAATTTTCTGAAAGTAGTGCACTGAAAATTGTATATGATGGTTACTGTGATGTCATATGGCATAATGTCATGGGGAACTGCTTCATCTTCTCTGTTACAAAGAGTATTCAAATAAGAGGGCTATTCGTTTAGTGTTTGGGTTGAGGGACCTGGAGAGCTGTAGGCAAGTGTTTCACCAAGAACGTATACTAACCCTCCCCTCCATTTTTATTTATTCCGTTTCAATTTACACTTTTAAACACATTACCGATTTTCCTACCAACAATCATATATATCCCACCAGAAATAACAATAGTTTGAAACAGTACCCCACCATAGTAATAATATGTTCCGCAAATCAATAGAAATTTAGGACCTACAATTTATAATAGATTGCCAGATTATTTAAAAGCCAGCACTTCACTTGCATCTTTCAAAAACAAACTAAAAGACTTTCTTGTAAAAAACTGTTTTTACTCACTCTCTGAATTTTTGTGCCCCACCCAACCTTACAAGTAAAAATATCATTAGTACTGTTTTTCAATATATTTTTAATTTGTAGTTTTACCAGATATAGCAATAACTTTAATAAGAATATTTTTAGTATTTAGTTATTTTAAACATATTGACAATTCTCTATACATGTTAATGTCAATAAAAAATAAATGATTTTGATTTGATTGATTTGATAAAAATATGGCTACCTCTAGTTTTTTCTAATCTTACTTGAGGAAGATCTAAAAAATACTTCCTCCTCGTATCATAACCATGTACTTGTTTCCTAATTGTAAAGCTGCGGAGGACTTATTTTACACTTACTAAAAAACAGTAAATATAAAGATTTAACAGTGTCATAATTTTATACTCTCTAAATAGAGCAACACAAGTTTCTCTATCTGATACATTTTTTATTGATCTAACCGCTTTTTTACCATATGAATGCTCTTTGTGCACTAGCACCGTTTCCCCATTAAGTTACATCATATCTTAATTGCGATTGAAAAAATATTATAAACTAATAATATCAGTAATAATAATAATAGTAATAGAGTAATATCATCAGCATATAATGGAGCCGTTATATGAGCATGCTATGAGAATTACGTCAGTTTGTAGGACCAATGAGAAGCGAGCAAAAGAATCATATGAATTTATGGTCACAACGGATTTTCCTGGCCAGTTTAATCAAATACAAACTATTGATAACATGTAATATTGAAAATATTATATACAGGTGACTGGCTGACTATAAGACATAGAGTGGAAAGATGTTTGAAATAATAAACTTTTATATTTAGATTTATGAGCATAACAATTACTGCACCTACATGCAAAACTTTATTATTGTAAATAACGTTACACATTTCTCTAAGAGTTACTGGTTCATATTAACTATGTTTAGTTTTAAATTGATTATGTTCAAGAGTATGCCTTGTTACTTAAATTGAATTGAATGTAATGCACACTCACGTAGGATACTTGTGTACAGAGAGTAGACTTCCACTGTCCCTAAAATATATGTAAATAAAGTATCTTATTATAATATTGAACTTACTTGAACAGCTTTTTCCCTGGTTTGGATTCGAGTAGCAGTGTTTCCACACATATATTTATCCAAAAGAGACACACAACCTTTCCAAATTTCATGACATTGTTTGGTTCGTTTTGAACTTGAAAAATTGTCCTTGTATTTCTTGTATACTTTCTGAATAACTTCTGAGTTCATCATCTGTTCCAGAGTCTAAAACCAAGGAATTTCAAGGACAGCATATTAGAAAACGTTAAAGGTATCATGAGTGTTTAATGCATTGCAACACATGGAAATTACATTATAATACACTACAACATGTGGAAATATCTTTATGCTACATGTACAATATAATAAATATGCAGTAGATGGAGAGTTATATGAACAGCATTTGAATTTAATCAAAACAAATTTTAAAGGGTGAAACCAAAGAGACAGCAGTTAGCTTGCCCAAGATGCTCTAAACTTTATAACCAACTGGTGTCGTGGAGAAGGTCTAAGAATTAATCCATCAAAAACAAGTATAATAAATCTTTACCAGAAAAAGGAAATTCCAGCTTGCACAACCTGTTCTGGAAGGTAATAGAATAAAACATTCCGATGTAGTCAAGTACCTAGGAATAGTGTATCTTATGTATATTATATGTACATGAATGTGTGTGTGTGTGTATAAATTTTGTACAATTTTCTTGTGTTATGAGGTCATTGCCAACTATAAGGGATGGATATATATAATCTTCTAAGTACTTTAAAGTGTACACAAAAACAGAAACAAAAATTCAGTGCTCATGTTTAATTTTCGAGTTCACAGAATCCTTCATCAGAACACACTGAATTAAAACATATAAACAGAACTCAAACCAAAAACAAAAGACATAACCAAAATAAAATTTTAACAAATAAATACCATAAACAACAAGATTCCAATCAGCTGTGTGAAGAATATTTGTAAATGTTTACATAGAACTAAACATTTTTTTGTAATAAAAAGGAAAAGAGAATCATCTTAAGTTCAACCCATCTGGTTGCCTTGATTTTAAAATTAATTGATGTGCGATTTCAACATTTCTTAAATTTATCAGATTGGTATTTTGATTGGGGTTTGGCTCTAAATGGTAAAATTCCTTTTAGGCTGAAGCAATTTTCTAATTTATTTTGATTGTGTTGAATCGCATGAGCAGATAATGGTCTCTCGTAATTTTGATGAACAACATCAAATCGATGATTGGTCATTCTCACTCTTAATGAAGTGATGGTTTTTCCAATATAGTCTTTGGGACAGAATTTACAGGTTAGTTGATAAATTATGTTTTTTGTAGTGCAATCAATGTTACCTTTAACCCTAGAACTGTTAATCGACATAATTTTGTCGGTCAATGCCGCTTCTGTAATGTTAACCGTCAAAATTTTGTCGGTCACACATTCCCTCATATAATTACTTTTTACAATATACTCCGGTAACGTATCGAAATAATTTATGCACCATTGGATTCGGGAAGAAAAATGCTAGGGAACAGATGAGTTTTATTCCTTTTTGTATTATGGTTATGACGAAGCAAGCTTGTTATTTTGAACGTAAAAGAAAACGCGACGCCGTTTGTTGTGACCGCCATATTGCCGCTGCCGTTCTGTATCACTTTCGTGCCGAGCTGTGGATATTTGTAAGTTTTAATAGTTTTTACGCGTGTTTTAGTGTCGTATTTAATATGTAGTGTGTTGTTTGATGTCGTAGTAGTGTAAACATATATATTTTAGAATAAATCAATTTCTATTTACTGAAATATGTTTGAGAAATTAGCGGCTCTGTGTAGGCTATGGCAAAATGACTTGGCTAAAATTCATTTCACATAGTTTGTTATTGTTTTCACTAACTAATCGTTATTTATAGCACTCTTTTAGCTCTGAGTAACTATTTAGTTTTGGTAAATAGATAGTTTTCACAAAAAAATATATATTTCCTGTAATTTCTTTGGTTATATATAATAACTACTTTATCTACAGATTATTACCATACCATCTGTTGAAGATTAAGATTTTGAGCCTTCTGGATCATCTACCATCCACTCTGTTTCTACAAGCTGTACTATAAGAAACCCTTCTACTCCGATCAATTCATCTGGCTGTCGGTTCGAGTTGACTGTTTACTCGGGGTGAACTGAGTAGCCCTGATTTAAACAATATCTACAAATATGGATTCGGAATCGAAGTCAACATGCGTTCCTTGTTGTAGAAAAGTTATAAATACCGATGAAGGACTCCAATGTGATGGCCCCTGTGATCGGTGGTTTCATCGTACTTGCGTTGGGATTTCTAAGACTGAGTATCTGAAAATTGCAAGCGATAATTCAGTTAAATGGTTTTGTACACGCGTGGATTGTGTTACCGCTCCGTCTGTGTCTAGTTTGAATACAATTCTTTCAGTACTTGCTCAAAAGATCGACGACCTTTCAGCCAAAGTTGACCGCCTCAACGATTTACCGGAAAATGTTAAAATTATCCAGGATGATGTCAAGGCTATCCATGACAAATTTGAACAACTTGAGCCTCGTATTGAGCGTCTTGAACACAGAGTCTCAGATATTGAGAGTAGAGTCGATGCAAGACAGGCTGGCGGTGGTGGTTTTGAGGAAACCCTGATGGAGATCAATGATCGTAATAAACGTCTGTGTAATGTAATTCTTTACGGTATTGCTGAAAGCTCCCAATCAAACACTGAATCTAAAAGAAAACACGACAAACAGCAAATTAAACAGCTTTTGTCTGAAGTTTACCAGGAAGCTAACCTTGAATCTATTAAATTCTTTAGAATTGGAGTATATAAGAAAAATAATTCCAGGCCGATAAAAGTCATTTTCCCTGATGCTGACCAAGCTCGAATTTTCGCCAAACGTTTCTTGGACAAATATGCAAATGGTGATGGTGGAATCAGCATGTCTAGAGATCGCACAGTTAAAGAGCGAAATCATCTTCAGAAACTCAGAGCAGACCTTGAAGCGAGGAGGAATGCTGGCGAGAATGACCTGACTATAAGGTACATTAATGGAGTTCCCTCTATTTCCAAGTTGAAATCAAAAAACGCTTAGACTCCAACGGTCAAAAGAAAATCAGTGTGTTTTTTCAAAACGTCAATGGACTGAGATCTAAACTTGTAACCCTGCGCCAATCTCTTAGCCATTCCGTATATGATGTGATTGTATTGGTGGAGACCAACCTTACAGGGGATATAAGTAATGTTGAACTTGGTTTCTTCAATTACAGGGTGTATAGATGTGATAGGACCTCTCTATCGAGCCAGAAAACCAGTGGTGGTGGGGTGATTGTGGCAATACGGGACCGGTTTGATTCCTGGGAACTCTCTCAGTCTTCTCTTAACATTGAATGTGTCTTTGCAGCCATGAAGCTAAAGAATTCTATTCTTGTCCTTGGTGGTGTATATCTGCCTCCTAATCAGAACTCTACCCAATACATGGAATTTGCATCTATTCTGGAGGAACTGTCAATTACCGTTCAAGACATACACCCATTATTGATTATTGGAGATTTTAACTTGCCGAACGTGGACTGGTCCAGTCTCTTTACCCACCTCAACACATCAGCCCAACGTATTTATGATGTTATGAATTTCCTTGATCTTAAGCAGTACAATAATATCTACAATGATCGAGGTGTCCTTCTGGATTTGGTCTTTTCTTCTGTGAACTTGCGAGTCCTGAATGCCTCAGACCCTCTTCTTCCTGTGGAATGTCACCATCCTGCGCTGGAAATGGACCTGGATATTAATACTTCAGAAAACCTCTACTATAGTGCATTTGTTCCCAATCTAAGGAAATGTGATCTAGCCCATGTGTTTGACTGGGTTCAGCGTCTGAACTATCCTGTGTTCGATAACAGTGTTCCTGTCGAAGACTTATTTTCAGAATTTTGTTTCCAACTTAGCTGCAATATCAGGAGCGCATGTCCATCTAAATACGTTGGTAAACGAGCCTTTCCTGTTTGGTTCTCCCCTGAACTAAAAGCTGTGATCATCAGGAAGAAGATACTTCATAGGCGCTACAAACAAACTCTTGATAACCGTCTTTATTATCAATTCTGTGGTGTTCGTGCAGCATGTAGTAGACTAACGAGGGAATGCTACTCAACATATATTCAGTCCATTGACTCATCTCTGAAGAGTAACGTTCGAGTCTTCTGGAGTTTTGTCAATTCTTCCAAGAGGACTCCATCACTTCCTTCTCGATTGCAGCTCGATCATGAATTTGCTGAAAATCCTCAAGACATCTCTAACATGTTCGCCAAGTTTTTTTCCTCTGTGTACAAGGCTCCATCTTCATCTCCACCTATATATGACCTCAAGGCATGTACCACTCTCTCTTCCTGCTGTGTAACCTGTGCTGAGGTGGAGGGTGTACTGAATTCGCTTGATGTGAACAAGGGAGCTGGCCCTGACGACATCTCTCCATTGATTATGAAATTCTGCAGTAGCGTTTTATCTCCTCACCTTACCTTATACTTCAACATGCTCATGGCTGCCGGAATCTTTCCCTCTAATCTCAAATTGGGTTATATAGTACCTATCTTCAAGTCTGGTTCTCCCGCTGACGTCAAGAATTATCGCCCGGTAGTTATTCAGTCATCAATTGCCAAGATCTTTGAATCCCTGGTTCTGAAGAGGTTGTCATTCCATCTGAAGGGTGTTATCTGTGCTGAACAACATGGCTTTATGAAAGGACGCTCGACTACTACTAATCTACTAACCTTCCAAGATCACATTCTCACTGCCTTCTCAGAATCTCATCAGGTGGACTCCATATACACAGACTTCTCTAAAGCTTTCGATCGTGTAAGCCATGAACACCTGGTGGCCAAGCTTGAAGCTATTGGACTCAGTGGAAGCCTCTTGATGTGGTTGAAGAGCTACCTTCGGGATCGTTCTCTTCGGGTTCGGGTTGCTGGCTGTTTGTCGAAGCCTTTCTCTGCTATATCAGGTGTGCCTCAGGGATCGCTGTTGGGCCCTGTTCTCTTCTCAATATTTATCAATGACTTAGTCCAGTACACCCAAGGATCAAAAGTTTTACTCTTCGCCGATGATGCTAAATTCTTCAGAACAATAAAAACCCTCAACGATTGCCAGGCTTTACAGAACAGTATTGATCTGTTGATGAAGTGGTGTTATGATAATGACATGTCATTAAATATTTCCAAATGCTCTGTGATATCTTTCTCCAGGTCTAGCACACCTATCATGTTCCCTTACACACTTGAAGATCAACCCCTCTCGCGTTCTCTGATGATAAGGGACCTTGGAGTCATGCTTTCTCCTAATTTAAACCCTCAAGAACATATCAACTATATTTGTAAGAGAGCTAATTCTGCCCTATACTTCGTCATACGGAACAGCCGCAACATGTTCTCTATTCATGCTCTACGGATCCTTTACATCCATCTGGTGAGACCCTTACTGGAATATTCTTCACCTGTTTGGAGCCCTTACTTGATTGGCCAGATTGATGGACTTGAGAACGTTCAAACCCGTTTCGTCCGTTTTGTTGGTGTGCTGCTAGGCTTCGACTACCGCACTGCTCCAGTTCATGATCTGCGACTTCAGTTAAACTTGATGCCACTTCACACAAGACGAATAATCAATGACCTACTGTTCCTGAGGAAGCTGATTAACTCGAACATTGATGCCCCTGATCTACTTGTCAAGCTGGACTTCCGCACTTCTCGACACCTGCGCCACACCCATCCTTTCGCTAGACGTCAGTATTCGACCCAGTACTTGTTCCACAGCACCTTTCCTCGCCTCCAGCTGCTGGCCAACAGCATGCCGGACGACATTGATCTGTTTTGTACAGGTGAGGAGGCCTTCAAAAAGAAGTTGTTGGACTGGAGGGCACTGCATTGAATCTGTATTCGGCAATCAAAACTGTAGTTATTAGTATAACATATGGTGCATGTTCATTAGTTTTTTTTTTTCCTAATTCTATTTACTTATCATGATCCTCAATATTTATTATAAATTATTGTTATTTATTTGTTATCGTTGTTAAAATTTGTTATGTATTCTATAGATTCTATTTTGTTACTCTAATACTGTTAATATTTATTACAATAATGTAGATTTTATTTACCTTTACTAGTATAGTTATATTTATTGTAAATCATATAGCTTTATTATTGTTATTGTTGCATAGTGTTGGCTGTATTGTTCCCTGCATGTTTGGCTTGGTGCTTGAGCTAGGGCTTAAGCACCAATTAGTTTAAAGTCCAATTGCATGTTTGGCTTGGCCCTCTGTGTTTATAAGTACTAGTCATCTTGAGAAACTATGTAAAACTGTAACCCGTTGTAAATTGGTCTTTTGACCGTTGGAAGTTAAATAAATAAATAACTGTTTGGGTTATTCTATATTTTTTCAATATATTTAGTTATATTTATAGTTTTCTAACTACATAATATTTCCTATTACTTATAAACCATAAATTTATAAATTTTGATATAGTACAAGCTTTAAAAAAGATTTTATATTTTGCTGAATGAAAATTTTTTGCAAAATTTTTGAATAATGGCAAAATTTAACTTTTTTTTACTTTTCAAAAAATAATTTATGGTAATTATTTCATTAGTACTGTATATTCTATTTTATTCTACTTTTTGGATTGCCTTCATACTTTAATTTCGGTCTAGAGAGAATGTTTTGTAAATTTGGAGGTTTTTTAAAAATTACTTTGGGGGGCTTAGAAAATAAATTTCTAGTTTCAGGGGAAGATTCCAAAATAGGAAAAGAAACCTTTAGAATTTTGTTGATTTTATGAAGGCCAGGAAAATATTGGGTGAAAATTTAGGATCATTAGGATTGATAGCACTGGAAATATTTTTAGGTGCTCTGATTTGTCTATAAACAAGATTTTTTGGATACCCCCTTTCAAAAAGTACATGGGACAGTCTGTTTATGTAGTTATGGAAGTCAGATTGATTGCTAGAAAGATTTTTTGCTCTTATTGATAAACTCTTGGGTATAGATTTTTTAATGTGAACTGGATGGCAGCTGGTGAAATGCAAATATTGCATTTTGTTATTGTCTTTGACATGAATTTTTGTTTTCAAATTATGATTTTCAATAAATACATCAGTATCCAAGAATGTTACTGAATCTGGTGAGTAGACCATGTAAATTTTAAAATGCTAAATTTATTGAGATTAAAAAGAAAGTCGTTAAGTTCTTTGATACCATGCTGCCATATTATAAAAATATCATATATGTACCTGAACCAAATTAGAGGTTTATAATTTTGACTGGTTAAAAAATTCTTTTCCAATTTTCCATAAAAAGATTGGCATAAGAAGGAGCCATCCGTGTGCCCATAGCACTTCCTTTTGTTTGAAGGTAATTTTGGTCTTGAAATTTAAAATTATTTAAGGTTAAAATCATGGTCATAAGTTTGAGAATGAAATTAGTACTAGGTTTGGAATCGTTTGGGCGTGAATCAAGGTAATTTTGGGCAGCGCTGAGACCATCGTCTGTAGGAATATTTGTATACAAAGATTCTACATCGACAGTACACAATAAGACGTCGTCAGGCAAGGGTTGATTAATTTGAGCTAATTTAGTTAAAAAGTCATTTGTGTCCTTGATATAGGAAGGAAGTGTTCTTACAAACGGCTGCAAGATGTCGTCAACATAAGCAGATACCATTTCCGTAGGGCACCCATAGCTGGAGATGAAAGGCCTGCCAGGAGGTGGTCTGGTAGGCTTGTGTGTTTTCGGTAAAGTGTAAAACACTGGAGTTCTAGGATATCTAGGTGTTAGTAGTTCAATGGCTTTCTGAGACAATCCCTCTTGAGGACCGTTATTCATAAGGTAATTTTGGATTTGTTCATTATGTTGAGGAGAAGGATCTTCATCTAATTTCTCATATGTTGATGTGTCATTCAGTTGTCTTTGTGATTCACCAATATAATCTAAAGAATTCATCAGAACGATAGAGTTACCTTTTGTCGCTAGGTAAAATAATTATGTCTTTGTTTTCACGTAGTGATTTAATTGCTCTAAATTTATTTTCAGATAAGTTTTTGGTAGTATTTAAGTTGTTAGGAAACGAGGAATTTGATAGATTGGCTAGGACGACATTTATGAATTCTTCAACAGGATGATTAGTTGGTAAAGGTGGAGGTTCCCAACCTGGATTTGTTTTGAATTTTGATAAACAGTCAGGAATTTTTTCAGTTATATTTTGATTTCCTGTATTTTGGACAGTAAAAAAATACTTTAATCTTATACTGCGTGCAAAGTGAAGGGCATCTGTAACAAGTTTGAAGTGGTCAAATCTTGGTGTGGGTGAAAAAGTCAGGCCTTTTTCTAATATCGATCTTTCGTGAACATTTGGTGAATAGTTAGACAGGTTTTCAATTCGCAAGGTTTCTTCATTGCTGTAGTTAAATGGACGTAAGTTGTAGCTATGATCGTCAGACTTAAGTTGGACGTGGTTGTAATTGGACGAAGACTGTTGATTTGGCTTAATATCGGTAGCATCCATGGTATTCTTGGTATTTATGGTTTCAATAGAAGTTGTAGTTTGAAGAGGAGTGTTATCGGAAGAATTGGAAGGATGGTTATCGGAGGAATTGGAAGGGATTTCAAAGGAAGACGTAGTTGGGACATTTGGAAGTAAATTTAGATTATCAAGAATGTTTTCAGTAACACATGAAGATGTTTGTCGAAAGGTTTGTTGTGGAATACAAGGATAAGAATCTGAATTGATAGTGGAGAGTAGAGGTAGGTTATTTTGATCAGAAATTGAACTATTACCAGCACAAAAATGATGTGAAATTGGACTACTATTTTGATATTTATCAGCTGAATTGCAATAGTTTTTAGAATTCGCTTACAGATTTGACAACTTGAGATGTAACGAATTGAATTTTTTAGATATAAATTTCTGTGAGTTTGATAATATTATATTAAGGTCATAAATTGCGTCTTGATACTTATTAGAAATCTCCAAATGTAGCAGTTTAAGTTGTTTTCCGTGGTGTTGGGCAAGAGTCTTGTATGAATTCAAAACTAGATTAGTTCATTCAAAGCTAGTTTTTATGGCTAAACCAATAACACTACTGTGAATTTCAGGGGGAAGACCAGTTAGTGGAAATTTGGGTTGCAGGCCACGTGGTGTGAGATCTAAGGATAGGCAAGCTGTCAAAAACATGATGTGGCAATTTAACTTAGCAATTTTGTTGGCGTGATATCTAAATTGCTGCAGATAAGAAGATTTATCCAAACAATTGAAGTGGCTCGAGTTTCTGTTCATTGTTCACAAGGAGATAAAGAAAAACACAATACCAGCAGGCTTATAGAATATATATAGGCTTATAGGCATTGCAGAATAAATATATATATGTATATATATACATTAAAGTTTGTACTGTATGATTTCTTGAAGTGTTGAACTTTATTTCATCGTTGTAATACATTAAAAGTGCATCTTTATTTTACCAAGTATGAGTAGGTAAGCGGTTTTAGTTTTGATTTAAAAGCTTTAATTTATGTTTTGGCTGAATTTAATTTAAATTAATATCAAATGTCATTGCAGTATAGGAGAGGTATTTTATTTAGTTATATTTTACTTTTGGAACATTTAGAATAATTATGTTAGTAATAATCGAATAAGATGTTTCCACATATTGTTGCCTATTAAGATAGGAAATAAACCAATTTAGTTATTGTATGACTATTCCAAAATTTTTGAATTGGATTTTTGTTTGTTTAACAACAACATATGGGATACACTGCCAAAGGCAGGTGATAAATCAAGGAAAATACATATAGCTTTCTTTCTGGCATCAACTGAATTTATAATATTTTCACAAAATACACCGTGAGAAGAATTTTTATTAACACAAACTTATTGAGGCTTCAAACATAAAATTGGCAGACCAACCGCTAAGTCAACCTTTGGTTGAGATTAGACCACTTTGGGTACCAATATTAAAAAAAGAACTAACCAGGAAACCTAAAAAGATTATAACAATTAAACAAACCTCAACCAACAAAATTCGGACACACAACACGACACTAAGGCTTAGGACAAAAACTTAGCAGCTTGTCTTTACCCCTTCCCCTTCCCCCTCCTGTTGCATTGTTCCACTATCACTCGACAATATGTGGTGCCGATGAAAGAGCCGACATCCTGTGCAGTGACAACGTCTGGACTGGACTTCAAGCAGCTTTTGGGTATGTTTGAACGCTTTTCTTTACCTTGTTTTCTTTTTTTCTGTTCTTTATTTTTGTATGTATTAATACTTCCCCCACCTGACCAAGAGGACAAGTTCAAATCCTCCTTAAATGTCGTGTTAAACCTTTTGTAACATATAACGATGGTAAATGTCCGAAATCCTGTTCTTCTTTCAACCTTCCATCGTCAATAACATACTTTGAACAACGATCAGTATACTGTCGATCAGCTGCAGTCAGAAATGCGTGTCACATATATAGAACTGCAAGCAAAGTATTTACAAAGCTAGGATAATTTATTAATTAGGATATCTAACACGGTTACTCATGCATAAAAAAGACAACAAGATTAAGTTTTCGTGATCAGTAATTTGCGTTAAAATAATCAGCTGTTGTCCGAGAATATGCGCAACGGACATCTGGTGATTTACAGACATCAATCTAAAATATATTAACTGCAAGCAAAATACTAATTTAAAAACTCAAGACAATTCATAAACAAGATTATCTATTTACGATTTTTCAACCACGAAATACAATAAAAACATGTTTGTGATCAATAATTTGGTTTCAATTTATCTCAAGAAACTATCACAATGCTATAAAATTTATATTTTAAACAGAAAATTTCAGTGTCAGGTCATAATCCATGATTTTTTTGCAATTTCCGTGAACCCTCATTAAAATTTTTTACTTTTTCCGGTCTATTGTGAAATTCCATGACTATTCCCAGTCACTTCACCATTGTGACACCAGCCACCAATTGTCAGAATTTTAAATAGGGTAGGTTTATGGCCATTCCAACCGATATAACAAAGTATACCAATGGTTAGAGTACTGTGTAGGCACCAGTGTCACTTGATGGTATATCCTCTCCTGTTTCCTTGGACTAAGGAAACTCACACTAATAAACATACTAATAATAAACAATACTAATAAAGCTGCCTTACCCTTTTAAGTCTTTCATTAAAACGTGTTTTTGACTGCCCTCTGAACGCATTTTCACCCTCAGTTTCAATTTCTGTCTTAAGTTTCTGTAGAAGGTCAAGGTCTTGAAATCCACCTGGAAATCTCGCTAAAAGCTGTGACTCCTTGTAAAAATTTATATTCTCGGTGAACATCTGAAAAAGAAGCATACAAGATCTTGCATTCTACATGAAGTAACATGTAATAGCTAACATATTACAAGTGAAGTAGCAAAACTCAGATTATATACATATATAATCTGTAAATTACATTTTTGTAAAGATATGTCATTTTTCCTTTTTGTAATTTCTGACCAAGTAAATGCAATTTGAAATTCACAGTACTTAAAATAAACAGAACTAAGGTTATTTCTGATAAAATAACTAAAACTATTCATATCCTAAATTTAAAAAAGTTTAAAACAATATTTACTTTGCTACAAAATGAGATTTTAAAAATTGATGGCAAACCTGTTAAATAAACTAAAAATAATAATGGTGCCAATATAGAGCCTTAGAGCACTCCATAATTAATTAATTATATTTAGTTTTGAAACTGCTGAAGTTATATGGTTAAAATTGACATAGGGAATATCTACATATTGTTTTCGACCAATTAGGTAGAGCGTATAGACCAGAGGACATTTTATTTACTACATGGTCAACATGTTTTTCCCAACTCACGACTATGTCTGTTGTCGATTTGCTCTTCCTGAATCCAAATTTTTAACTTGAGAGCTGATTGCATTTGTCCAAAAACCAAAGCATTCTTATAAGAAAAAGCTTTTTACCAAAAATTTTGCTCAGCACTGGTAAAATTGAGACAGGCCGGTAGTTAGTGATTGAAGTTACGTCGTCCTTCTTGAAAATTGGAACAACTTTAGCAATTTTCAGGAGAGAGGGGAACACTCCTGTTTGGAATGAATAGTTTACCAATTGAGTTAAAGGTCTCACTAAATTCTTGCAGCATTTTTTTATGAGCCACAGGGACATTAGATTGTTATTTGATTTTTTGGCTGGGAGCTGCTGAATAATTCGGTGAAGCAAATTAACGACAGGAGCCAACGCCATTGACGTTGTGGGGCTCTGTCTTCGCCAGGGGCGTACTTGGGGTTCAGATGGCCGAGGACCCTGCCCACCAGCAATGGATACGAAAAATCCACTTAACTGATTGACAATCTCTGTTTCATCCTCCAAAAGCCTATCCCCAATTTTAATTTTAATTTCTTTGTGAGCTTTTGTTTTATTGTTAATGATGCTCCAAACTGTTTTTGATACGTTTGAACGTGAAAGAGAGAATGGATTTTGAGACATCATATGCTTTTGCGGCTTGGATCACTTTCCTGTATATTTTTTTATAATTTTTGAAAAAAAAATTTAAATTGTTCGCTTGAAGTGTTTTCATAAACTTCAGAGAAGAATTTTAGTTTCTCTCTAGAAACTAAAATACCTGTTGTGATCCAGTTGTTTTTTTTAATTTGTGCACAAACATTGATCGTTTTTGCAGGGCAGCAGAAGTTAATGTGGAAATTTAGAGTGTCATTAAACAATTTAAATTGCTGCTCTATAGGTTGAAATGAATTTAGAAAATCCCATCTTTCGTTAGAAAGGGAAATGTTGAGGTGAGCAATGTTTTCTGGCCTTATGTCTCTTACTGTTTGCTTAATTTTGGGCTCCCTTTTGAATTGTACCCCACTAATGACGGCTTCTTGGCCATAGTGGTCTGAAATAGCTGTATTCACTACAGACACAGCGACACTTGGGTGGTTGGTTATGATGTTGTCGATAGCCGATTGTGTTGTAGCCGTCACTCTCGTGGTGAGTGTTGTCCAAGGCGTCCATGTTGAGATCCCCCATCATGACAAATTCTTGATGTTGGTTAGTCAGGTATGTCAATAATTTTTCGAATTTAGAAAAAAAGATGTCCTTATTACCATTGGGAGACCTGTAAATTCCGATCATGAGTAATTTTGATTGTGTCGTTTGAAGTTTGATCCCGACTGCTTCAAAATCTTTTTCAGTTGATTGTTGGATCGGAAAAGGTGTAGATAACAGATGTTGTTTAAGAAAAATAGCAACTCCTCCTCCTTTGGAGTGGTTTCAACAAAATGCGGAAGCCAATTTGTAATTAGGGATTTTGCACAGTGCGATGTTCTCCATGTTGAAACCACATGGTTTCGATTACTACAAGCAAATCAGTTTTCAGATTCTCACACATAAGTTGAATTTGGTCCAGTTTGTTGGTTGCAAATTGAGAATTTTTATGAAGCAGTCTGAATTCAGTTTGTTTTTGAGTGTTTGTTTTAATTGAGTTTTGTTTGTAAATTTTGTCCGCTGTTTACAAGTAGGGTCTCTAAAAAAACAGCTTTTAATTGAATCCTTTCATCAATTTTTTTTTTCCTTCCTGAGGGAAAAGGACAGTTTGTCCCCGCCCTTAGTCCTCAAAAGGACCTTTGCGCCTCCCTTACTTTAATTTTGTGCCCTCAAAGACCGAGGCTTTTGCAAAAACCAATCAGATTTAAGGGCTCCTGTTCTCTAATGTCCTTGGGGCTGAGGAGATATGCTCCCAAGTATCTTCTCCTAGTCTCTACGATGGCAGGACAATCTAACCAAATGTGCTCTGCTGACTCCTCCTCCTCTCCACAGAGTCTACATTCGTTACTCTGACTAAGGCCTATCTTCATCAGGTGCTTCCTCAGAGGGCCATGTCCTGTCAACATTCCTAATATCAGTCTTATATCCTCCTTATTCTGGTCTAGGAGAGCTGTCCACCCTTTAACGTAAGGAGAGATAAACCATTTGGATAGTCTTAATCCTGAGGCTCTACTCCAATTATTGTGTCTTGTCCTCTTTTCCCAATCTTTGACCAGAGCTTTAATGTTGGAGAAGGCTATCCCACAACCTGGCTCAGGCCCCACCAATGTGGATTCCGCTCCCTTTTTGGCGAGGATGTCTGCTTTTTCATTCCCATGAATACCTTCATGACCCGGTATCCAACCGAGTGTTACTCTGTTATTCATTGCCAGCTCTGCTAGAGCATTCCTGCATTCCCAAACTGCTTTCGAATCAAACGAACAGGTATCAAGTGCCTTCAGTGCAGCCTGACTATCAGAAAGTATTAGGTATGATAATCCTTTTGTCCTCATTCGTATGAGTCTTCTGGAACATGAGTCTATTGCCATGACCTCCACCTGAAAAACGGTGGCATGTCTTCCTAGGGACACAGCCATGTCAACTCCAGGCCCGTGTATTCCGTATCCTGCCCCTGAGTCAAGGCGTGAACCATCTGTGTAAAACTTCAAGACTCCTTTTGTAGGGTAGGCCTCCTTTTTAATCCATTTCTTCCTACTTCCGATAGAGGCCATATATGGTTTGTCAAAGGAGTATTTCTTAATCATTGCATCTGACACTTTGGTTAGCATTTCAGCCTCAGGAAATTTTTGCAATATTTTCATGCGGCCTTCTAAGGAGGTAGCATTTATTACCTTTGTTCCTAGAAGCTTAATTGCACTTATAGCGGTTGTTCTCATCACCTCCTGCCGCAGAGGAGTGTAACCCAAGACCGCTTCAATTGCTAGTGTTTGGCAGGAGCTCATCGCTCCCGTGATGCTTCAGCAAGCTAGCCCTTGAAGACTCTGTAGTCTTTTAGCAGCTGTTGTTTGTTCTACCTTCGGCCACCTTACTAAGGCAGCATATGTGACCATTGGTTTTATTATGGTTTCGTAAATCCAATATATCATTTTGAGTTTAAGTCCCCATTTAAATCCAAAAAGTTTCTTACAGGCCCCAAGGGCCATTGTTGCTTTGGATATCCTGTTTCTAATATGGGAGTTCCAAGTGAGCTTTTCATCCAGGATTAAACCCAGATACTTCACTTCCTTTGTTTGGTTAATGCTGATTCCCTCCAGGACAGGTTTTGCTAGCTGGAATTTTCTTTTCCTGGTAAAGGTAATCATATTTGTTTTAGATGGGTTGATCTGTAGACCTTCCCCATGACACCAGTTACTCATGAAGTTCAGTTCTGTTTGTATTAGGTATTCCAGCATGCCTTTGTTTTTTTAATAATTAATGTTTTTTTGTTTGTTAATAATATGCCAGTTTAAATATGCCAATAAAACATCAACTGTATGATTAGTGTGCATACAAAGGCTATCCAGAAAGTAAATTACGTTTTGATATAAACAAAACATAAAGTATGTGAAAAATATTGTATTATGTACATTTGAAAGTGACACTAAAATACTATTTCTCGACATAGTGAACATAGAAATTTAATCATAGCGGTGAACTAGATTTTTAATCTTCTTATTGACTTGGCTGTCTACTTCGTTAGTCATACACACTAGTTTGGCCATTTTTAAACCTAATACACCAAATGATGTGTAGTGATAAGAAAGGATCGAAACCTAGAAAATGTTACTAGAAGATGTATGCTAACTATTCTTGACTACACATAGGGATTTATTTTTGAAAGTCTTATTCCGTAAAAAATGTAAAGACTGAGAAAAATGTAAAATAGCTCATGTCTGAGTATAACATAACTGTAAAGGCCTACTTTATAACATTTTATTTATATATCTTTGGGTTTGGTAGTCCTTGTCCTATACTACAAACAGTGGGTTATATCGTTCTGTGATAAAATGTAATTTTAAACCGTTTTTGTACAATTCGTGATTAATGTTTTGGACATGACAGAATTAGTTGACTTGGCCGTAGGTTTAGTAAATTGAAACAACCAATTTTATACTGTAAGTAGACACGAACTACAAAGATAACCAAACAATAAACTAACAAGGACTGACGTGTCTATTGCAATACCCTATTCCACTATCACGAGCTGCACTTTTCTGTCACTAGTGATAAGCTTTCTTATCATTATATTTTTGCTACTAATAATTCTTTTGTAAATGTTGTAAATAATTTTATTTTATATTTTAGTTAAATTATAGCTTTATTACTGAATGAACATTAACACTAATAATTTATTAAAATATTGTTTTAGCATTTTAAACTTTTAATTGTAAAAATGGACTTCACAGTAATGTTGTAAAAACAACCGTGGGTAAACCATGCATTTTATTTAAAGATTTCAAATATAGACATCTTCCCGTCAACACTCATCAGCAATCTGTATACTCCTTCACCCGTCAGTTTCGTTTTAGGAGGAACCAAGTTTTTAATGATACCTTTACATCTAAATTTACTTACATTTAAGAAAGACAGATTGTCATCTGCTATCTTCCCGTCAACACTCATCAGCAATCTGTATACTCCTTCACCCGTCAGTTTCGTTTTAGGAGGAACCAAGTTTTTAGGTGCAAAGATATTTGTGATGAAGCTTTTCACTTGCTTCAGAAATTCCTTGTCAAGTTCTGCAATATAAATTCCAGTTTTAAATTTGTTGTAAATTTTTTCAGATTCTATTTTTCTACAATATTAATAGTATTATAAAAACCATTTTGAAACTGCATTGTAGGCACTATTGCTAAACTATAATTAATTATGACATGTTTTAAATTTGACACATTTCTAACAAAATTACTATCTTGAGACATTTGAGCCCTACTGTGGCCACAATCCTCAGATTCAAATTCAAAATATCTTTATTCCATCTTTATATACGAAACATTGCATAAGAATAGAGTCAAACAAATATATAAAATCCTTACAACTAACTTACAAAAATCTTGTTTATTAACCTTTTCAGTGTTATTGACGCGGATCCGCGGAGGGTCAGTACAAGCTCGAAACGTTATTGCCGTGGATCCGCGTTTTTGGATTCTTAATTTTTTTATTGCTATGTTAGTTGAATATTTTGCCGCTAGATGGTTCTAGTAGTAATGCGACATACAGACGGGTTGCCCTGCCTCGAATTCTATTACAATGGGAGTGGCAGTGGCTTTTAATTGGCCAAACACTGTCTAGCGGGCGTGGCCCCGCGCCTTTCACAAAGTCATTGACGGGAGCTCCCGTCAAGGCACCTAGCCAGTTAGTGAGAAGCGTCCGGTAGACGCACATGTATTTCGGTTATCGCTAATTTTCTGTTGGGTAATATTCTTTTTAAAGTAAATTATTAATATTATATACAGCAGTGCCCAGTGTTTATTTAGTGTTTTTTTACCATTATTCGTGTGCAATGGTAAATACAGACGATTCGAAATTGGAAGATTTGGTAATTCTGAGAAATTACTTGGTCAAACCCAAAATTTTCATATTTTACTACGGTCAAAAGGATATTCTCAGAAAGCAAGAAACATAATTCAAGCCCCGCAAGGCCGTCCTACAGGTTGCCGAGCTATAAGAAGGTTCAAAGTCCACGCGATAACAGTGGCTTGCGGGAGACGCGCGGAATGCTAGTTGTGACAGCCCGCCACCAAATAAAAACTCTTTGTCTACTTTTGTATTTTTAAAATTTTATTAGTTTGTAATAAGTATATGTTTATCTGTAAAACTGTGTTTCATTCCCCTACTTGCTGAATAAATGAAAAAGATTAGTGACAACTATACTGCTATTCTACGATATTCTCAAAAGTTAAAAATTAGCCTAGGAAATCCAAAAAGGGCTTAACAAATTTTATTCACCGTTAAATAACTCTATTTTGACATGCAGAAACAAAAATAAATTTAACTTTACACATTGGAAATTAAAAAAAATTGTAACTTAATCAAAGATCAGGTCCAATTTTTCATGACGCTTAAAGGGTTAAATTAATGACAATTATAGCATCCCTCTTTGGTTAGCATTCTGATTGAAGAACTCATCTGAATAACGTGGGGACTTCATTAAATGTATTTTCAAACATTTTTGGTTTTTGGGCTTTAATTAAGTGTTTTCTCATGTTATTTAATTGGGTAGTGTACTTGAAGGAACGTTTGTCCAGTATAGGAAGTTGTTTTAGTATAAAATTACCAATTATGTTTTTAAACTGTCAATTTAAATCAGGGATTGCAATTATGGCCATTGTTAGTTACTGAAAATCTGGCAAGTTGTTTAGCACATTTTTATGCATTCAAATATGAACGAACTAAAGACAGTTAAAATTTCCACTACTGAAAAAAGATGTTTTACTGATATGATATACCTCTTTTTCATAATTCTTAATACTCTTTTGCTACAAAAGTATTTTATCCAAGCTCCGTACATCGATATTCCACACATCATTTTATGTGAGTGCACAGGAGTCAAGAACACAAATACATCACACCTGAACTGAAGAACTGCATTAAGTTCAGACTGGAGAAAATGAACCCAAGCCATGTCACTGCACAGGAGTCAAGAACACAAATACATCACACCTGAACTGAAGAACTGCATTAAGTTCAGACTGGAGAAAATGAACCCAAGCCATGTCACTGCACAGGAGTCAAGAACACACAAATACATCACACCTGAACTGAAGAACTGCATTAAGTTCAGACTGGAGAAAATGAACCCAAGCCATGTCACTGCACAGGAGCTAAGAACACAAATACATCACACCTGAACTGAAGAACTGCATTAAGTTCAGACTGGAGAAAATGAACCCAAGCCATGTCACTGCACAGGAGCTAAGAACACAAATACATCACACCTGAACTGAAGAACTGCATTAAGTTCAGACTGGAGAAAATGAACCCAAGCCATGTCACTGCACAGGAAGCTAAGAACACAAATACATCACACCTGAACTGAAGAACTGCATTAAGTTCAGACTGGAGAAAATGAAACCCAAGCCATGTCACTGCACAGGAGTCAAGAACACAAATACATCACACCTGAACTGAAGAACTGCATTAAGTTCAGACTGGAGAAAATGAACCCAAGCCATGTCACTGCACAGGAAGCTAAGAACACAAATACATCACACCTGAACTGAAGAACTGCATTAAGTTCAGACTGGAGAAAATGAACCCAAGCCATGTCATTGCACAGGAAGCTAAGAACACAAATACATCACACCTGAACTGAAGAACTGCATTAAGTTCAGACTGGAGAAAATGAACCCAAGCCATGTCACTGCACAGGAATTTAAGAACACAAATACATCACACCTGAACTGAAGAACTGCATTAAGTTCAGACTGGAGAAAATGAACCCAAGCCATGTCACTGCACAGGAGCTAAGAACACAAATACATCACACCTGAATTGAAGAACTGCATTAAGTTCAGACTGGAGAAAATGAACCCAAGCCATGTCACTGCACAGGAGCTAAGAACACAAATACATCACACCTGAACTGAAGAACTGCATTAAGTTCAGACTGGAGAAAATGAACCCAAGCCATGTCACTGCACAGGAGTCAAGAACACAAATACATCACACCTGAACTGAAGAACTGCATTAAGTTCAGACTGGAGAAAATGAACCCAAGCCATGTCACTGCACAGGAGTCAAGAACACAAATACATCACACCTGAACTGAAGAACTGCATTAAGTTCAGACTGGAGAAAATGAACCCAAGCCATGTCACTGCACAGGAGCTAAGAACACAAATACATCACACCTGAACTGAAGAACTGCATTAAGTTCAGACTGGAGAAAATGAACCCAAGCCATGTCATTGCACAGGAGCTAAGAACACAAATACATCACACCTGAATTGAAGAACTGCATTAAGTTCAGACTGGAGAAAATGAACCCAAGCCATGTCACTGCACAGGAATTTAAGAACACAAATACATCACACCTGAACTGAAGAACTGCATTAAGTTCAGACTGGAGAAAATGAACCCAAGCCATGTCATTGCACAGGAATTTAAGAACACAAATACATCACACCTGAACTGAAGAACTGCATTAAGTTCAGACTGGAGAAAATGAACCCAAGCCATGTCATTGCACAGGAATTTAAGAACACAAATACATCACACCTGAACTGAAGAACTGCATTAAGTTCAGACTGGAGAAAATGAACCCAAGCCATGTCACTGCACAGGAATTTAAGAACACAAATACATCACACCTGAACTGAAGAACTGCATTAAGTTCAGACTGGAGAAAATGAACCCAAGCCATGTCACTGCACAGGAGCTAAGAACACAAATACATCACACCTGAACTGAAGAACTGCATTAAGTTCAGACTGGAGAAAATGAACCCAAGCCATGTCACTGCACAGGAGTCAAGAACACAAATACATCACACCTGAACTGAAGAACTGCATTAAGTTCAGACTGGAGAAAATGAACCCAAGCCATGTCACTGCACAGGAGTCAAGAACACAAATACATCACACCTGAACTGAAGAATGCATTAAGTTCAGACTGGAGAAAATGAACCCAAGCCATGTCACTGCACAGGAGCTAAGAACACAAATACATCACACCTGAACTGAAGAACTGCATTAAGTTCAGACTGGAGAAAATGAACCCAAACCATGTCACTGCACAGGAGTCAAGAACACAAATACATCACACCTGAACTGAAGAACTGCATTAAGTTCAGACTGGAGAAAATGAACCCAAGCCATGTCACTGCACAGGAGCTAAGAACACAAATACATCACACCTGAACTGAAGAACTGCATTAAGTTCAGACTGGAGAAAATGAACCCAAACCATGTCACTGCACAGGAGTCAAGAACACAAATACATCACACCTGAACTGAAGAACTGCATTAAGTTCAGACTGGAGAAAATGAACCCAAGCCATGTCACTGCACAGGAGCTAAGAACACAAATACATCACACCTGAACTGAAGAACTGCATTAAGTTCAGACTGGAGAAAATGAACCCAAACCATGTCACTGCACAGGAGTCAAGAACACAAATACATCACACCTGAACTGAAGAATGCATTAAGTTCAGACTGGAGAAAATGAACCCAAGCCATGTCACTGCACAGGAGCTAAGAACACAAATACATCACACCTGAACTGAAGAACTGCATTAAGTTCAGACTGGAGAAAATGAACCCAAGCCATGTCACTGCACAGGAGTCAAGAACACAAATACATCACACCTGAACTGAAGAACTGCATTAAGTTCAGACTGGAGAAAATGAACCCAAGCCATGTCACTGCACAGGAGCTAAGAACACAAATACATCACACCTGAACTGAAGAACTGCATTAAGTTCAGACTGGAGAAAATGAACCCAAGCCATGTCACTGCACAGGAGTCAAGAACACAAATACATCACACCTGAACTGAAGAACTGCATTAAGTTCAGACTGGAGAAAAATGAACCCAAGCCATGTCACTGCACAGGAGCTAAGAACACAAATACATCACACCTGAACTGAAGAATGCATCAAGTTCAGACTGGAGAAAATGAACCCAAGCCATGTCACTGCACAGGAGTCAAGAACACAAATACATCACACCTGAACTGAAGAACTGCATTAAGTTCAGACTGGAGAAAATGAACCCAAGCCATGTCACTGCACAGGAGCTAAGAACACAAATACATCACACCTGAACTGAAGAACTGCATTAAGTTCAGACTGGAGAAAATGAACCCAAGCCATGTCACTGCACAGGAGTCAAGAACACAAATACATCACACCTGAACTGAAGAACTGCATTAAGTTCAGACTGGAGAAAATGAACCCAAGCCATGTCACTGCACAGGAGTCAAGAACACAAATACATCACACCTGAACTGAAGAACTGCATTAAGTTCAGACTGGAGAAAATGAACCCAAGCCATGTCACTGCACAGGAGTCAAGAACACAAATACATCACACCTGAACTGAAGAACTGCATTAAGTTCAGACTGGAGAAAATGAACCCAAGCCATGTCACTGCACAGGAGCTAAGAACACAAATACATCACACCTGAACTGAAGAACTGCATTAAGTTCAGACTGGAGAAAATGAACCCAAGCCATGTCACTGCACAGGAGTCAAGAACACAAATACATCACACCTGAACTGAAGAACTGCATTAAGTTCAGACTGGAGAAAATGAACCCAAGCCATGTCACTGCACAGGAGCTAAGAACACAAATACATCACACCTGAACTGAAGAACTGCATTAAGTTCAGACTGGAGAAAATGAACCCAAGCCATGTCACTGCACAGGAGTCAAGAACACAAATACATCACACCTGAACTGAAGAAATGC
The DNA here is from genome assembly GCF_021130785.1 of Homalodisca vitripennis. Taxonomy (NCBI): domain Eukaryota; kingdom Metazoa; phylum Arthropoda; class Insecta; order Hemiptera; family Cicadellidae; genus Homalodisca; species Homalodisca vitripennis. The sequence continues at coordinate 204,480,445 of NC_060210.1, forward strand.
ATTAAGTTCAGACTGGAGAAAATGAACCCAAGCCATGTCACTGCACAGGAGCTAAGAACACAAATACATCACACCTGAACTGAAGAACTGCATTAAGTTCAGACTGGAGAAAATGAACCCAAGCCATGTCACTGCACAGGAGTCAAGAACACAAATACATCACACCTGAACTGAAGAACTGCATTAAGTTCAGACTGGAGAAAATGAACCCAAGCCATGTCATTGCACAGGAGTCAAGAACACAAATACATCACACCTGAACTGAAGAATGCATTAAGTTCAGACTGGAGAAAATGAACCCAAACCATGTCACTGCACAGGAGTCAAGAACACAAATACATCACACCTGAACTGAAGAATGCATTAAGTTCAGACTGGAGAAAATGAACCCAAACCATGTCACTGCACAGGAGTCAAGAACACAAACATGTCACACCTGAACTGAAGAATGCATTAAGTTCAGACTGGAGAAAATGAACCCAAGCCATGTCACTGCATGGAAAAAGGTTCATTATTCTTTCAAATAAAGTTAACTTTTACCCTTCTCTTCTTTCTTGGGCTATGCGGTCACTTTGTAAGTTGTTAAAGTCTAATTCTATTTAAATTAATTTCAATACTTACTTCAGATAGTTTAGTTCATTGACAACATGTAGATATCATACTTGTCTGAATTAAAGTTATATATTTGATTGTTGAATATGTCATAGATGACATGGCAACTCAATACTAATTAACTTATATTCTTGACAAAAAATAAAATGGCCAACTGTCGGTGGGTTTCCCATGCTCTAGTCGAAAACAAATCAATCACATCATTAGTAAAAATCAGATTCACAATTCTAGATCTTACACGACATTTTCCACAAATGTATGTAATAAAAACTGTAACAGTTACATATAATTTTTTATTTCCCAAAGCAACTTACTTTTCATATGACCCTCATACATAAATCACAATTTTGTAAATCACAAAACAGTACGAATGGTGAAACAGTAGGGATTGTAGTGGAGAACTCCACAACTTACCATTCAAGTCCCCAGTTTTTGCAAACTCTTTCTCCACTGCAGAACCAGGAAAGGGCAGTAATAAACACTGAAGGTCACTGAAGGTACGTTTAATCTCTGACCATAGATTTTTGAGTTCTCTTGAACCCTAGAAAGATTATGTATACATTATTTTTAACAAAGTTACCACACATACCATTCCAATAATTGGTTTTTGCCAACGACAAAACATACTGGCTACATACAAATTATAACAATATATAAGTCAAAAGAATGTAATAAAAATTACAGGGCACAAAAAACTATCAACAATTATTGTGTTTAAGGTATATAACAAATGAAGCATGTCATGCAGGTATGTGTTAGTTTATAATATTATACAAAACAATTAATCTTAAAATAACCTTGAACAAACATTGCACTAGGATCTTATTCCATAAAACAAAAATAATATAATGAGGACAAAAACAGAATGATTTTTATTAGTAATAGTAATTGACTTTCCTAATTAAAATAATAAAACATTTAGAAGGTAAACTAATAAAAGTTTGTGAATAGAAATAGGCATCATATAAGTTTACATTACTAACAACATTACATGACCTTAGTGCCACCCTGCACCTATTCTTAAACAATACACGTTCTGCTCAAATAGTTTACAATACTAACAACATTACATGACCTTAGTGCCACCCTGCACCTATTCTTAAACAATACACGTTCTGCTCAAATAGTTTACAATACTAACAACATTACATGACCTTAGTGCCACCCTGCACCTATTCTTAAACAATACACGTTCTGCTCAAATAGTTTACAATACTAACAACATTACATGACCTTAGTGCCACCCTGCACCTATTCTTAAACAATACACGTTCTGCTCAAATAGTTTACAATACTAACAACATTACATGACCTTAGTGCCACCCTGCACCTATTCTTAAACAATACACGTTCTGCTCAAATAGTTTACAATACTAACAACATTACATGACCTTAGTGCCACCCTGCACCTATTCTTAAACAATACACGTTCTGCTCAAATAGTTTACAATACTAACAACATTACATGACCTTAATGCCACCCTGCACCTATTCTTAAACAATACACGTTCTGCTCAAATGGTTTATAATACTAACCACATTACATGACTTTAGTGCCACCATGAACCTTTTCTTAAACAATACACGTTCTGCTCAAATGGTTTATAATACTAACCACATTACATGACCTTAGTGCCACCATGAACCTATTCTTAAACAATAAACGTTCTGCTCAAATGGTTTATAATACTAACTACATTACATGACCTTAGTGCCACCATGAACCTTTTCTTAAACAATACACGTTCTGCTCAAATGGTTTATAATACTAACTACATTACATGACCTTAGTGCCACCATGAACCTTTTCTTAAACAATACACGTTCTGCTCAAATGGTTTATAATACTAACCACATTACATGACCTTAGTGCCACCATGAACCTTTTCTTAAACAATACACGTTCTGATCAAATGGTTTATAATACTAACCACATTACATGACCTTAGTGCCACCATGAACCTATTCTTAAACAATAAACGTTCTGCTCAAATGGTTTATAATACTAACTATAGTAGAGAATTTATAGCATGACCGGTGACTTCGAGATGCGCCGTAGGCAAAGACGGAACTAAAGTGGTGGGGGGTGGAGCGGCTCAGTCTCTTGCCGTATTTAGCCTTGTGAACTTCGGTCTCCAGTCTTCTATACATGCCGCCCAAAAAACATTCGCTTGTGCCAATTCACGAGTTGTAATACAATTTGTGAATTAATTGCGTTGTGCTCATAACGTTTTAAGTAAAGAGTTTGAGATGGATCATAATGTAAAAAGTAAAATTGGAGGTAGAAAGGTTATACACGGCCAAGCAATAGAAGTGCTTCCCATTTTATGAAACGGGAAGCAGAAACCAACACACTTCTAAATTTGAAGAAAGTTCAAACAGCGTGTCGTAGAGGCAACTGGAATTTCTAAAAGTACGCTGAGACGAATTTTGAAGGAGGAAAAAAATAAGTCCAATTGGCAATTCTTTTAGTACGCCCAACAAAGTAAGAAAACGCAAAACATACTAAACTTAATCTGGACAATCTTGATTTGGGTGTAGTTCGAAGAACAATAAATAATTTTCATCGACAACGGGGTTTTGTTATGTTAACTATTGCGTGTGGATCGTTGGCGTTATTGTTATTTTAAGTATACATCATTAAATTAACTTGATACAAGTTAGTAGATAAAACTGAGTATTTTCTTATTCTACTGTGTATATTGACAAATTAGTTTAACCAGTTTTATATTAATTTTTAATTTAGCAGCTAGGCTATGTCAGTTGAAAATTTTGTAGTGTATAATTGTATTTACTATCGTAAATCCTGAAGCTTACACGGTTAGTATATGATAAATTGAATTTTAATGGCTAACAAAGCGTAAAAATTACAATTCTGAACTGTTGTCGTCGTTGGAGATCAAGAATAGTATAAATTCCTACCCTTTATCCCAATTTATGAGAACCCTTTCTTACCACCAGGTACCTCTACTGCGAACTCATTAAGAAGGGTGAGCTATGAACACAATTTCGGCAGAACATAGTCATTGTTAAGATCACGTACATCCGGTCCCAATATTTCCAAGATTTCCTGTATTGAATTCCCCATCATAAAAGTCCGTCGCCGTAACTTCAAAAGAGTCTAGAAATGTTCAAATATTCTCAAGGTCTCCTATATTAAATTGCTCATCATAAAAGACCACCGTGGTAAGAACATAAGGGTCTAGAAATATTGGCAAACACTACAATATTCGGCTCCCGCCACCACTATGAGCCGGGAGCCGAAAACTCTCAGTAGGGTTAGTAGCACCGTACTCACTCCCCTACTTTAGATTGTGCCCCCACGCGCTCAACTCCTCCACTCCTCACGCGCATCCCACCGGTCATGCTATAACTTCCCTAGAGTACATTACATGACCTTAGTGCCACCATGAAACCTTTTTCTTAAACAATACACGTTCTGCTCAAATGGTTTATAATACTAAACTACATTACATGACCTTAGTGCCACCCTGCACCTATTCTTAAACAATACACGTTCCTGCTCAAATGGTTTATAATACTAACCACATTACATGACCTTAGTGCCACCCTGCACCTATTCATAAACAATAAACGTTCTGCTCAAATGGTTTATAATACTAACCACATTACATGACCTTAGTGCCACCCTGCACCTATTCTTAAACAATAAACGTTCTGCTCAAATGGTTTATAATACTAACCACATTACATGACCTTAGTGCCACCCTGCACCTATTCTTAAACAATAAATGTCCTGCTCAAATGGTTTATAATACTAAACCACATTACATGGCCTTAGTGCCACCCTGCACCTATTCTTAAACAATAAATGTCCTGCTCAAATGGTTTATAATACTAACCACATTACATGACCTTAGTGCCACCCTGCACCTATTCTTAAACAATAAATGTCCTGCTCAAATGGTTTATAATACTAACAACATTACATGGCCTTAGTGCCACCCTGCACCTATTCTTAAACAATAAATGTCCTGCTCAAATGGTTTATAATACTAACCACATTACATGACCTTAGTGCCACCCTGCACCTATTCTTAAACAATAAACGTTCTGCTCAAATGGTTTATAATACTAACTACATTACATAACCTTAGTCTCACCCTCCACCTATTCTTAAACAATAAAAGTTCTGCTCAAATGGTTTTCGGTAATAACTTCATTACATGACCTTAGTGCCACCCTGCATCTATTCTTAAATAATAAACGTTCTGCTCAAATGGTTTATAATACTAACTACTTTACATAATCTTAGTCTCACCCTCCACCTTTACGATCTTTGAGGTAAGATTCCAAGACAGCTAGGTTTGTACCCTGAAAACTGTAATTTTGCCAACAATACGTCATGCTGTACAGTATCAAAGGCTTTGCTAAGATCACATAAAGTGACCTGAGCTGCAGTACTGTCTTCTAAAGTCAATAAAATTTGTTCCACAAGAGTATCTATGGCCTGGACAGTTGATCTTCCAGTGCGGTGGCCCAAATTAATTGTTACTAAATAGATTGCGGGATTCAAAAATAGTGACAGATCTGAATCTTGAGCACTTTCTCATAAATTTTAGCCAACAGTGGTATACCATGAGATCGAACGATAACTACTTGGTTTGATAGGATCCCCTTTTTTGAAAATGGGTACCACTCTACTTAACTTTAACAAATCAGGAAATGTTCCCTCTATAATATTACGATTTATAACAATATGTTAGAGGCTCTAATACAGACAAAACAACTTCTTTTAAAAGATCACTGGAAATACCATAAACATCTCTTGTTGCTGAACTTGTAAGAGATATAATTATATTACAGACATCATTTAAAAATAATGTATAAAAAGTAAAATTTAAAAAAAAATACTGCATTGTAGTACATGTTCCAAGACACCTCACTGCCGAACTGGGAGAAGCATTCATTTTAGAACTAATTTCTTCCACTGAGGTTTTACAAAACTGTTTAACTCATCTGGTTGGATATTTGGTTTTGTGCTGGTTGAAGAAGTCTTCTCTGCTACTCTGTTGATGATAGTCCACGCAGCTTTACATTCGTTTGAAGATCTTTCAATTATTTCCTCATTTTTGCCCTCTTGGATTCCTTCAAAGCAGATCTGTAATGGCCCTTCAAATTCTTCAAGAGAGTTCAAAGCTGATCATTTCCTTGTTTTTCTGTACACGTCTTTACACAATAAAATATTGTTCTTTAAGAGCAAGCTGTGGTGTATACCAATTCAAAGTTGGCTTACCCTTTTTGTTAAGCTCCAGATTAGACTTGCACACCTTTTTTGGGAAAGACTTTTCAAATAAAACCAAAAATGTATTGAAGAATTTTTGTAAAACAAATACAGGAACTCATTTGTCCCAAAGTTGCCATAAAATCTTCATCCGCCCACATTTGTCTAAAACTTCAATATTTTAATTTTTGTTATTGGCCCTAAACACAACCTGCGTTTGATTTTTTACCAAATCATTAGTGGACGTACTCAAACGATCTACATATATTTCCAAATACAGAGCATCATGATCAGATAAATCTGGTCTCAGAATCTCACACTTATAATTTTGTGAATTTATATTGGTAATTAATATTGTCTAAACAAGATTCACCTCATGTGGGTTTGTTATTTGTGCAATACAATATTATATTGTCTGGGTATATACAAAAACTATTAACACTATTTTTTAAAGTTTAAAACATCAAAATTCTACATTTATATCTCCACTCATAACAATTTTACATTTTAGACCTACTAAGTATCTTAAAAGTACTTGTAGGGTTTGCAGAAAAAATATCGGTCCTTCCCTTTGGTGATCTATAAAGTGAAATTATTAATTTTTCATTAATGAGTTCTATACAAGTCACTTCAAAATGTAGTTCTTGACAATATATGCTTAAATCTATTGTTTTAAAATTAAAATTGTTCTCAACAAAAATGCTCACACCACCATGGTTATGCTTGATGTGACAAAAACTGTTTCCCAGTAAAAAATGCTCTGGAACTAGAAGCCCAACTTCTTCTGACTGCAACCAGTGCTGGGCAATGCAGACCATGTGCAGTCATTCTTGTTGGTCACCACTTCTAATTCTTCCATTTTTCTCTTAATTCCTTGTATATTTATAAATAAAAAACTTAATCTTTGCATATTCTTTTACAATAGTAATATGTGTTATTATTATCACTCAGTGCTATTTTGTTAGCTTTTCTTCCTTGTCCCTCAAGTTTTTAAGTAATTTCATTGTGTGTGGTCCATTTCAGCAGGATTACTAACTATTTTCCTATTTATTACGTTGATAATTGCCTGTGCCAACCATATTTTACCCTTGATGTTAAAGTGAATGCCATGGCGAGTGAAGAGTTCTCTATCAGCATTACCTGCTTCCACCAGTCTTATATTATTAAACTATTTCCTTTACTTTCAAAATTGGTTTTTTGAATTTCTTTGTTTACACATGACCACTCAGGAAGATCGTATCGTTTTGGCACATCTACTAAAACAACATTTTTTTCTTTAACTTTATTTAGTTTCAGAGATACTGATTAAACACTTTTTTGATTCACTGGGGGCAGTCATTTATACCTGATATAATGACCAACAGATATTGTTCTTCAGAAACCTCATTTGTAATATTTTTCCTATCACAAATTTTCTTGGAGCGTCCATTTGGTTAAACAAATCCTACTGCCTCAAGGCTGTCTTGTAAACTGTTCAAATGCCAGGCTGTTTCTCTGCCATGGCTATCTGCACAAACCAACATTCTGTTCCTTTGACACCGCTCCGTACCTCCATATAATTTTCCACACTTCCATGTGTCTCGTCATCAATTTGGAGAACATGAAACGGATTTTCAGTAACAAAGCTGTTTGTTACTGATGACCTTATTTTTGTATTGTGAACTAAGGGACATAACTGTTTCAAACACAAGTTTCTGGTTGAGAACCACATGGCAAGCTAAGTCTGCTCTCACTGTTCAGATTTCCCGACTGTAATAAATTCTTCTACCGGGGTTTTCTTCATTTCTGTCATTACATGTTCCATTTTTATAATTTCTTCAGTATTTTTCAATAACATATGCTCCAAATGAACTTTTTCACTTTTTAAGTTTTTTTATTTCTTGTTGAGCTTAAAATAAATCTTTATTTAATGTTTTCATTACTTCATTCATATTTTGTAATTGTTCTTTTAAAACCTCATTAAGTTCATCAGTATCGGCACCTGTGGACAAATCGTTTATGTGTTCAAACATTTAACACACACTCATTTTCTTTTTGATTTCTCAATATTACGGAAATCATCAAGAAAAAGATTTGTACACTTAAAATGATACCAGTTTAAACACTCCAAACAAAGTATAGCCCTAACATTTACTCCCACATGTTTAAAACAATCCCCCACATGGGTATTTCTCAATGTTTTTCTTCATATTTAGATAAATAAATAAAATTTGGATGAAACTGAATTCTACAATGAGTGAAAACTATAATGAAGCTGAAACGTGTCACAACAATTGTAAATAAACAAATAGATAAGGTCTGATAAGCAAACTGATAATCTGCTGAATCTAGTTATCAGTAGCAGCTCAAAGCCAGGTCCTAATCTAATCTTGCTTGCAATAATATACCAATATTTTCAGAAACTTATTGTGAAATATAAAAATGTGAGATATTACCTTGCTGTTGTTAAAGCTGTTTATCTGTAACTGTACCCGGTGTCGAACTGAACAACAAGGTGTAAATTTCATTCACAATTTCTTTAAAAAAATAATGAAATTTCTTAAAAAATCAGAGATCACAACATGAACACAAACACCACATGGTGTGTACGGCAGAATTGACCGGATTTGTGAAATGAGGAGCACCATCTATTGGAAGATTGCTTGATCCATTTCTGGACCAGTTTCAAGTTCAACCTTCCTTAGTGATTTCAGTTTACCTTGTGCACATACTAGTACTTCTCTTTCCTCATTTGATCCTCCAGAGTACTTTCAAAACTACCGGTAATATTTTTCACTTAGTTATTGTTGGATTGCTAGGTGGTTCAACTCCTGGATAGGCAACCTAAAATTGTCTAATTGCTTCTGTAATGTTGCCAAAAGCAATAGCCAAAACACAACACTTCACTTTTTGTTCAACATTAAAAGCCATTTCTCGAACTTCAATATCAGTACTGTAATGAAGGGGCTTAGGTTATGTTTTTATAGCACAAGCAATATTCATCAATCAAACAGCTGTTTTCAACAATGAGCGTTATTAAACAGCTGTTCTTTAAAACTGCAAAGCAGTAAGAAAACGAGATAATTAAGGAAATACATTTTTGTTGGAAGCAAAATTGTAAAATGTTCAATATGAGCATTATTAAACAGTTGTTTTCTTTAAAAAAAACTAAACCGCTATTAGGCACTAGCGGACTACGCGAGTCAAAACTTGAACTGTTTCCCTTAAAAACAACACCAAAACCAGCTCTATACCTTATTTAATAAATTTTATATGAATTTTTAAAGTTGTAAAGTTCTTTTTGAAACGCCCTGTATATATATGTTTTATATATAAGTACTTTTTGTGATTCAATGTTTATTGAAAAAATTAAATTCGGCTATTGCCATTTACAACGAATTGAATTAATGTAAATAAAAGTCGTTCGACACGTATTTGGTCTATTTGAATCGTAAAAAGTAAGGGCTCTGTGGTGTAATGGTAGCACATTCACCCGGCAAGTGAGAGATCCGGGTTCGAGTCCCGGCGGAGCAAGTACTTTTTGTAATTCAATGTTTATTGAAAAAAATGTTTTATAAATATAAAAACTGTTTTAGTAAAAGTTAAAGAAAATCTAAATGAGTATGAGATGCGCAATGACGCCCATACTTATAACACAAGGACCAAATATATGTTAAACTTTAATAAGTTATCTGATAAAGCATGGACAATAGAAAACATTTTAATTTTAACACAGTAATATTTATCTTCAGACCACAAATACATGAACCACTTAAACAAAAATAATTTTAACTGTATTACAGTTTTTATTAGTATATAATTCATGTTTACTGAGTTCCTGAGAACGTCTATTGCACCCTTGTTTGTTTCATGACAACAAAGCTTCTTGATGTTGAAGGCTACTTTGAACCCTACTTCACTAAACGTGAGCTATTATAGGTAAACCGCTTCCAAAAAGACTCTGGATGATTTGAGTTCACGCAGGGTGGGGTAAATACCCCTCCGACGCTGTGATGCCGCCCTCTCCTAATATCCCCACCACTTCTCGGCATTCGCTCTATTACATCATCTGATTGATCCGGCTTAATCGGTCTCGTTCATTGCTGCGATTCGTTCAGTTAAACCGGTCAGTACAGAGTTACTGAGCCTTCCCGCTAGAGCGTGTTATACCGGTCATCGTTATTGACCGAACAAAAATGAACGACTGGATGTAATGACCGAGTAAACGAAAGGATCTGCTAGTAAAAAAGTGTTCGAATAGAGGAAGAAACAGGATATCGTACAGTGAATGGATAGATATATAACAATAAATGTATTTTTTTCAGGAATCTAGTAAATGCAAATATATCTATTAAAACTGATTTAAAATGTAATTGTAAGTTACCAGATACATTACTAAATATTTTAAATGTTAATACTTATATTCAATAGACTTGGTTGATTGATACGCCTTTGGTTTTAAGTAAGATTATTCCCTACAAATGTTTAAAATAAATTACTAAAAATTAAACAAACACACTGCTCGTTTGAAAATAATTTCCTTTAATACTTAAATTCCCTACTCCCCCCGTTGAGTTATACGATTACAGTTTTATTCTTAATCGGTTAGCAGTGAACGAAAGTAACGAATGAACAATTTTGAGGACCTAGTGTAACCTAATGCATAAACTCTGTAGTTTTAGTTCCATATGATTTTAAGCTATTTTTCATGGATAAGAGTTTTTAAATGAACTTAATAATAATATTGTAAGTTTTAACGATCATTAAAAATAATATATCCGGTTTGAAAATAATATCAAATTTATTCAGTTAGCAGGAAAAAGTGAAACGAAACATTCGAGTGTGAAATGAGTATTTTGAAACACTGTGATCCGTATCACTTGTTCACTTGACTGACCCGTTTGAATTGAACGACACATCTCTAATGGCCACTGCCACTACACACGGCTAACCTCAAAACAAAATGCAAGCTTCCTGGATTCATCTATGGCTACATTAATGTTCAATTAATATTTTACGCTTAGACTGCGACACTTGTATATGCCTACAGAAAAAAATATAATATAGTTAGAGAACAGGTAAAATAGCTGCAGTGTAAACAAAACTGTGAGAGCGAGACACAATCCACACAGCTGATAAACAGATACAAGAAGGTGCTGGTCCCACTCCCCACCACAACCCCCCGCCAGAGGGGGGGCCCCTCCTGCATGGTACTGCTCAGAAATTGGCTTCTGCGTAGGTTTCTTTACAAGTGGTTGACCTATAAAAGTTATAATTATTTTAACTCACCTAGTCTATTAGCATAAATAAGCCAGCTAAATTTTTTTTTATTATTCTTATCAATACTTTTGTTTGGCTATGTTTGTTGGCAGTACCAAGATTTCTTAAGACACATATACCAAAGAAAAAAACTGAAACCAACATAGTTTTATGATCCAGCTAACTCGAGACTGGCGGCACCACTGCATATAGATTTGGCCGGATAGACACACATTACCTACAATTGTATTTATATAAACCAGGAAAACTCTAGAAAATCAAAAAGGAAATTAAAGACTGTCAGGAATAAAGCAAAAAGCATTCACGTTGCAACAGGTCCTCACGAGTCATAGAGTTTAGTTAAAACAGCCCAACATTCATTTGTGTCCGATCACGACAGGTTAAAGTGGTCGGGTTAAGAGGGAGGCTACTGTGGTTATCAGAATATAAATTAAAAAAAAACCTGTTTATAAAAATTGATATTTGTAGCTCTTATTTTTACTGTGGCCTACTAAAATGTTCTACTATATGTACCTGTATTGTTTACTTACTCGTTCACTATCTCTCTCAATATATGTCTTGCCTCCTTCTAGTCCAAAAGAATGGTCCTCCTCATAAACCCAGTCTCGGACCACGAACATCAGATTGTAGTCATCCCTAAGTTTTGCACTCTGATCACTGTCCATATTTTCAATACCTTTCACCAAATTGCGCTGCAACAATAGTTATAGTGGTAAATTGCATCTAAAGACAACACGACCAAATAATAATAATTTATTCTATCAATAATTTACAAAGTATAATTCACAATAACTTTTTTCGGAATTTACTGACCACTGTTACCAGTAGTGTGGCCAGTGATATAATTTAATAACAATATTAATAAACTTAATCTAGAGTCCCAGCAACTTAAATAATTATTTTAAATTGCCCTCCAATTGTGGTGCTTTCTTTTTATTTTATTTATTTTTTAATACTACTGACGTGAACCAGAGCTGATAGGTTGGTATGAATATCCAAATATTGTTGAATAACGCCGGCCAACAGTGATTTTATTTTCATTGGTTGCCCAACCTGTTCAGAGAGCAAAGTTCAGTTTCGCTCTCAGACAGAGGTTTGTCCCAAACTGTGCCGGACTCAATCATGCATTAGCTGGCATTACTCTGGACACTCAGTGACACAATTCATCAGAAATAAATACTAAACTATCCATTTACAATTTACTATCCTATCCACATTGTGTTTTCCTATATTTTGTTGAAACTGCCACAAGCGGCTGTGTTGTGAAAACTAATAGTTGTGATTGTGTGGTAATTAATACAAGTGATACAAGTTTTGTGTTGTGTGTAACTAACCTCTTACTGGGTAAGCTAATCCAATTCTAACTTTTCCTTCCTTCTTGTTACTGATTCACAAGCTCATTTTACTGAAGATCATATACATATATACATACAAGTAGATAGTAATATGGGGTTCCTGGCGCACTTTCGGAGCCAACCGAAAAGCAATGTAAAATACTGTTCAATGTACCATAAAGGAAGCTGAGAAATAACACAGCAAATCTCAATGAAAAATTAACCGAATCTACAGTCGTTCGTCTCCAAAAGCGATCGGTACATTACTATCTACTCTGTGGAATGAAAAATTAACCAAATCTACAGCTGTTTGCTTCTACTTTCTTAAGCTGTGCTTTGTAAAATGTTGTCAAATCTGCTACGAATAAAGGAAAAATCTTCAATGACAGTCGAGGTGTGCTACTACAGACCGACCATCACGATAATCGCTTCGCCTGCGTCATATCCGTAGTGATATCACGCCGTGAGAGGCGCAATCGTTGGTTTACAAGCACCATTTAGTTAAATAAATTTTTCTATCTAAATGGAGCGCGAAAAAAATATCATGTCCGTTCTGCAAAAAAGAAATTTTAAGAAAAAACTATGATCGCCATTATAATTCTAAAAGTCACGAAAAAAACAAGCAAATTTACGATAATGAACTAAATTATTTAAGACAATGGGCTAGAGAAAATAAAATTGCCGATCACGAAAACATGTTTAATATTGAGAAATTACGTGAATTAAAGAGAAATTTCAAAGTTGAAAAGAAAAATCTCGACCTATTTAATGATGAAAAACTTCATTCAATAGCTGAAAAGTTGGCTATCGGTACTAACGATAAAACCAAGTCTGAAATGATCGAAGAAATTGATAAAACTCTTAAAGTAAAATCCGAAAATATCATTGATGTAGAAGTTTTATCCTCAATACACGGTCTTTTCAAGCAATACATTTTAACAAACTTGAACGACAATTCCATGTCAATTTACAAATATCTTTCAATTATGCGGTCAGAAATTAAAAGTTTAATCGAGAAATTTCAAGAAAATGTTAAAAATATGAAGGGCTATCTCTCTTTGGAATGTGAATACGAACGAACTTTAGTGAATGGTGAACCGCAAACATGTCTAATGTATTTTACTATCAAAGCAGACGAAATCTTTGACATAAACGACTTTATTACTAAGCAATTTAATAAATTAACACATCGAGAACAAACGAATAATCCAAATAAAGGTTCCGGATGGACATTTAAAAGTTGTAAACAACTAGTTTTGAGCCTTAACAAACACGAAATGATGAATGCAGGATCATACATCGATTTACCAAAGAATATCAAAGATAAAAAAGCTTGTATAAATATAAAAAATAGAGATGATTTTTGCTTTATTTACTCAATAAGATGTGCTATTGAAAAACCAGAAAGAGACTGTGAACGTGTAAAGCAATACGAAAAAAAATTTGTGAATGACGAAATATTTTCAGGTTTTGAGTATCCAATGTCTCTGAAAGATATACAAATATTTGAAAAACGAAGCTACAAATTCCAAGTATAAGTATCCAACAATGTCTATCAATGTCTACAGTTTTGATGAAAATATTAACATTGTTCCGTTACAAATTTTCTGAAAAAATATGACGCTGAAACAAACATTGATTTATTGTATGTTTAAACAAGATGATAAATCTCATTATGTTTTGATAACCGATTTAAATAAGCTTGTTTCTTCTTCGCAGTTGTCTAAACATAAAGAAAGAAAAAATTTTTGTGTAGAAGATGTTTAAGCCATTTTTACAAATCTGGAGATTTAACAGATCACTTAGAAATTTGTAAAAATCATGAAGTTTGTAAGCCAATTATGCCATTTCCAGGACAAACAACTAAATTTACTAATTAGCAAAAGAAATTTAACCATCCGTACGTAATTTATATGGACTTTGAGAGCATATTAGAAAAAATTCCGACATGCAAGAACAATCCACAAAGATCGACTACAACCAAGATTCAGAGGCACATTCCTTATGGTTTTACTCTATATTTAGTGTCGAATGTGACCAATCGCATGTACAAACCGATATGTTTATCGTGCCAAAAATGAAGAAGATTTGAAAAAACGTCCCGACAAAATTGTTTGAAGAACTCAATAAATTATCGAAATACATAGCGAAAAAATATAATTCTAAGAACATGAAACCTATGAAATTGACAGAAGAAGAAGAAATTTCGTATCAAAATTCAAACGTTTGTCATATCTGTGAATGGTCTGCTTATGATGTTGGGTCAATTCAGTATGGTTTTACTCCTGATAGTTGGAAAGATAAGAGTTATAATAAAGTGAGAGATCATTGTCATTTAACCGGCAAGTTTCGAGGCGCAGCTCATGCATGTTGCAATCTAAATTTGAAATTTCCTCAGAATATTCCCGTTTTCTGCCACAATATGTCAAATTACGATACTCATTTGTACATAAAAGAGATGGCTAAACAATATGGAAATGTTGATTTGATTGCAAACACCGATGAAAAATATATAAATTATTCTGTAAATTCTGGATATGGCTATGAATTCGAAGGTGATAAGCCAAGAAAATTCATCAAGTTTTCGTTTGTAGACACGTTCAGATTCATGGCCTCGTCTATAGAAAAGTTAGCTAAAAATCTAAAGAGAGAAGACTTCAAACATACAAATCATTTTATACAAGATGGACTGAATGAGATAATAGAAAGACAGCCAAATGACGACGACGAGATTTTTAAAATTCTATCTGGAAAAGGAATATTTCCCTATGAATTTATCGACAGTATTGAAAAACTTGATTACACAGAAGAATTGAGAATTCAAGATTTCTATTCACTTTTGACAGATGAGAGCATATCTGAGAAAGATTTTCAACACTACTTAAATGTTTGGAAACAAATTAAAAAGAGAAAAATCTAGGAAATTACTCTGATCTCTATAACATTCAAGATGTTCTATTGCTCGCTGATATCTTTGAAAATTTTAGGAATATTTGTTTGAATTGCTATAAACTCGATCCGGCACACTATCTAACAGCTCCCAGTCTCGCATGGGATGCTATGTTAAAATTAACGAAGATAGAATTACAATTAATTAGTGATTATAATATGTATTTGATGATCGAAAAAGGTATTCGCGGAGGCATTTCTCAGTGTATTAAACGATATGTGAAAGCAAATAACAAATATTTAAAAAGATTTTGATAAGACAAAGCCCGAAAACTATTTACTCTATCTCGATGCTAATAACCTTTATGGGTATGGTCTTATGCAAAAACTGCCGTTTTAGTGATATCAAGTGGATGGATCCTAAAACGTATACAAAAGAAGAGTGGCAAGAAACAATTTTAGAACTCACTGGCGACGAAGATTATGGCTATATTCTCGAAGTCGATCTTGGATATCCAACAAATTTACACGAACATCACAAGGATTTACCTCTTGCTCCAGAACATTTTAAAAACAAACTTTGCACAACTCTACTGGATAAAACTGAATACGTTGTTCATTCGAGAAATTTGAAGTTCTATTTGGAACAAGGTATGATTTTGAAACATGTGAATAGAGTTATTGCATTCGATCAGAAGCCTTTTATGAAAGAATACATTGATTTTAACACAAACATGAGAACCAAAGCTACAAGCGACTTTGAAAAGGACTTTTATAAGCTGATGAACAACTCAGTGTTTGGAAAATCTATGGAAAATGTGAGAAACAGATGTGATATTAAGCTTGGAAATGAAGAATTTTCAATGAAACAAGCTAAGAAAACAAATTTTCAAATGCTTTAACATCTTTGACGACAACTGTATAGCGAGTCACATGTACAAACAAAAAGTTAAATTTAACAAACCGATTTACATAGGATTTTCAGTTCTCGACCTCTCAAAATTGCTAATGTACGAGTTTTATTACAACAAATTAAAGAAGTTTGATCCAGATTTGAATCTGTGTTACATGGATACAGACAGTTATTTTCTAGAATTGAAACGAGATCCTTTTAAAATTATTAAAGAAAATATAGATGACTTTGATACAAGTGATTATCCAAAAGATCATGAATGTTTCACTACTAAAAATAAGAAGGTAATAGGGAAATTCAAAGATGAGTTAAATAGCGAAGTTTTAGAAGAATTTTGTGGTTTAAGGTCTAAGATGTACTCGTACAAATATCTAGATAAAAACCAGTTAGGTGTAAAGGGATTAAGAGAAGCGTTGTAAATAAAACAATAAATATCGAAAACTTGAAGAGATGTTTGTTCGAAGATAAAGAAGAATTTAGGGAGATGACAGTCATCAAAAGTTATAAACATGAGTTGTTACACTGTTACCATAAACAAGCTGGCACTGAACGCTAAAGATGATAAGAGAATTGTCCTAGAAAATAAGATCGATACAGTACCGTATGGCTATAAAAATGAAGCAAAATCTGATATATTAGACGAATTAAATAAACTTGGAAAACTTTGATATGTAAATGGAAGATGATTTAATTCACTGTCACAAGTGTAAAAAGAAAACGAAAAATATAGATTCAAAAATCGTTCAAACTCAAAATGGATTGTATAGAATTGCTGCAAAATGTTCAAAATGTAAGACAAACAAGAGTAAGTTTATAAAGAATCCAAATCCAAAACCTGTTAAGCAAGAATTGAAGACTAAAGATAAGATAGAGATTGAAGCTCGAGAAATTCATGCACCAGTACGAAAAAAGTTTAAAAAGAGAAAAATTATAACATTAGGAATTGACGATTTATGGGCAGCAGATTTAGTTATAATGTCTAACTATTCAGATCAAAATGATGGATTTAAGTATATGTTAAATGTTATTGATACTTTCTCAAAATATGCTTGGTCAAGAGCTATCAAAAGAAAAACGGCAAGGATATTTCAAAAGCTTTCGAAGATATAGTAAAAAGATGCCATAAGGATCAATCACAAACCTCCTAACCTACTTCATACAGATAAGGGTTTAGAGTTTAAAAATAAAGAATTTAACGATGTTTTGAGGAAATACAACATTAAGATTTATCATACTGAAAACGAAGAGAAATCAAGTATTGTAGAGAGATATAACAGAACTCAAAATGAGAGAATGAAAGTAATTTTTGAGATTAATAAAAACTTTAAAATGGATCGATATTCTTCAAAAAATCGTAAAACAATTATAACGATACAGTTCACAGCACAATCAAAATGAAGCCTAAAGACGTAGATAAAGATGCAGAAAAAGAGTTATTAGAGTCGGTTTTTTAAGTATGTTCCACCAGAAATTCACACGAAAACTAAATTTAAAGTCAATGATCATGTAAGAATTGTTAGTAAAAAACAAACATTTTCGAACAAATATAAGAACAATTGGTCAAGAGAAATCTTTGTGATTTATCAAATTAATAACACAGATCCTGTAACTTATAGTATAAAAGATTTAAATAATGAAGAAATAACCGGAAAGTTTTATGAATATGAATTGAGAAAGTCAAAGATTTTTTCTATATAAATGGAGGCCCAAAAGAAATGTTCAATGTGCAAAGAATTAAAAGGTTTTGAAGAATTTTATAAAGATAAGAGTAGAAAAGATGGAATTATTTATAATTGTAAAGATTGTTATAGGAAGTATCATAAAGAGCTGTATGATAAAATAGAAAAATTAACTTTGGAAGAGAAAGAATGTCTTAAATGTAAAGAAACTAAAAAAATTTCAGAGTTTAATAGTGATCACTATAGTAGAGATAAGAAAGACTCATATTGTAAAGATTGTGTAAAGAAGAAATCACCATAGATTATATTATGAAGATACTCAATGTGAATGTGGAAGAACTATAAAATGGTTAAATAATTATCAAAAACATTTACAAACAAAATATCATAATTCAAGAGTTTAACATTTTCATCGTGTAATAATTTGTTCTATATAAATGGAGTCTCAAAAGAAATGTACAAAGTGTCAAGAAGAGAATAGAAAAGACTGTTATTGTAAGGAATTATACGATAAAATGAACAAATTAACTTTAAAAGAGAAAAAAGTGTTACTTTTGTAAAGAAATTAAAAATATTTCTGAATTTAATAACTGGCAGTATAGTAAAGATAGAAAAGATGCTTTTTGCAAAGATTGTGCTAAAAAAATTTTCAGCGAAAGTTATAAAAACGAAATGCCTTGTGAATATGAAAAAAAAATTCTACGATGGTTACCTAGTTATGCTAAACATTTACAAACAAAATATAATAAATCCGAGAGTTTTTAGTAAAATTTAGAAACATTTTCATCGTGTAATTTAGATATTCTATAAATCAGTCGAGATTCAGTCATATTTGTAGTAAAATGATTTCCGTTGTATAAAATATTCAAAGATTCTTTCATTTGGTTGTAGAGATTTTATACTATTTGGATCTCCATGTCTTAATAAAATTTCCATTTCTGGGTAATCAATTTCAAGTTCTTTCAATCTTTTCGGTATTTCTCTCTTTTGAGCTCTGATAACGTAATAAGGCCATTCCCACATGTGAATTCTTCTTAATTAACACAAAAACATGGTGTTTTTTCTTATCAAAATCTTTACAAACAAGATCTGGTTTCATTAAGTCAATTTTTACACTTTGTTTTGCAATTATTTCCGTTTTGATTTCATCTTTAATTTGCAAGTGCTTAACTTTGTCCTCTAAATATTTAATCTTGTTTTCAAGTTTGTACACACCAAATTTACGAATGCTTGGTAAAACATCTCTCGTAACCCATTGTTGAAAGCTTTTTGCTTCTATTTTATGAGATCTTAAAATTAACGAATAAAGTCCTGATTCATTAATGAAAATAGTATCTTTGTGAATATTTGCGAGGTGGCCCTCGAGGGCTACCTTATCTTTTAGATAAAAGTATTGAGATTTGTTCACCTTCATCGACATTATTTCTAATCGCTTTTTCTGTATTGTTATATTCCAATATTTCTGCAACATCTTTAGCCTTAAACCAAAATTCATTATTTTCGTCAACAATTTGTTAAAATTTCTTTATTATTGAATTTTAGTTGATTATTTCTTAGATCTATGACTGACTCCATTTAGATAGAATAAAATTTAACAAGCAATTTTTATTTTGAGAGACCTGGTTCATTAATAAAAACAGTACAGGGATGAAGATTGGTTAAGGGGCCATTCGAATAGACCCTTGTTTTTTAAGTAAAAATATTGAATTTTGTCATCATCATCAACGTTTAATATGATTGCTTGTCTAGTGTTTTCATATTCTAATATTTCTGCAACATCTTTCGCTTTAAACCAGATCACATTGTTTTTTCGTCTACAATAGTTAAGATATTCGTGTTATCGAATGTAAGTTGGTTATTGAGCAGATCCACAACTGACTCCATTTAGAAAGAAAAAATTTAACAAGCAATTATTTGAGTGTAAAGTCCCAGATTCATTAATAAAAATTGAACTAGGATGTAATGTTTGTAAGAGTCGCGATTCGATACCCTTGTCAGAACGTATGTTTTTTTGAATATTTTCTCGGGGTCTATGGGATAGACTCCAGTGATTTTATACATTTAAGGGCTATTTTCTCGTCATTATCGCGTCATTTTAATCTAATCGCCTCTCATCAATCTTAAATAAATTGTTGTTTTACTCTCATTATTTAATAAATTTCCCTCAGAGTCTTGTATAGTTAGAACGATTTTTTGAATTCTTTTAATATTTTTTCTAATTGGAATATAATCGATTTCATTCGGTTTTTCACTGATTTTTGATCCATAAGCAACATTTGGGAAAAAAAGTGTACAAAATTTCAGATTCTTTGTGTAAATGTTCGGTATGATTTTCAAAACTAGGTTCAACGAGATTGCAATGTACTTCAATTACATCAAACGGTCTAAATTTTGGCGTTTTATTTCCTAAATATACCTGATTTGGCTCAATAGTTTCTTGAACAAACCCTAACAAATCTACAATAATTGCTGAAAACATTATTCTTACTGGTGATTTTATTTGAATTTTATTAGAGAGATAATTTTTTTTGCATTTCAAACTTGTTTTCGTCAAAGTTTAAAGATTTATCTGATTGTTTGAATGTTTTCAGATAATTTTTTAATGGGAATTTTTAATTTGATCGAAAGTAATAATATCCTTTGTTTAAACCATAATATTTTGTTATGTTCTTCTCACTAAATCCTATACAATAAGGAGAACTTTCACTAATATTTATTACAAAATTGTCAGAATAAAAACCGCTTAAACCGATAAAATAATTTGATTCTTCCTCTAAGTGTATAGGATGTTCCAAGTTTAAAACTAATTTAGAGCTTTCTGAAGTCAACTTGAACAGCTTTCTCAATTTTCGCAAGCGTTGCTTCAAGATGAAAATCTTCTATTTAAATGGAGAAAGAAATTTTTAAAGCAAAAAGATCAGATAAAACTTCAAACGTTTGAAGAAAATAAGAAAGATCAACCAATCAGATTTGTTAATTGTTGGTTCAAGTGGATGTGGAAAAAACAACTTTATTATTGAATTTTATCTACAATAGGTTGATTCCTTATTCCAATTTGTATGTTTTTAGTAAATCTTTAGAAACAAGACGCCTATAAAAAATTACAAGAAAGATTTGGAAAATATTGAGAAAAACTTAAACAAAAAAATATCACATTTTTATAATGCTTCTGAGGACATAGTTCCATTAAGCGAATGTAAACCGAATTCTTTAATCGTTTTTGATGATTGTATTTTGGAAAATCAGGACGTTATTAAGGAATATTTCGTAATGTCCCGTCACAAAAACATATCTTGTATCTATCTTTCCCAATGCTTTTCAAAGGTTGATAAACAAGTTAATAAGAAATAATTTGAATATGTTGTGTGTTTTTAAGCAAGATGATCACTATTCGAGAAAGATTTATAACAATTATGTGGGATCTGATATGAGTTTTTAACCACTTTAATTGAGTTATGTGATAAAATTTGGAAGGAAGACTACGGATTTTAACTATTAATCTAACTTTGAAGCCTAAAAATGGCAAATATTTGAATAAATTTTCCAATATAAACGTGTGATAATCTAGTTGTTTTCATGTTTTTTATTACGTTCACGTTTACGTATTCGTGTCTCCTCGTTTTACGTTCCACGTTCACGTTTTACGTTTCACGTTCATGTTTCACGTTCATGTTTCACGTTCGTGTTTACGTTTCACGTTCGTGTTTCACGTTCCACGTTTTACGTTCCGTGTTCTCGTTTCACGTTCGTGTTTCACGTTCACGTTTTACGTTTCACGTTCACGTTTTACGTTTCACGTTCACGTTTTACGTTCCGTGTTCACCGTTTCGTGTTCACGTTTCCACGTTCCACGTTTCAAAAATTTTCCTAAATAAATGGCGAACGTAACTTCAGAAGAAGCAAAAAAACTTGATCAAATAGAAAAGAAATTAATCAAAGAATTTTAAAGAACAGATTCGAATTGATGAAAAAGAACAAGAATTTATTCAAAAAATTAATCAACCTGTAACATCTGCAATAAAAAATGTTGAGGGCAAAATTGAAAATGTTTTTAAGCGATAATCAAAATTTGATGAATTTGGTTCCAGTTGTACGACAATTTGCTGATATTTCGATACCAGAATCTGAGTTTGAATTGCCAAAATTACCATCTTCAACACCATTTAGACCTCGAATCATTGAAGACTCTACCATAGTTGAACCAATAAGTCCTGGAACAACGGATATAATAATTGGTGAAATTGGTAAAAAATTTCTTCCTAGAGCAAAGGATGATAAATTTGGTTTGTATTGGGACAGAAAAAAGAAAAGTTTTATGATTGGAAATTTGCCCGTGAAATTTTGAGCAATAATGATATCATTATTAATGAAAAAAACATATGAAGGAACTCAAGGTTTATGGAGATTATTAACAGGCACTGATGTTCCAAAAGACGGTTTATATTCTGAAGAAGACTTGAAAAAAGTATACTGAAATTTTATGGAAATCTGATTCAATTTACAAAAATAATGATCCATCAACTAAGAAACCAAAGTCAAGTAAAGGTAAAAAATATCTCAATTTGATTAAACCAATTTGGGAAAAAAGAATCGAAGGATCAGGTGTGAGAAAATACAGTGATAATAAGATTGAATACAGATATATCGACGATTTGACAAAACTCGATGGAAATTATTAATTATATTTATGCTCAAGAAAAGGCTGGAAACAACAATTTTTTGAACGAAAAGAAAGCGATTAAAGATTTTATTTCGAACAAACTTGATGAAATGATTGAAAAACCTGATGGAATTAAATATTTAAAAGAGTTTTGCCGGCAATAAGTTTCATCTATGATTGAGGGTAGTGGACTTTTGAATGATTTTATCAAACAATTTACCTTTTGAATTACACGTACCAACTTATCAGTATCTGGGGCCTGGCACAAAACTCGAAAAAAGACTAAAAGAGGAGATCCTGGTATAAATAAATTAGATCAAGCTGCTATGGAACACGATACTTTTTTATGCAAAACATAGAGACACAAATTCCAGACATATAGCAGATAAAGTTTTGCAAGATAAGGCAATGGATAGATTTTTATCAAAAGATGCTAGTTTTAGGTGAAAGATTTGTTGCGCTTCCAACAGCTGGAGGCAATGTTTTTGAAGAGAAAACTAGGAATGGGAATCGAAGAGAACTTTGAAATTTTAACTATATAAATGGAGGTGAATGTAAATTTCAGCAAAAATCAGAAAGAAAAAATAAAATCCGCTTTTAAGAAGAAAATACCCGTTAGTATTCAATTTAAAATAGATCAACTAAAAAATGGCGAAGATAAGATATTTTTAACAAATAGACAATACAATAAACTCGAAAAAACATAAGAAAAACAATAAAGGAACCAGAATAGAATTTTCTTATAATCAGTTGAAAGAACTTAAAAATGGTGGACTTTTGAAAGATTTATTAGATTTTGGAGAAAATATTCCAGTTGTTAAAAAATGTTGTTCCTTATGTTCGTAAAGCTGCTCCAATCGTTAAAAAGGATGTGATTCCTATTGTTCGAAACATTTTAAATTGGTTAGATAAAGAGTTGGAAGATGTTACAGGATCTGGATTAGATGAAAAAACTTTGAATTACGTGAAATCAAACATTGAAAAAAAAATTTAAACCTTTAACATTCGGGGAATTGGAAGAAATCTGCAAAAATATTAAACATTTTTAGAGGAATCTTCATGAGAGATACATTACCTGAAAAAGTTAAGAAATTTGAATGTGGAATTGTGAATTTAGACTCGATTATGGGAAGTGGAACGCATTGGATTTGTTATTATAAAAATGATAAGAATGCATGTTATTTTTGATTCGTATGGAAGAATTGAGGACAAACCACCTATAGAATTGATTAAATATTTGAAAAAATCAAGCGTCTACTACAATGATTCTCAGATTCAAGACTATAAAAGATCCCCCAATTTGTGGTCATTTATGTGTTTTTTTGTTTTGAATGAACTGAGTAATGGTAAAAGATTTTTTAAAGAAGATTGTTTAACCAAAATTATTGCTTAATAAAATACTGCGATTCACCAAAATTATTTTTGAACGGTATTTGGAACGACAAATTATTCAAAATGTAGATAATAGTTTGAATTTTGGATAGTTTGAGAAATGAGTTTGATAACAAGTAAGAAAATGTAATTACAAAAACTTCCCAGATTCAGATATGTTTGCTCTGTCGACATTGAAGATTTTTAAAGCAGGAATATTGGATAACATAACTTGCAAAATTTCATGAGTTTCAAATGTAAGTTGCTGATTTAAAATAAAAAGCGATTGGAAAAAGGAAGTTGAATGATGGTTTGTAAAAAAAAATTTTTTCACCAATTTAATGTCTCATATACGAAAAAGCTTGATGAAATTACTGAAAGCGATCAAAGTTGAAAAGAATTTATGTTAGTTTTGGCTAATAAGAAAAGAATTGTCGGTTGTTACGGGACGCTGGTATTGACAAACATGATGTTGTTGTTAAAGAACAGAATGTTTAAAACCTCTAAAATTTATCAGAAAACATCGTATATTTTTGATTTAACATGATCCCGAATGTTAAAAATGCCTTAGATTTTAAAGGAAAAAGAAATTAGCAGTGTTAGTAAAGGAAATTAATCCCATTTGATGTTGTTGTAATGATTCAATTAAGAAGATCATATTAAAATGTTTAAAATGAACTAAACAAAAATTACGAGAATTCATAAACAGACCATGTTAAAGATTTTACAACAGACAGGTCTATGAAAAAAACTTTGAAAGAAAAAAAGTAAAAGATCTATAGAAAAATTGTGATGAAAAAATTTAACAAATTTTGAGGAAAATTTCAATCTATATAAAGGCGATTCTTTATGGAAATAATAACATAACTTTTTTGGAAGATTTTCGCTAAATTTCAAGAGGGTTGGTTTTTAATGAAACCCGATAGAAAAAATATGGTGAAGTTTTTAAAAGGAGTAGTTACTAATCCAATCTTTACTTCATGATAAATTAATTAAACACTATGAAGAAAACTTTGGCGAAATTAATGAAAAAAGTTATAAAAAAAATAAGCAGTCTTTTTGATAAGTATTAGTTTAGATGCCACATAAAAAACTTTTGAGAATATTGAATCATAAACTCGTTGAATACAAACGATTTATATCTCGATAAATAGTAAAATAAACTAGAAGAAAAACTTTAATAAATTTAAAGAAGATGTCGATAAAACCTTTTTTGAAAACATCGACAACAGATTTTAATGGAGTAGGTGGTTACGATGACTAATTTTCCTTTATCATAAATGGGCTGCTCATATATTGTGTGAGATGTAAAGAGAAAACTGCCACAAACGATATAAAATACATATGCAGAACATTAACGTCCCCCCCCCCCCCCACCCCCCCCCCCCCCCACCCCCCCCCCCCCCCACCCCCCCCCCCCCCCACCCCCCCCCCCCCCCACCCCCCCCCCCCCCCACCCCATGCTCTATCAGCCAGCTTTGTAGTTGTCTGTGAAGATCTTTCCCTCTTAGGCGTTTCAAGAAATCTGGCAGCGAGTTTGTAGAATCTCTGCCCCGCATAAGATGACTTTTTTGTGTACTTGGTGGTATGGTGCAAGGGAAGGTGGTAGTCCAGCTCTTCTTGTGTTGTAGGAAAGTATATCCTTACCCCTAGGGAGTCCCATTTGGTCCCCATGCACAACCACTGCATGTATGTACATGGTTGTGACCGTTAGGATCTTCATTTCATTTTTTTTTTCATTTATAGGCTTCTCTGCAGCTCTCTGTTGGGCTTAAGTCAGATAGTGCCCTTACTGCTTTTTTCTGGAGGACAAGAATTCTGTTTAGATTCTGTTCAGATGTCCCACCCCACAGAGTTATCCCCTAGCGGATGTGGGATTCTACTAGAGCGTGGTATGCTGCTTTAGCTTCAGCAAAACCTCCTATCCACTTCACTCTTCTAATAACATAGATTCCTGAGCTTAGCTTTTTACTCAGTAAATCCACATGACCAGTCCATGAGAGATCTGCATCTATTGTTAATCCTAGCAGTCTTGCTTGTTGGGTAGTAGAGATGTTAGGAATGTCGGGTATGTCATCTTGTCTGCGACTAAAATTTATATGTATCGTCTTTTAGGGTTGATAGGTAAATCGTTCTGGAGGCAATATTGAAGTGCTTTGTCAGTAGTTGAAATTAATGTTGGTGACCAGGTCTTGTGAGTTGTTACTTTTGATAATTAATGTAGTGTCATCTGCATACATTGTTGCCCCTATGTTGTTATTTTTAATAAAACTGGGAAAGTCATTTGTAAAAAAGCACAAACAAGAAAGGACCAAGAACAGAGCCCTGGGGCACTCCTCTTTTTTACTGGTAGTGCATTTGATCTGAATGTAGATTTTCTGCCGATAAATGTTTTTTGGACCTCCACAGACTGTCTACGGTCATTCAGATAGCTAGCTACCCAGTCTCTTGCCTTCCCTCGAAATCCTAAGCCAGTCAGTTTTTGCAGTATTAGATCGTGGCCCAAACATTCCAAATAACACTGTTGAAACAATTTTGTTTACTTCCAGTTGATCTGTAATAGATTCAACTATGTCTGTTATTGCACTTATGGTTGATCTTCCTTTAAGGAATCCATGTTGGTTTTTGGTTAATAGATCATGCATTTCAAGGTGATTTAACATTCTTGTTAGAGCAATTTTTCTATTATTTTAGAGAAAGTTGAAACTAGTGAAATAGGTCTGTAATTTTTTGGGTCTGTAGTAGATCCTTGTTTGAATTTCGGATAAATTTTTGAAATTTTGAGAACAGAAGGAAATTGGCCTAAACTGAATGATTTGTTAATAATATAGACCAGTGGTGTTACTAATTGATTCGCACAGAGTTTTATAGCTTTAGCTGGAACTTCATCTATGCCAGAAGATAGTGTAGGTTTAAGGGTAGCTATTGTCTTCAGTACTTCATTTTCATCAGTTGGAGTTAAAGTAAGGGGGGTGATAATTGAGTTCTGGTTACTGTTCAGAGGAGTTACAATAACTGGGTTATGTAGCTGATTTCGACTTTCTTTCAGTGTGGAGTCAGCAATTTCCACAAAATATTTGTTAAGGTGATTAGCAATGCGGGTCGGATCCTCTTCTATATTCCCATTCACTTCTAATCGAGTAAGGTGGTCCTGCTTTTTCTTACATTGCTTTTCTGCATTGATGACATTCCAAAGAGCCTTTGATTTGTTACTTGATTTATTTATGAGTTCTTCTGTGCTGTTTAGTTTGAGATGTCTGAGTTTGTTGTCATATTTTCTTTTAGCAGATACCATTGTATCCTTGTCACTTGGGTTTCTTGTCATCTCATACTTGTAAAAAGCTTTAAGATATTCACCTTTCAGCTGATTTAGCCTCATCATCATAAACTAATTATGGCTTAGAACTGTGTTTTTAAATCTGATTCTTTTCTTTGGGCATGCATAATCTAAAGTTCTTGTCACAGCCGTTAAAAATTCGTTGTAAGCTTCTTCAGCATCGTTAGCCTTGAGTACACAACTCCAGTCCCTCATTTACAAGCTCACTTTTGAAGCAGTCAAGGTTTTCTGTATTAAATTTTCGGTTAAAAGAACTAGGGTTTCTTCTAGTATTTTCTAGTGTAGTTGGAAGGCTGCATATTTGACCTGTGTGGTCCGATATTCCGGCTTCAACTATTGTATAGTCCATATTGCCGTGTTGAATGTCTGTACAAATGCAGTCAATAGAGGTCTTTGATGTTGCCTTTATTTGAGTAGCTGGGAGGGGAAGTCTTGTTATTCCATAAGAAAGTAATTCTTCTTCAAAGATCTCAATATTGACATCTCCCATTATTACCACTGATTTGTTTTCTGCATGCGTTGTAGTGAGAATTTCTGATAGAATATCCATGGCTTGATTAACTGATCCGCTTGGTGGTCGATAGATTCCTATTATGTAGATTGATTGATTTACTACATTTAGTTTTTGACCAATGCAGATTCGCCTTCGCCTTCCAAGCAATGGTCAGATATATCAATCTCTTCTGCGTGATATTTGAAGTGTCCTGCCAAGTATATAGCTACCCCCCATAGCTTATGATTGCCTCTACTGAAGTGAGCTAACAGTGAGTAACCTGCAATGTTTGTAAGATTAAGGTTGTTAGAGTTGAGACCATGTTCCGTTAAAATTAGTATTGTAGGTTCAGCGGAGCTTAAGAAGTGATTCAGTTGTTCCACCTTTTTTTAGCCCTCGTACATTTTGGTGACAGATTGTTATTGTTCTTCTTGTTTTTCTTTGTTTTTTGGAGGTGCTCCTAAAAAATGGTCGATTCCAGTAGAAATTTCATCTGATGAGGTTAACCGCTTGCTGCATATCCTTGTCTCTTCCTTCCCGCGCTTGTGGGTTTGAGCTGTCGTTGTCTTGTGCTGGTAGGGAAGTACATCCAGGGTCTTGATGAACAGTCTGATAAGGCAAGATTGAAGAGCTTTGTTTGTGGATTACCTCTTTGTAATAATCTATGTTTTTTACATAAAAGTTGTGAGTTTTATGAGAATTTTAGTTAAGTTTTGAACATTCATCCCATACTTATTCTTTATTAATTTTAAACCTTGGCTTCTAGCATGGTCATATGCAGGGCACGTAAAAAATGATATGTTCCAAATGACCTAAAGTACATCTCAGACATAATCCAAATCTTAATCTTAGAATGTTGATTATTCCCATCTTTTCATTTCAACATTTTTGAACCATCCATATTTTTGGTATCGTTTCAACAATCTCTTTATACCATCGGGCTTTATCTACTCCTATAAACAGATCGTTACTTTTTGAGAAGTATAATAAAATTGTTTTTGGCACGCTTTGAAATCGTCTATGGATATACGTAATTGTTCTATTTTAGTGCCATCTTTGATTGCCTCTTTTGCTAATTTGTCAGCTTTTTTATTACCTGAAATACATATATGACTTGGAATCCACTGCAGGACAATATTTTTCTTCGATTCTAATATTTTGAATATTATTGAGAAGATTAGATTTAGTTCGATAAACCTTCGAAGCTGTTTTTCTATAGCGCTTACTGCTTCCTGCGAGTCTGTTAATATAACAAAATCATTGAAGTCTAAATTATTTATATATTCAATACATTTTAAAATTGCTATTAGCTCGGCTGTATAACTATACGAATTCGGGTTTAAAGAGTATTGACCTGATATATTGAGCAGCGGAATATAAATGGCAGACCCCGTGCCATCTTTTGTTTTTGAGCCATATGTGAAAACACACAGATAGTCTTTGTTTGTTGTGTTAAGTTTCTGTCTTATTGCCTGCAAAATAACTTTTTCATTTTGAAGATGCTTATTAATTGTACACTCATTTTTATCTGTTATATTTATACTGGTGCTAGGATTTTCATTACTGCCAATTATAAAAAGAGGTTCTTTAAAATCCCATTGATTTTTAGGTTCTTCATTAATTGAGAAATTAGGGTTAAACTGAGAAATGTTTTTAAATTATTGTAAAAATAAAGGTATCTTCTTCTTTTCCCAATACTGCATATCCATATAATATGTCGAGTTTAAGTACATCAAACTGAAATAAGCAAGATGTTTACATTAAATAAAAGATGTTTACATTAAATAAAAATCTTGTAGATTAATCTTTCAGTTAACATATTTCTTCTTTGACTTAAAAAGCTGTTTTTTGTTGCATCGTACGGTCCCACTGTCCTTATGAGAGTAGTCTGGTCAAAACAAAAATATCCCGCGAAACATACTGTTTCTTGATATCATTTCGTAAGCCACTCAAACACAATTATTTAACTAAAGCATTATAGTATGGATAACATTAAAATATAGTAAGGTTTAAATTTCTTATAACTGTAATAAAAAAATTTTTAAATGGTCAATATACATTCAAAATCTAAACGAATGCATGTTATTTCGTTATTATCTATACCAATTCTAATCCAATTAAGAATAAATTAAACATAGTAGTTTTGTTAGAAAGTAATCAATTTAACATTAAATAAGTGTATAAATAATTGTATAACATTTAAAAAATAGCTTAATTTTTTTAACCAAATATGCATAGGATAAGGAGCATTATGTATGTTACTAGCTCGCATATTATGATTCGAATTTAAAGTTGCCTAATCATTGTAAAACATTCTTAACATACAAGAAAGTAAGTTCTGCTTCGGTGGATTGACAGCACACTTTCTTTTTTTAAATGTAAAATATTTAGAAAAAATCCTGGTTAGTGTATATTCACAATATTATATTACGGAAATCACTGACTTGGACAAAAAGGATACTTCAAAGGTCAACTCTTCATCAGTAGACAAAGGTTTATTAATTATAAGTCTGTGCGATGACCATAGTTATTGTGGTAATTACGATATTTCACGACACGCCTAGTTGAAAATGAAGACGGCGACCAAAACCAAACCGGTTGGCAACTGGTGCCAAATAGAAATAAGAAATTTGCCGTGACTAAATGAATGGAACGTGACAAAATCTTCAGCAGGGTCTGATAAAAGACAGTCTTCAACTTACTTCAATAGTTTTGAAATACTATACAGTACGATACAAGCTGTATATATTGAAATAAATTGCGAACAGGAAGAACGTAGTAAATGTATGGAAGTAAGACCTCCTCCTAAATTTGTCCACAACATTCCACATAATATAAAGGATATGATTGCAAACAAAGAAAAAGTAATAACGAGCAACTCTTATTTGTACAAATCTACTACTCGGGACAAGGTGAAAATTGACATTATTTACAAATCAGTGATACAATGGTTGTTCCATACTTACAAATCAAAAACAACAGACCCTAAAGGATTGTTCTTAAAAACATGCACTTCTTTATTGAGTCACAGAAAATAAAAACCGCAATACAAGCTTACGCGGTCATGCTGTTAGACATATATCGAAACGAGATCGGGGAACTACCGATTGTTGTAGGGTAGCACATGTAAATATTAGATCGCTAAATACAGGTTTTACAGAGTTGTGTTTCGGTAATTGATGATTTTCAGCTTGACTTGTTGGGAGTCACTGAATCATGGCTATCTCCGGACGTTCCCTCTTGTGTTTTCGATGTGCCGGGCTACACACTTCATCGCAGCGATAGGCCACCTCAGCTGGGATGTTGTGGAGGTGGTGTGTTTATGTATGTGAGGTGCGATTATAAGTTCACTCTTTTTTCTTTTCTTTTTGTTCACTCTGTGGCTTGGTTTATCTGAAGGGCCAGAAGCTATGTATGTGTTTAAAACAGAAAGTTGCAGTTACCTTCCTTGACTTATCGAAGGTTTTTGACACTGTTGACAGATCAAAATTAACTTCATTGGAGTTAAAAACATATCACTTAAATGGTTCAAAAGTTATTTTCAAAATCGACTGCAGGTGGTTTCAATTGGAAGTATAAGTAATGGGTACTTTGGGATTATACCGAACACACCAGTATGAAGAACACAAAAATATAAATTTATAGAAACAAACATGATAGAACGAAAAAACAACTCTTTAAGTACAAAATTACAAACTTACAACGATTATCAATTGTTAATGGAGTCAGATTCCGTTATATACCCCCAACGCTTCAACTTTTTTCAACGAACTTAGAACGTTATAAAACGATGTAGTTGAGTAACAGAACTAACATTCCATCAATCATCAAGCATTTCCAGGTATTGTGATCGGTATTTTTGTCGCTGTTATCTTATCTTTCTCGAGAATCCCGATTACGGCAGGCCGCGCGGCATCACATGATTATTTAAGTTTTTTGCACGGTACATAATTACCTTTCCATTACAATTCAATTTATATTTCTGATCAGCCCCTCTAGAATTTGATATTTTACTGATAGGTACCTCGAGGGATGTTTTTCTTTCGTTGACATCAGCGCGGTGCCGAAGCCTGTCAATAGAGATGGCCGGAGGCACTCGCATTTTGGGTGGCGGAGTGTCATCAAGAAAAAAAAACAAGTTTTGTATGTTTTTTTTTTTTCAATAAAAAGTTTAGTTTTTGTTTGGTAATGTTTATTTTTGTTGAATTTTTGTGTTTGAAGAAATGTAGGGGTTAAAACACGGAAGTACAACAAAGCGACGCACCAGCTGAACGGGCGGTGAGACTCGGCAATCACGTTATTTACTAGACCGCTCGACTTTGACCTCTGTCTGAGGATGGGGAGGGGTTTGCGATAAGAAAATTCCTGTTTTATATTGAAAAAATGTTGTTCTACGCTAATCTAGTAATCAGTAGAAGCAAAATGTCAAATAACGATTCATGTCTGGGTGTGGTCGGTATAATCCCAAAGTACCAAGTAATGTTTTATCAGGTATTGAATAGAGATTAGTACAAGGAAGTACCTTAGGTTCTATTCTGTTTCTTATCTATATTAACAATATATCTAAAATAAGTTATGATCTCAAATAACGATTCATGTCTGGGTGTGGTCGGTATAATCCCAAAGTACCAAGTAATGTTTTATCAGGTATTGAATAGAGATTAGTACAAGGAAGTACCTTAGGTTCTCTTCTGTTTCTTATCTATATTAACAATATATCTAAAATAAGTTATGATCTCAAATAACGATTCATGTCTGGGTGTGGTCGGTATAATCCCAAAGTACCAAGTAATGTTTTATCAGGTATTGAATAGAGATTAGTACAAGGAAGTACCTTAGGTTCTCTTCTGTTTCTTATCTATATTAACAATATATCTAAAATAAGTTATGATCTTTTCTTATTTGCTGATGCGGCTTTGGTCTCATTAGGTTGCACGTGGAACGAAGCTTGTAAGTACCAGGCCT
The DNA here is from genome assembly GCF_021130785.1 of Homalodisca vitripennis. Lineage (NCBI taxonomy): Eukaryota > Metazoa > Arthropoda > Insecta > Hemiptera > Cicadellidae > Homalodisca > Homalodisca vitripennis. Next base: position 204,513,202 of record NC_060210.1, read on the forward strand.
CAATTGACCTAGCTAAAATTAAAAATCGGCTTGACCATAATTACCGTACAGCGAACAATAACAAAACTAAATGTCCGTCAATACTTACTAAAAAACTTGATCAATCCGGATATGAGAAATTAAAAACTTCATTCGTGCGGTGATCCACGGTCGACAGCTTACGGTTGTGGCACTATTGAACGTGTGGAACCACGTACTTAGGAACCATAATTGACCATAAGGTTAGCTGGGGCCTACACGTTCAATGTGAAAAAAAAACACTTGAGAAAGTTTATCTACGCCTAGCAGCTAAGTTAGGTATTTAGCGTGGATCAGCGCAGGACTATACACTACTCTTACGTACAATCGATGTTACAGTACGGTATCCTGGGATGTGGTGGCGCGGCGCATTCTTCACTGCTCTAGACACTCTAGCCATTACGCAGAGAACAATAATCAAAACTGCAAGGAGATTATTTATTATTGTATGAATCCCCGGTTTTAAGTATCAGACTGTTATATATTAAAACATTGCTTCTTTATATCAAAAGCAATAAACATGAAGTATTAAGCGAAATTAGCCTTAGTTACCCAACTAAAAATAGAACGAACTACGCTTTCAGCACAGTACGACTAAACGCGGTTCGGAATTAACAAATTCATTTTATGTGGCCAAAATTTTGTTTATACATTTACGTAATGAACTTAGAGATATGGAGAGTGGCAGTGTCGCCGTTTAGAAGAGGAAGGTAAATGGCTGGTTGCTTCGCACAATTCGCATCGGCTGTTATCTTATGCGATTATTGGAATATAAAAATAAAAGAACAATCGAGGAAAACTGAGAATAATGAATATCTGATACATATTCAGCAATAATAAACTGAATTTTAGCCGGTTGGAAATGTATAATAAGTCAATAACCCTAAGTACTCACCTTTTTACCTTGACTCTATAATGTCGAATTCATATGTTTCATAAAACTTATAAAACAACAACAAATATACATGCATGTTTTCATATGTTAATCATACGGTCAACATTAGTAAATATATGATGTCTTACCATTGAAATGGAAACTGTGTATGATGAGGAACTTCCAGTTTTGAAGAGGATTAAAATCCCAATGGTTTGGGAGCGAATGTCGTGTGGAATATGCATTAAGGATCTCCAACCAGACAAGTACGACGTGGCTCTGAATATTATCCAAGTACGAGTAGAACTGATTAGCTCAATATACTCACGAGTGATTACGCTTATACTTAAATAATAAACTCTTCATTGTGCATTTTTAGTAGACTATTTGATAAAATAAACCAAGGTCGTTAATTTAGATATAAGAGAGTAGATCAAAATATTGCTTACATTAGTTATTGCAGTAAACAAATGTATCCTTTTGTAGGCCTATATTGAGTGTAACGACGTGGCACATTAAAAAAGTTAGTCCGTGGTATTGATACCGTATTATAATAGTGATCATACTATCATATGTGTTTTATGCGTTTGCAAATGTTATATTAAAACTTTTATTTAGAATAGGTACGTGTATAATAGTACTTGTACGGGTAATGGCAAACAACAGAATTTCTCGTCTCTAGCGTTAATTACTCAAATACCATATACATGATTTGATTTCGTTGGAATTAATTTGGAACAATAATGTCAAACTGAATTACGTAATAGACTTATAATAGTGTATTATAGTAAAGTTATATTTTTATGTGTGAAAGAAACATACGCATTTTAGATTATAGAAAATAACACCACTTTATTTATACTAAGTTTGAGCAGCACAGTACTTACAGTTTTTACTGTTCAGAGTAAACTTGTCTGACAGCATTTAAATCGTCGACAGCATTTAAATAGTTTCATTATTCGAGTGTTAGTCGGTTATTATACTGCAGTTTATTTACTATACTGTACTGAAATGTGAATTTGAAAGTTAATTCTTTTAAGTGCTTAAGATTAATTTATAGTAAAACTAGCTGTTTCCCGCGGCTTCGCACGCTTATCGTAAGCTTTGCCCGTGGTTGAGCACTTCTGGTTCAAGCGAATTATGTTTACAACACCGATGTAGATTTGGCCTTGTAGCCACGATCAGGAAAATCTGTCAATAGTGTATGTTTTTATATTTGTATCCTTACATGTACTTTATTATAAAGTGGTCTTCTATTCAAGTTTTAAGTTCAATCAATAATTTATTTTTAAGACAAATATACACCATCTTAGTGCCTTCAAATTGTTTTTTGCTACTTAATATACGTAACTGTGTCGATATTGCAGTTTATTACTTGCAGGCGCTTTGAAAATTTTATGTTTTGTAGCACTGCCTGGTGGCGAATTACACCAATGGGCATAGAATATAAACCTTCTCCATCGAAAAATACATACAAATTTTCATAACGATCAAACGGACAAACATTACCACCTCTCTAAAAGTATGCCTATGTTACTTCCAGGAACGTGTAGAATCACTGTACAAAATTTCACGATGTTTCGTGCATTGGTTCCAGAGTTATAACGGAACATACAAACAAACATTCGCATTTATATATATAAAGTTTTTAAAGCGTATAAAACATGATTCTCTCACTATGCACCGCAACCAACAACTATTCATACATAATCAGCACATACGCATGATGACAGCAACCTTCTGTTTGATTCCAGAATAACTTCTTGGACGATGACCCTCTGTGTAAAGCCAGTGCCGTGCTCGGCAACGACGTTGCTATACAGGAGTATCTGAAAGTGGCCTTACACTGGATACAAGACACACAGTCTTTCTTGGCCGTAGAAGACAGGACAGACCGGGCTGTGGGTGTGCTGATAGGTAGTGTCAACGAGCGGGACGCCTGCACAAATGCCATGAATGGCACAAGAGTAAGCAAGTGGTTGGGCTTTATTTTGAAATTATACCTTTTGTCTACGTTGCCTCCTAGTAGTATACAAAATAATATAATCTAAATTATAAATATATGTATTATTGTGTTTAATTGTTGTTTCTATTAACTCCGAATAATATCAATTCTTACAAAACCAACATTCAGTCTAAAAACAGCATGTGACTGCCATGACAGCATATATATTGTAGCATTTATCGAGCGTAACTAATTTAACTTTTTCTATTTGTTTTACTAATATAGTATAGTACGTTTTGTTAACCATCTACATGATATAAGAGGGCAGTTACATTGGAATAAGAAATAGTCTTTTATTACAAACTATCGTTGGTGGAACATGGCACATCACTGGCGCACCCGGTCAACTGGTCCTAGTCTCTAGGACTAAGTCAGACCTAGAAACTATCGTTGGTGGAACATGGCATATCACCGGCGCACCCGGTCAACTGGTCCTAGTCTCTAGGACTAAGACAGACCTAGAAACTATCGTTGGTGGAACATGGCACATCACCGGCGCACCCGGTCAACTGGTCCTAGTCTCTAGGACTAAGTCAGACCTAGAAACTATCGTTGGTGGAACATGGCACATCACCGGCGCACCCGGTCAACTGGTCCTAGTCTCTAGGACTAAGTCAGACCTAGAAACTATCGATTGTGGAACATGGCACATCACCGGCACACCGGTAAATTAAAACAATCATTGTTACCATGTGTTAAATTGTAAGGTAATTTATAAGAAAAACACATTTATATGTTTAAGAGTTTTTGAATCTAAAAATATTAATTGAATGAATGATCAGAAAGAGAATTTTTTCTTATTTCGATTTCTATTGCATTAAAAGCTGAATCACGTCTTCATAAAATATACAACATTAATGAGGTATTATTATAAGACACCAAATGGTTTACTCTAAAAGTGACAGCAACATTTTCAGATTAATGTTTCATGATGGATGAATTAATGGATGAATCTCGATAAACTAATCTGGTTATAAAGAATCAGATTCGGTCTGTCAGAGTTAATTTCCTGTCTAAGATATTTCCAGTATTATTGTGGAGTTTGGCTTATGATCAGATCAAGAAAATGAATACCAATTTCGATCATAAAGCGTCTTCTTTCGGCTCTTTTAATTTACCTTCCATCTAACCAAATTCGATTTCCTTATGTGCAAACATTCACTGAGGTGGTTTTTATAACAGCGTTTAATAGTATTTTCTTTGCGTTAGATAGTTTATTCATCATTGGTGCAATCTAAATAATTTAAAATTAGGTAATAACTGCGTCTATGCAATCTGCATTACACTACTGATCAGGAACTTTACAATAGGTAGTAATTTTCTAAATTTTAAATGTAAACAAAATATTTTTGCCTCTTTGATGAACTTCAGCTGAAAGTATCAGTTCATTTTGTATTAAGTGTCGTAGTGCAGTCTACCGAGTACCGAATCGAAGGTAAAAATTTCAAAATAAACAACTACTTAGAAATTAAAATTATTAAAAAAAATATATTTTCCAGTGGACCAAATTGTGAATCCAAACCACTGTCGACACACACAAAATGTCGTCAAAATCGGTCCAGTCGTTTTGGAGGAGTTCAGTGACATACACATGCACACGTGAAATACATATATATATATATATATATATATATATATATATATATATATATAAAGATATGTAAATACACACATACACACACACATATGTACCGTTATATATATATATATATATATATGTATATAGTTTGTAAATATAATTATTTGCAAACAATATAGTCCAGTTTTCCTAACGATTTGAAGGGAAAAGGTACTGGTTTAAGCGCTCTTCAACCAACTCGGAAACTTGTAATCCTATTAAGACCAAATACAATACTGTACCAGTATGTTTTATGTCATAAAGAGATAGTACAGGAGCTAAAATAGGGGACGAGGCAAAGTTTTAGCGTTATGTAATCATATAAACCATATTTGGTAACATCTCTTACAATGTAGATGTTCCTTTAGTACAGTTGAAATACATATAACTATTAGAGAGGACACCAGGGGCTTCCAAAGTTTCAAAGTTAATCTTATGGGGGAATTCGGTTTAGAAAAAATGTATTCAAAAGATACACGTGTTGTTGAGGTAGTTATTCTCAGCCTAACAAACAAGTTGATGACAGATCATTGAACGATAAAATATCATGTGAGAAATGATATTGTTCTTTGTTTTAGAAAAATATTTATACGTAAAGTGTAGTTACACTTCCATAACATAAATAATCTGGTTAACTGGTGTCTCATTTTAAAAGTATTCATAGTAATGTTATTAATATAATAATTAGTTTTAGTAGAAAACCTCTCACTGTAAACATTTTTATTTCAGATCTATCAAAGTATACCGATGAACAAAATGCAAAAGTTTTTGGCACACGTCCATAAACAAGTAAATCAGTTTGATGTGTTCGGCGTCGAAGCTCTGTACGAAGTTTACATATGGTGCGTTGTTCGTGAATATAGAAACAAAGGTTAGTTAAACATTCAAAGTATTACCTAAATAAAAACGAAACAAAATATTTTAATCATACGTATGTTCCTTTACTATAATCGATAGCAATGATAAGATCCCGGATTGCAATGGATACGGGTTTTTTGAGGATCTCATTTAAGAATTTATCTTACATCATGCTAATGCAGAGTAATGATTCTCCACATCATTCATTTTACTCAACAATAATGCATAAACAAGGTCAACAGCGTACTATTGAAATGGAAAACTAGTATAAAAATGTATACGATTTTTTAGGTTCTGAAAATTAATAGATCAGTTAAAATATTTGTATTATTGTGATTTTTCGGCCTCCTGCTGAGACAGATTGGATTCGTGGAATCCTCATAGGCTTTATGAGGACTATGTGTATGGACCAACCTTTGTGTGACTCATAACACCTAGACAAAGTTCCGTACCGAGGATTCACACCTACTATTGTGCGTCAGGTATAGCATGACCAATGGCCGCGAGATGTGCAGAAGGCAAGGAGTAGAATAAAGTGGTGGGGGAAGGGAGCGACTCAGTCAGTTTTCGTGCAATGTCTGGTGTATAGTGCGTCAGGTATAGCATGACCAATGGCCGCGAGATGTGCAGAAGGCAAGGAGTCGAATAAAGTGGTTGGGGAAGGGAGCGACTCAGTCAGTTTTCGTGCAATGTCTGGTGTATAGTGCGTCAGGTATAGCATGACCAATGGCCGCGAGATGTGCAGAAGGCAAGGAGTAGAATAAAGTGGTGGGGGAAGGGAGCGACTCAGTCAGTTTTCGTGCAATGTCTGGTGTATAGTGCGTCAGGTATAGCATGACCAATGGCCGCGAGATGTGCAGAAGGCAAGGAGTAGAATAAAGTGGTGGGGGAAGGGAGCGACTCAGTCAGTTTTCGTGCAATGTCTGGTGTATAGTGCGTCAGGTATAGCATGACCAATGGCCGCGAGATGTGCAGAAGGCAAGGAGTAGAATAAAGTGGTTGGGGGAAGGGAGCGACTCAGTCAGTTTTCGTGCAATGTCTGGTGTATAGTGCGTCAGGTATAGCATGACCAATGGCCGCGAGATGTGCAGAAGGCAAGGAGTCGAATAAAGTGGTGGGGGAAGGGAGCGACTCAGTCAGTTTTCGTGCAATGTCTGGTGTATAGTGCGTCAGGTATAGCATGACCAATGGCCGCGAGATGTGCAGAAGGCAAGGAGTAGAATAAAGTGGTGGGGGAAGGGAGCGACTCAGTCAGTTTTCGTGCAATGTCTGGTGTATAGTGCGTCAGGTATAGCATGACCAATGGCCGCGAGATGTGCAGAAGGCAAGGAGTAGAATAAAGTGGTGGGGAAGGGAGCGACTCAGTCAGTTTTCGTGCAATGTCTGGTGTATAGTGCGTCAGGTATAGCATGACCAATGGCCGCGAGATGTGCAGAAGGCAAGGAGTAGAATAAAGTGGTGGGGGAAGGGAGCGACTCAGTCAGTTTTCGTGCAATGTCTGGTGTATAGTGCGTCAGGTATAGCATGACCAATGGCCGCGAGATGTGCAGAAGGCAAGGAGTAGAATAAAGTGGTGGGGGAAGGGAGCGACTCAGTCAGTTTTCGTGCAATGTCTGGTGTATAGTGCGTCAGGTATAGCATGACCAATGGCCGCGAGATGTGCAGAAGGCAAGGAGTAGAATAAAGTGGTGGGGGAAGGGAGCGACTCAGTCAGTTTTCGTGCAATGTCTGGTGTATAGTGCGTCAGGTATAGCATGACCAATGGCCGCGAGATGTGCAGAAGGCAAGGAGTAGAATAAAGTGGTGGGGGAAGGGAGCGACTCAGTCAGTTTTCGTGCAATGTCTGGTGTATAGTGCGTCAGGTATAGCATGACCAATGGCCGCGAGATGTGCAGAAGGCAAGGAGTAGAATAAAGTGGTGGGGGAAGGGAGCGACTCAGTCAGTTTTCGTGCAATGTCTGGTGTATAGTGCGTCAGGTATAGCATGACCAATGGCCGCGAGATGTGCAGAAGGCAAGGAGTAGAATAAAGTGGTGGGGGAAGGGAGCGACTCAGTCAGTTTTCGTGCAATGTCTGGTGTATAGTGCGTCAGGTATAGCATGACCAATGGCCGCGAGATGTGCAGAAGGCAAGGAGTCGAATAAAGTGGTGGGGGAAGGGAGCGACTCAGTCAGTTTTCGTGCAATGTCTGGTGTATAGTGCGTCAGGTATAGCATGACCAATGGCCGCGAGATGTGCAGAAGGCAAGGAGTAGAATAAAGTGGTGGGGGAAGGGAGCGACTCAGTCAGTTTTCGTGCAATGTCTGGTGTATAGTGCGTCAGGTATAGCATGACCAATGGCCGCGAGATGTGCAGAAGGCAAGGAGTAGAATAAAGTGGTGGGGGAAGGGAGCGACTCAGTCAGTTTTCGTGCAATGTCTGGTGTATAGTGCGTCAGGTATAGCATGACCAATGGCCGCGAGATGTGCAGAAGGCAAGGAGTAGAATAAAGTGGTGGGGGAAGGGAGCGACTCAGTCAGTTTTCGTGCAATGTCTGGTGTATAGTGCGTCAGGTATAGCATGACCAATGGCCGCGAGATGTGCAGAAGGCAAGGAGTAGAATAAAGTGGTGGGGGAAGGGAGCGACTCAGTCAGTTTTCGTGCAATGTCTGGTGTATAGTGCGTCAGGTATAGCATGACCAATGGCCGCGAGATGTGCAGAAGGCAAGGAGTAGAATAAAGTGGTGGGGGAAGGGAGCGACTCAGTCAGTTTTCGTGCAATGTCTGGTGTATAGTGCGTCAGGTATAGCATGACCAATGGCCGCGAGATGTGCAGAAGGCAAGGAGTAGAATAAAGTGGTGGGGGAAGGGAGCGACTCAGTCAGTTTTCGTGCAATGTCTGGTGTATAGTGCGTCAGGTATAGCATGACCAATGGCCGCGAGATGTGCAGAAGGCAAGGAGTAGAATAAAGTGGTGGGGGAAGGGAGCGACTCAGTCAGTTTTCGTGCAATGTCTGGTGTATAGTGCGTCAGGTATAGCATGACCAATGGCCGCGAGATGTGCAGAAGGCAAGGAGTAGAATAAAGTGGTGGGGGAAGGGAGCGACTCAGTCAGTTTTCGTGCAATGTCTGGTGTATAGTGCGTCAGGTATAGCATGACCAATGGCCGCGAGATGTGCAGAAGGCAAGGAGTAGAATAAAGTGGTGGGGGAAGGAGCGACTCAGTCAGTTTTCGTGCAATGTCTGGTGTATAGTGCGTCAGGTATAGCATGACCAATGGCCGCGAGATGTGCAGAAGGCAAGGAGTAGAATAAAGTGGTGGGGGAAGGGAGCGACTCAGTCAGTTTTCGTGCAATGTCTGGTGTATAGTGCGTCAGGTATAGCATGACCAATGGCCGCGAGATGTGCAGAAGGCAAGGAGTAGAATAAAGTGGTGGGGGAAGGGAGCGACTCAGTCAGTTTTCGTGCAATGTCTGGTGTATAGTGCGTCAGGTATAGCATGACCAATGGCCGCGAGATGTGCAGAAGGCAAGGAGTAGAATAAAGTGGTGGGGGAAGGGAGCGACTCAGTCAGTTTTCGTGCAATGTCTGGTGTATAGTGCGTCAGGTATAGCATGACCAATGGCCGCGAGATGTGCAGAAGGCAAGGAGTAGAATAAAGTGGTGGGGGAAGGGAGCGACTCAGTCAGTTTTCGTGCAATGTCTGGTGTATAGTGCGTCAGGTATAGCATGACCAATGGCCGCGAGATGTGCAGAAGGCAAGGAGTAGAATAAAGTGGTGGGGGAAGGGAGCGACTCAGTCAGTTTTCGTGCAATGTCTGGTGTATAGTGCGTCAGGTATAGCATGACCAATGGCCGCGAGATGTGCAGAAGGCAAGGAGTAGAATAAAGTGGTGGGGGAAGGGAGCGACTCAGTCAGTTTTCGTGCAATGTCTGGTGTATAGTGCGTCAGGTATAGCATGACCAATGGCCGCGAGATGTGCAGAAGGCAAGGAGTAGAATAAAGTGGTGGGGGAAGGGAGCGACTCAGTCAGTTTTCGTGCAATGTCTGGTGTATAGTGCGTCAGGTATAGCATGACCAATGGCCGCGAGATGTGCAGAAGGCAAGGAGTAGAATAAAGTGGTGGGGGAAGGGAGCGACTCAGTCAGTTTTCGTGCAATGTCTGGTGTATAGTGCGTCAGGTATAGCATGACCAATGGCCGCGAGATGTGCAGAAGGCAAGGAGTAGAATAAAGTGGTGGGGGAAGGGAGCGACTCAGTCAGTTTTCGTGCAATGTCTGGTGTATAGTGCGTCAGGTATAGCATGACCAATGGCCGCGAGATGTGCAGAAGGCAAGGAGTAGAATAAAGTGGTGGGGGAAGGGAGCGACTCAGTCAGTTTTCGTGCAATGTCTGGTGTATAGTGCGTCAGGTATAGCATGACCAATGGCCGCGAGATGTGCAGAAGGCAAGGAGTCGAATAAAGTGGTGGGGGAAGGGAGCGACTCAGTCAGTTTTCGTGCAATGTCTGGTGTATAGTGCGTCAGGTATAGCATGACCAATGGCCGCGAGATGTGCAGAAGGCAAGGAGTAGAATAAAGTGGTGGGGGAAGGGAGCGACTCAGTCAGTTTTCGTGCAATGTCTGGTGTATAGTGCGTCAGGTATAGCATGACCAATGGCCGCGAGATGTGCAGAAGGCAAGGAGTAGAATAAAGTGGTGGGGGAAGGGAGCGACTCAGTCAGTTTTCGTGCAATGTCTGGTGTATAGTGCGTCAGGTATAGCATGACCAATGGCCGCGAGATGTGCAGAAGGCAAGGAGTAGAATAAAGTGGTGGGGGAAGGGAGCGACTCAGTCAGTTTTCGTGCAATGTCTGGTGTATAGTGCGTCAGGTATAGCATGACCAATGGCCGCGAGATGTGCAGAAGGCAAGGAGTAGAATAAAGTGGTTGGGGAAGGGAGCGACTCAGTCAGTTTTCGTGCAATGTCTGGTGTATAGTGCGTCAGGTATAGCATGACCAATGGCCGCGAGATGTGCAGAAGGCAAGGAGTAGAATAAAGTGGTGGGGGAAGGGAGCGACTCAGTCAGTTTTCGTGCAATGTCTGGTGTATAGTGCGTCAGGTATAGCATGACCAATGGCCGCGAGATGTGCAGAAGGCAAGGAGTAGAATAAAGTGGTGGGGAAGGGAGCGACTCAGTCAGTTTTCGTGCAATGTCTGGTGTATAGTGCGTCAGGTATAGCATGACCAATGGCCGCGAGATGTGCAGAAGGCAAGGAGTAGAATAAAGTGGTGGGGGAAGGGAGCGACTCAGTCAGTTTTCGTGCAATGTCTGGTGTATAGTGCGTCAGGTATAGCATGACCAATGGCCGCGAGATGTGCAGAAGGCAAGGAGTCGAATAAAGTGGTGAGGGAAGGGAGCGACTCAGTCAGTTTTCGTGCAATGTCTGGTGTATAGTGCGTCAGGTATAGCATGACCAATGGCCGCGAGATGTGCAGAAGGCAAGGAGTAGAATAAAGTGGTGGGGGAAGGGAGCGACTCAGTCAGTTTTCGTGCAATGTCTGGTGTATAGTGCGTCAGGTATAGCATGACCAATGGCCGCGAGATGTGCAGAAGGCAAGGAGTAGAATAAAGTGGTGGGGGAAGGGAGCGACTCAGTCAGTTTTCGTGCAATGTCTGGTGTATAGTGCGTCAGGTATAGCATGACCAATGGCCGCGAGATGTGCAGAAGGCAAGGAGTAGAATAAAGTGGTGGGGGAAGGGAGCGACTCAGTCAGTTTTCGTGCAATGTCTGGTGTATAGTGCGTCAGGTATAGCATGACCAATGGCCGCGAGATGTGCAGAAGGCAAGGAGTAGAATAAAGTGGTGGGGGAAGGGAGCGACTCAGTCAGTTTTCGTGCAATGTCTGGTGTATAGTGCGTCAGGTATAGCATGACCAATGGCCGCGAGATGTGCAGAAGGCAAGGAGTAGAATAAAGTGGTGGGGGAAGGGAGCGACTCAGTCAGTTTTCGTGCAATGTCTGGTGTATAGTGCGTCAGGTATAGCATGACCAATGGCCGCGAGATGTGCAGAAGGCAAGGAGTAGAATAAAGTGGTGGGGGAAGGGAGCGACTCAGTCAGTTTTCGTGCAATGTCTGGTGTATAGTGCGTCAGGTATAGCATGACCAATGGCCGCGAGATGTGCAGAAGGCAAGGAGTAGAATAAAGTGGTGGGGGAAGGGAGCGACTCAGTCAGTTTTCGTGCAATGTCTGGTGTATAGTGCGTCAGGTATAGCATGACCAATGGCCGCGAGATGTGCAGAAGGCAAGGAGTAGAATAAAGTGGTGGGGGAAGGGAGCGACTCAGTCAGTTTTCGTGCAATGTCTGGTGTATAGTGCGTCAGGTATAGCATGACCAATGGCCGCGAGATGTGCAGAAGGCAAGGAGTAGAATAAAGTGGTGGGGGAAGGGAGCGACTCAGTCAGTTTTCGTGCAATGTCTGGTGTATAGTGCGTCAGGTATAGCATGACCAATGGCCGCGAGATGTGCAGAAGGCAAGGAGTAGAATAAAGTGGTGAGGGGAAGGAGCGACTTCAGTCAGTTTTCGTGCAATGTCTGGTGTATAGTGCGTCAGGTATAGCATGACCAATGGCCGCGAGATGTGCAGAAGTGCAAGAGAGAAGGAGGTGGTGTGGGGGAAGGGAGCGACTCAGTCAGTTTTCGTGCAATGTCTGGTGTATAGTGCGTCAGGTATAGCATGACCAATGGCCGCGAGATGTGCAGAAGGCAAGGAGTAGAATAAAGTGGTGGGGGAAGGGAGCGACTCAGTCAGTTTTCGTGCAATGTCTGGTGTATAGTGCGTCAGGTATAGCATGACCAATGGCCGCGAGATGTGCAGAAGGCAAGGAGTAGAATAAAGTGGTGGGGGAAGGGAGCGACTCAGTCAGTTTTCGTGCAATGTCTGGTGTATAGTGCGTCAGGTATAGCATGACCAATGGCCGCGAGATGTGCAGAAGGCAAGGAGTAGAATAAAGTGGTGGGGGAAGGGAGCGACTCAGTCAGTTTTCGTGCAATGTCTGGTGTATAGTGCGTCAGGTATAGCATGACCAATGGCCGCGAGATGTGCAGAAGGCAAGGAGTAGAATAAAGTGGTGGGGGAAGGGAGCGACTCAGTCAGTTTTCGTGCAATGTCTGGTGTATAGTGCGTCAGGTATAGCATGACCAATGGCCGCGAGATGTGCAGAAGGCAAGGAGTAGAATAAAGTGGTGGGGGAAGGGAGCGACTCAGTCAGTTTTCGTGCAATGTCTGGTGTATAGTGCGTCAGGTATAGCATGACCAATGGCCGCGAGATGTGCAGAAGGCAAGGAGTAGAATAAAGTGGTGGGGAAGGGAGCGACTCAGTCAGTTTTCGTGCAATGTCTGGTGTATAGTGCGTCAGGTATAGCATGACCAATGGCCGCGAGATGTGCAGAAGGCAAGGAGTAGAATAAAGTGGTGGGGGAAGGGAGCGACTCAGTCAGTTTTCGTGCAATGTCTGGTGTATAGTGCGTCAGGTATAGCATGACCAATGGCCGCGAGATGTGCAGAAGGCAAGGAGTCGAATAAAGTGGTGGGGGAAGGGAGCGACTCAGTCAGTTTTCGTGCAATGTCTGGTGTATAGTGCGTCAGGTATAGCATGACCAATGGCCGCGAGATGTGCAGAAGGCAAGGAGTAGAATAAAGTGGTGGGGGAAGGGAGCGACTCAGTCAGTTTTCGTGCAATGTCTGGTGTATAGTGCGTCAGGTATAGCATGACCAATGGCCGCGAGATGTGCAGAAGGCAAGGAGTAGAATAAAGTGGTGGGGGAAGGGAGCGACTCAGTCAGTTTTCGTGCAATGTCTGGTGTATAGTGCGTCAGGTATAGCATGACCAATGGCCGCGAGATGTGCAGAAGGCAAGGAGTAGAATAAAGTGGTGGGGGAAGGGAGCGACTCAGTCAGTTTTCGTGCAATGTCTGGTGTATAGTGCGTCAGGTATAGCATGACCAATGGCCGCGAGATGTGCAGAAGGCAAGGAGTAGAATAAAGTGGTGGGGAAGGGAGCGACTCAGTCAGTTTTCGTGCAATGTCTGGTGTATAGTGCGTCAGGTATAGCATGACCAATGGCCGCGAGATGTGCAGAAGGCAAGGAGTAGAATAAAGTGGTGGGGGAAGGGAGCGACTCAGTCAGTTTTCGTGCAATGTCTGGTGTATAGTGCGTCAGGTATAGCATGACCAATGGCCGCGAGATGTGCAGAAGGCAAGGAGTAGAATAAAGTGGTGGGGGAAGGGAGCGACTCAGTCAGTTTTCGTGCAATGTCTGGTGTATAGTGCGTCAGGTATAGCATGACCAATGGCCGCGAGATGTGCAGAAGGCAAGGAGTAGAATAAAGTGGTGGGGGAAGGGAGCGACTCAGTCAGTTTTCGTGCAATGTCTGGTGTATAGTGCGTCAGGTATAGCATGACCAATGGCCGCGAGATGTGCAGAAGGCAAGGAGTAGAATAAAGTGGTGGGGAAGGGAGCGACTCAGTCAGTTTTCGTGCAATGTCTGGTGTATAGTGCGTCAGGTATAGCATGACCAATGGCCGCGAGATGTGCAGAAGGCAAGGAGTAGAATAAAGTGGTGGGGAAGGGAGCGACTCAGTCAGTTTTCGTGCAATGTCTGGTGTATAGTGCGTCAGGTATAGCATGACCAATGGCCGCGAGATGTGCAGAAGGCAAGGAGTAGAATAAAGTGGTGGGGGAAGGGAGCGACTCAGTCAGTTTTCGTGCAATGTCTGGTGTATAGTGCGTCAGGTATAGCATGACCAATGGCCGCGAGATGTGCAGAAGGCAAGGAGTAGAATAAAGTGGTGGGGGAAGGGAGCGACTCAGTCAGTTTTCGTGCAATGTCTGGTGTATAGTGCGTCAGGTATAGCATGACCAATGGCCGCGAGATGTGCAGAAGGCAAGGAGTAGAATAAAGTGGTGGGGGAAGGGAGCGACTCAGTCAGTTTTCGTGCAATGTCTGGTGTATAGTGCGTCAGGTATAGCATGACCAATGGCCGCGAGATGTGCAGAAGGCAAGGAGTAGAATAAAGTGGTGGGGGAAGGGAGCGACTCAGTCAGTTTTCGTGCAATGTCTGGTGTATAGTGCGTCAGGTATAGCATGACCAATGGCCGCGAGATGTGCAGAAGGCAAGGAGTAGAATAAAGTGGTGGGGGAAGGGAGCGACTCAGTCAGTTTTCGTGCAATGTCTGGTGTATAGTGCGTCAGGTATAGCATGACCAATGGCCGCGAGATGTGCAGAAGGCAAGGAGTAGAATAAAGTGGTGGGGGAAGGGAGCGACTCAGTCAGTTTTCGTGCAATGTCTGGTGTATAGTGCGTCAGGTATAGCATGACCAATGGCCGCGAGATGTGCAGAAGGCAAGGAGTAGAATAAAGTGGTGGGGGAAGGGAGCGACTCAGTCAGTTTTCGTGCAATGTCTGGTGTATAGTGCGTCAGGTATAGCATGACCAATGGCCGCGAGATGTGCAGAAGGCAAGGAGTAGAATAAAGTGGTGGGGGAAGGGAGCGACTCAGTCAGTTTTCGTGCAATGTCTGGTGTATAGTGCGTCAGGTATAGCATGACCAATGGCCGCGAGATGTGCAGAAGGCAAGGAGTAGAATAAAGTGGTGGGGGAAGGGAGCGACTCAGTCAGTTTTCGTGCAATGTCTGGTGTATAGTGCGTCAGGTATAGCATGACCAATGGCCGCGAGATGTGCAGAAGGCAAGGAGTAGAATAAAGTGGTGGGGGAAGGGAGCGACTCAGTCAGTTTTCGTGCAATGTCTGGTGTATAGTGCGTCAGGTATAGCATGACCAATGGCCGCGAGATGTGCAGAAGGCAAGGAGTAGAATAAAGTGGTGGGGGAAGGGAGCGACTCAGTCAGTTTTCGTGCAATGTCTGGTGTATAGTGCGTCAGGTATAGCATGACCAATGGCCGCGAGATGTGCAGAAGGCAAGGAGTAGAATAAAGTGGTGGGGGAAGGGAGCGACTCAGTCAGTTTTCGTGCAATGTCTGGTGTATAGTGCGTCAGGTATAGCATGACCAATGGCCGCGAGATGTGCAGAAGGCAAGGAGTAGAATAAAGTGGTGGGGGAAGGGAGCGACTCAGTCAGTTTTCGTGCAATGTCTGGTGTATAGTGCGTCAGGTATAGCATGACCAATGGCCGCGAGATGTGCAGAAGGCAAGGAGTAGAATAAAGTGGTGGGGAAGGGAGCGACTCAGTCAGTTTTCGTGCAATGTCTGGTGTATAGTGCGTCAGGTATAGCATGACCAATGGCCGCGAGATGTGCAGAAGGCAAGGAGTAGAATAAAGTGGTGGGGGAAGGGAGCGACTCAGTCAGTTTTCGTGCAATGTCTGGTGTATAGTGCGTCAGGTATAGCATGACCAATGGCCGCGAGATGTGCAGAAGGCAAGGAGTAGAATAAAGTGGTGGGGGAAGGGAGCGACTCAGTCAGTTTTCGTGCAATGTCTGGTGTATAGTGCGTCAGGTATAGCATGACCAATGGCCGCGAGATGTGCAGAAGGCAAGGAGTAGAATAAAGTGGTGGGGAAGGGAGCGACTCAGTCAGTTTTCGTGCAATGTCTGGTGTATAGTGCGTCAGGTATAGCATGACCAATGGCCGCGAGATGTGCAGAAGGCAAGGAGTAGAATAAAGTGGTGGGGGAAGGGAGCGACTCAGTCAGTTTTCGTGCAATGTCTGGTGTATAGTGCGTCAGGTATAGCATGACCAATGGCCGCGAGATGTGCAGAAGGCAAGGAGTAGAATAAAGTGGTGGGGAAGGGAGCGACTCAGTCAGTTTTCGTGCAATGTCTGGTGTATAGTGCGTCAGGTATAGCATGACCAATGGCCGCGAGATGTGCAGAAGGCAAGGAGTAGAATAAAGTGGTGGGGGAAGGGAGCGACTCAGTCAGTTTTCGTGCAATGTCTGGTGTATAGTGCGTCAGGTATAGCATGACCAATGGCCGCGAGATGTGCAGAAGGCAAGGAGTAGAATAAAGTGGTGGGGGAAGGGAGCGACTCAGTCAGTTTTCGTGCAATGTCTGGTGTATAGTGCGTCAGGTATAGCATGACCAATGGCCGCGAGATGTGCAGAAGGCAAGGAGTAGAATAAAGTGGTGGGGGAAGGGAGCGACTCAGTCAGTTTTCGTGCAATGTCTGGTGTATAGTGCGTCAGGTATAGCATGACCAATGGCCGCGAGATGTGCAGAAGGCAAGGAGTAGAATAAAGTGGTGGGGGAAGGGAGCGACTCAGTCAGTTTTCGTGCAATGTCTGGTGTATAGTGCGTCAGGTATAGCATGACCAATGGCCGCGAGATGTGCAGAAGGCAAGGAGTAGAATAAAGTGGTGGGGGAAGGGAGCGACTCAGTCAGTTTTCGTGCAATGTCTGGTGTATAGTGCGTCAGGTATAGCATGACCAATGGCCGCGAGATGTGCAGAAGGCAAGGAGTAGAATAAAGTGGTGGGGGAAGGGAGCGACTCAGTCAGTTTTCGTGCAATGTCTGGTGTATAGTGCGTCAGGTATAGCATGACCAATGGCCGCGAGATGTGCAGAAGGCAAGGAGTAGAATAAAGTGGTGGGGGAAGGGAGCGACTCAGTCAGTTTTCGTGCAATGTCTGGTGTATAGTGCGTCAGGTATAGCATGACCAATGGCCGCGAGATGTGCAGAAGGCAAGGAGTAGAATAAAGTGGTGGGGGAAGGGAGCGACTCAGTCAGTTTTCGTGCAATGTCTGGTGTATAGTGCGTCAGGTATAGCATGACCAATGGCCGCGAGATGTGCAGAAGGCAAGGAGTCGAATAAAGTGGTGAGGGAAGGGAGCGACTCAGTCAGTTTTCGTGCAATGTCTGGTGTATAGTGCGTCAGGTATAGCATGACCAATGGCCGCGAGATGTGCAGAAGGCAAGGAGTAGAATAAAGTGGTGGGGGAAGGGAGCGACTCAGTCAGTTTTCGTGCAATGTCTGGTGTATAGTGCGTCAGGTATAGCATGACCAATGGCCGCGAGATGTGCAGAAGGCAAGGAGTAGAATAAAGTGGTGGGGGAAGGGAGCGACTCAGTCAGTTTTCGTGCAATGTCTGGTGTATAGTGCGTCAGGTATAGCATGACCAATGGCCGCGAGATGTGCAGAAGGCAAGGAGTAGAATAAAGTGGTGGGGGAAGGGAGCGACTCAGTCAGTTTTCGTGCAATGTCTGGTGTATAGTGCGTCAGGTATAGCATGACCAATGGCCGCGAGATGTGCAGAAGGCAAGGAGTCGAATAAAGTGGTGGGGGAAGGGAGCGACTCAGTCAGTTTTCGTGCAATGTCTGGTGTATAGTGCGTCAGGTATAGCATGACCAATGGCCGCGAGATGTGCAGAAGGCAAGGAGTAGAATAAAGTGGTGGGGGAAGGGAGCGACTCAGTCAGTTTTCGTGCAATGTCTGGTGTATAGTGCGTCAGGTATAGCATGACCAATGGCCGCGAGATGTGCAGAAGGCAAGGAGTAGAATAAAGTGGTGGGGGAAGGGAGCGACTCAGTCAGTTTTCGTGCAATGTCTGGTGTATAGTGCGTCAGGTATAGCATGACCAATGGCCGCGAGATGTGCAGAAGGCAAGGAGTCGAATAAAGTGGTGAGGTAACTTAGCGACTTAGTCAGTAGTCGTGCAATGCCTGGTGTATAGTGCGTCAGGTATAGCATGACCAATGGCCGCGAGATGTGCAGAAGGCAAGGAGTAGAATAAAGTGGTGGGGGAAGGGAGCGACTCAGTCAGTTTTCGTGCAATGTCTGGTGTATAGTGCGTCAGGTATAGCATGACCAATGGCCGCGAGATGTGCAGAAGGCAAGGAGTAGAATAAAGTGGTGGGGGAAGGGAGCGACTCAGTCAGTTTTCGTGCAATGTCTGGTGTATAGTGCGTCAGGTATAGCATGACCAATGGCCGCGAGATGTGCAGAAGGCAAGGAGTCGAATAAAGTGGTGGGGGAAGGGAGCGACTCAGTCAGTTTTCGTGCAATGTCTGGTGTATAGTGCGTCAGGTATAGCATGACCAATGGCCGCGAGATGTGCAGAAGGCAAGGAGTAGAATAAAGTGGTGGGGGAAGGAAGCGACTCAGTCAGTTTTCGTGCAATGTCTTGCGTATAGTGCGTCAGGTATAGCATGACCAATGGCCGCGAGATGTGCAGAAGGCAAGGAGTAGAATAAAGTGGTGGGGGAAGGAAGCGACTCAGTCAGTTTTCGTGCAATGTCTTGCGTATAGTGCGTCAGGTATAGCATGACCAATGGCCGCGAGATGTGCAGAAGGCAAGGAGTAGAATAAAGTGGTTGGGGAAGGGAGCGACTCAGTCAGTTTTCGTGCAATGTCTGGTGTATAGTGCGTCAGGTATAGCATGACCAATGGCCGCGAGATGTGCAGAAGGCAAGGAGTAGAATAAAGTGGTGGGGGAAGGAAGCGACTCAGTCAGTTTTCGTGCAATGTCTGGTGTATAGTGCGTCAGGTATAGCATGGCCAATGGCCGCGAGATGTGCAGAAGGCAAGGAGTAGAATAAAGTGGTGGGGGAAGGGAGCGACTCAGTCAGTTTTCGTGCAATGTCTGGTGTATAGTGCGTCAGGTATAGCATGACCAATGGCCGCGAGATGTGCAGAAGGCAAGGAGTAGAATAAAGTGGTGGGGGAAGGGAGCGACTCAGTCAGTTTTCGTGCAAAGTCTGGTGTATAGTGCGTCAGGTATAGCATGACCAATGGCCGCGAGATGTGCAGAAGTCAAGGGGTCGAATAAAGTGGTGGGGGAAGGGAGCGACTCAGTCAGTTTTCGTGCAATGTCTGGTGTATAGTGCGTCAGGTATAGCATGACCAATGGCCGCGAGATGCGCTGAAGGCAAGGAGTCGAATAAAGTGGTGGGGGAAGGGAGCGACTCAGTCAGTTTTCGTGCAAAGTCTGGTGTATAGTGCCTCAGGTGTAGCAGAACCAATGGCCGCGAGATGTGCAGAAGGCAAGGAGTAGAATAAAGTGGTGGGGGAAGGAAGCGACTCAGTCAGTTTTCGTGCAATGTCTGGTGTATAGTGCGTCAGGTATAGCATGGACAGTGGCCGCGAGATGTGCAGAAGGCAAGGAGTAGAATAAAGTGGTGGGGGAAGGGAGCGACTCAGTCAGTTTTCGTGCAATGTCTTGCGTATAGTGCGTCAGGTATAGCATGGCCAGTGGCCGCGAGATGTGCAGAAGGCAAGGAGTCGAATAAAGTGGAGGCGTAACTTAGCGACTTAGTCAGTCGTGCTATGCCTGGTGTATAGTGCGTCAGGTATAGCATGTCTAGCGGCCGCGAGATGCGCAGAAAGCAATGAGTGGAATAAAGTGGTGAGGGAACTGAGCGACTAAGTCAGTTGCTATGATATGTCTGGTTTACTTCGCTCTGCAACCATGCGTACGCGTCGCCCTAAAACTTTATCCTTAGCTTATTAACGTGTACTGGCAAAATCAACATAATTGGCATTTACCGATCACAAAATGGGTGCAGTAACACATTCTTTGAACATTTTGAAAATCTTTTAAAATTACTCAATTTAAAGTTGTCCAAGTTCATTATAACTGGAGTCTTCAATATTGACGCCTTAGACCACATTGACCCCCTGACCCAGCGGCTACGGGACATTCTTAATTCTTTCGGGCTAATTTGGTCGATAAACACTCCAAAACGAGTAACCACCACATCGAGTAAAGCCATCGACAACGTAATCACAAACATCCCAAACGCCTCGGTCACTGTAATGAACGCGGCCATCTCTGATCACTTCGCTCAGGAGACCATTATTGGTCATTGTTCGTCTCGGACTCAAATTCCTCCATCCAAATTCAAAAGAGACTTGAGGTCTGAAAACAGCTTTTCAACTCGTCCTTAGCAAAAGTAACTTGGGCCTTTTTAAATCATTCTGACAGCGTAGAAACAGCTTTTTCGGCATTCCACGACCGCTTAGGATTTTACTTGAATACGACTTGTCCTTTCAAAAATGTCAAAGAAGTAAAAAGAAGAAAAACAAACTCTTGGATGACTCAAGAAATACTTCATTTGCGAGATCGTTTGAGGTTCTATCATTCGATTTACGTAAGCACAGACGACGAACAATTTAAAGCATTTTTTAGAAATTTTAAGAGCCAATATCGAAAAACTATAAAATCTGCAAAAGCACGGGAAGTTGAAAACAAACTTAGCAATTGCGAAAACTTTTCCATAACTGCTTGGAGCATTATCAAAAATGCAACGACTTAACCTACTGGCTCAAACACTTTAAAAACACCAAAACTGAAAATTGAAAACGAACTCGTGACAGATTCATTAAAAGTAGCTAAT
Organism: Homalodisca vitripennis; assembly: GCF_021130785.1. Classification (NCBI taxonomy): domain Eukaryota; kingdom Metazoa; phylum Arthropoda; class Insecta; order Hemiptera; family Cicadellidae; genus Homalodisca; species Homalodisca vitripennis. Next base: position 204,533,894 of record NC_060210.1, read on the forward strand.
GAATTCAATTCTTTTCTCCTCCGTTGCTACGTTTGGCACACCATTCAGAGGCTCCAACTGTGTTGAGGTGTCATCGATGGGACCGATCTCATCAATAGCTCTGTCTCCCGTGAGTGAGGAGGTGTCCCGCGTGATACAGGGACTCAAACCAAAAAATCTTGTGACATTAACGGCATGTCTGTGTGGCTACTCAAACGTTGCTATAAGCATATTTTGACTCCACTCACAAATTTAATCAACTTGTCTTTCGCTCAAGGCATCTTGCCTTCCGTTTTGTAATTAGCGAAAGTCACAACCATTTTCAAAAAAGATAATCCCTGCCTTGCGGAAAATTACCGCCCCATTTCAATCATTTCAATCATTCCGGTCATGAACAACATTTTTGAAGTGGTTTTTCTGAAGAGATTTGAGCTGTTCCTTGGCAAGTATCAAATTCTTTGTCGTGAGCAGTTCGGCTTCAGAAAGAACAAGTCCACTATCGATGCCGTCACAAATCTGATTGAAACAGTTGTCGATGGATTGGAGAAGCGAGAATATGTGCTAAGCATATTTCTCGATCTATCCAAAGCATTTGACTGTGTACATTATGATACATTGTTGTACCAGTTGAAGACGTGCGGGGTTCGAGGTTTGCCACATGAATGGCTCTCGTCTTACCTCAGGGATAGAAGCCAGTGTGTGCAGATTGCGAATTCCCTGTCAGAAAAAGTTAGTATGGCCTATGGAGTCCCACAGGGATCTATACTTGGACCAGTCTTGTTCCTTGTGTACGTCAACAGGCTGAACTCATCGCTTCTGAGAGGGAAAATGGTCCAGTATGCTGACGATACAACGCTCTGCATAGCTCCAACAAAACATGAATTATAAATCATTTCCTCTTTAGAACTGAATTCATGTATTCAGTTTTTTTCTAAATTAAATCTGAGGACTAACAACTCCAAATCAAATGCACTAAATTTCTGTTTGCGGCAAAGAGAGATTGAGGTTCGCGCTGCTGTGATGGCGGACGATGTCCTCATAAAGGAAACTGTTTCCACCAAGCTCCTCGGAATATACCTTGATCGAAGTCTGACTTGGGACGATCACATTGAAAGTACTTGCTCAAAGGTTTCTTCAGGCATTTATGCAGAACCTTTCAAAATTTTGCTCCCAGGATGTACTAAAAATGTACCCTACTTTGGCCTTGTACATCCCCTCTAACGTACGGGTTGAGGCTATGGGGCAGCTGTTCGAAATACAAATTTGAGCGAGTATTTAGAAGTCAAAAGAAGCTGTCCGCATCATTTCAAAATTGAAATCCCGAAATTCATGCAGAGACGCCTTTAGGGAGCTTGGATTGCTAACTTTGCCCTGTCTCTACATCCTTGATGTCGCCCTGTACTGCCGATTTAAGTGCGAGTTGGTCCGGGGCAGAACGTCCATCAATACGGGACAAGAGACAGGGACAACCTTCGGTTACATCCGCACAGAACAGCCGCATTCAAACGTTTGCCATCCGAGGTTGGTGTTAAGCTGATCAACAAGCTCCCTGATGAAATCAAAAATTTAAATGAACCAACAAAATTTAAAGCTAGATTGAGACACTTTTTGGTGTCGAGCGTATTTTACTCAGTGAAAGAGTTTATGATGAGCCGCTGGGATGAAAATGTAAAGTAATTGGATCATCCTCTATTTCTGGTGGTAAAATTTAGAAGATTTTAAAACGTATGGCTGTACGTATGAATGTGGACTGTGTATGAACGGGTATGAATGGGGGCAATTTAAAATAGATATACATATTTCTAAATAATTTAATTTGACGATTGTATGCAATTTTTATAATTTATTGTTGACACAATAAAAAGTATTATTATTATCAACGTTTATCTAGAAGCGGCCACATATTTTTGTCAAGTAAAAATTTATGAAACAACTGTAACTTTTCAGCAAATAAGTAACTTGTCACAAATCCAACAACTTACTCACGATTACGACTTACAAGACTCACGACTTGTACAATTATTTTAATTATTATACGTTATTTTGTAATTTTTAAAGTGTATTCTCAATTTCACATACAATTCAAATTCCATACAACCCACTTTGGTTTATCTTATTATATAATAGAGTTTTTTCTGAGATATATATATATATATATATATATATATATATATATATATATATATATATAAGTAAACCGACCAAATATCGGATACCTGCATAATATCGGATACCACTGTATCTCAGCTGACAGGTGCTGCTCCAAGTGAAAAACAGCTTAAGGGTGCCCCCTACCCCCGCCCACTATCTCATGTGAGTTTGAGACGTCTGCCATGATTTGTGTCGGTGCTGTTAATTTTTTTGTGATTTTCAAGTTTTGAAATATTTCTAGTGGTTACTTGGTGACACATCTGAAACTATAAACAAAGGTATGTTTTGACTTCTACTACATGTAACATAACTGTCGAATAGTGTGCTTTAATTATCTGACGTCAAATATTACGTAGCGGTCTTACTTTTGAGGTTATGACTTTGTTTGCCATGAGTTTGCCTTCGACCTAATATCGGATAGTATGGTCGCCCTAATATCGGATATACGATATGAGGCATGTATTACACTGTGGTGATATGTATGTTTTAGATGCCGCCAAGAAAGAAGTGGAAGAAAGAAGACATGCTTAAGGCTGTGAATGCTGTCAAAATCAAAGATATGGGGTATCTAAAGGCTTCGAAAACGTTTATTGTCCCTCGATGTACGCTAGAAAATTATGTTAACCACCCAACAGAAACTATTGAAGATTTAGTGTCAGTTCCTCTTGGTAAAAGGCCAGTTTTTGGTACATTGGAAGCAGAGTTAGTTACTTACTGTAAAACTATGGACCAACGGTTTTACGGCCTTAGACGAAGAGATATCAGAATTCTGGCCTATAAACTTGCAAGAAAAAATAAGTTGCCTAATAATTTTACACAGTCTCAGGAATGGCAGGAGAGAAATGGTTGAAAGGCTTTCTAGGGCGCAACCCTAGTCTCGCTGTCCGCACACCCCGTGCAGTAACTTTGTCATAAGTAAAAAACTTTACAAATGATAAAGAATAAAAAAGGATTTTTTGACATTTTGCATCCAGAACTGTTGAGAACTGCATCCAATAAATAAATGTGTTTTTCAGAGTTCAAACTAATGTCTTTTTTCCTATATTAAAACTCTATCCGATATTAAGAACCCCCCTATCCGATATTAGGACGGTTTTTATTCAATCTCAAAAAGTGCATTATTTTATTGAAAGAAGATTTTTTTTGTAAGTATGTAGTTTTTAAATATTTAAATGTTCAAACCTTGTAGCCAGGTAGTTTTTTTGAAGTTTTGGCCAGTTTTGGTAGTGTTCTAAGGATATTTAGGTAGTAAAAAATAAGCCTACCAAAAAGTATCCGATATTTGGTCGGTTTACCTATATATAAGTTTTTGTTTTTTTTGCTGAAGACACTGTTGTGGTATCATCTGATATGCGTCGGAGGAGCCGTATGAGCAAGATTTCTTAGATTTGTCAAAACTAAAAAGAGTGGATTGATCATAATACTCTATGATTAAGTTAACAAAAACGAAATATATTTGTTTCTAGAATTGATTGTGATGCCTCATACCAGCACTCCTGCGGTTGTGGTATCATTCGTCATATGGACCAATACAACTATCTGGGAATAATTTGTAATAGTATATTGGATTGGTTACCTCATATTCAGTACGACAATAAAAAATTATAAAATTGTTATTTGCATCAGTTTAGCAGGGTATTGAATCGCAGTAGGCTATATCAGTTTATTTTGGCCACGTGCAGTCAGTTCTGCAGTATCGTATTCTCGCATGAGGAGGTGTGTCGTCCGCTGTAATAGACCGGCTTACGGTCACACAAACAGGTATTTCATGAGCATTTATAAAATGTCTATTACTGTACATACAAAAATACAAAGAATTTATCTATATAGCGCTTCAACATAACTACACTACTAAACATAGAATACAGTTTGGATATCAGATACGTAGACCAAATTGTTCTTTATAAAAATTTAATTCTTTTTACAATGATAATGTGGTTAATCAAAATCTATGAGAGCATCCATGTAGGCAGATCAGAGGGCGGAAGTGTAGCCGAGTACAAGCGTGGTGTGGGACGGGCGGTGGTCGCTCAACCTGGGTACTGTAATTCTGCTGTAGAGGCAGGGATTCATTCGCTCGCGGTACTAATAGATTATGTGCCTGCTACTAGGAAATAATTTGAACATATTGTCTATATGAGAACTATTATTATTGAGTTTGGTTTGGAGGTGTTGTTGCATTTTTTCATCCATTTAACAGTAAAATATTGTGGTTAAGCGGTGCCTAAAATGAATAGATATCGTATATATTTATTCGTTTCATAATAATGTATTTTTTACAATCTTAAACTACCATTTTATAAATTGTGCTGGGATACATTGTCGAGTTGCAACACTACCTTCTTTGTCATGTATGCCCAATTTTTCTTTATGTATCATCAAAATTTACTCTGAATGTGACCATGTATTAATTGTCTTTTAAGTCTTAATCTTTTTAGTCGACTGTATTTAGGAAGGCACAAATCGCATCAATAAATTTGAACTAAATACAATTTCAGGCTAATAGATTAAACTAGTAGACTTCTTCATTCTCAAGCACAGGCCTCAGTACCTATGTCAGAATATTTTCATTCTTAGGTGGTTTGATTATTTACTTATAGATTTTTTTGTTGGATTTTTCGTATGTGAAATCTCCAGTTTAAGAGACTATTTATTTCCCTGTTGGCAGGTATCGGCAAAGCCCTGTTGCGGACTGGACTCGAACAAACAAGCCAGTTTAGGCTGTCGGCCGCCATGGGTGTATTTACAGGAGCGGTCAGCCAGTACATCGCAGAAAATATGGGCTTCCAGACGCTGCATGAGATCCTCTACTGGGAATGGAAGGACGGCGATAAGGCTATTTTTGATAGTCCGGGACCTGGAAACAACTCGGCTAATCTCATGGTCAAGAGAGTTGTACCTGCTGACGTCATCAATATATGAGATGATCTTAGTTTCGTGATAGAAACACTATCGGAATAAATTTATTACTCGGTTACTGTATTAATCGGTCTTTATTTTGAAATGTCGACAAAATATTAGTATCTTAAATTTGCAAAGTTATATAATTGATAACTATTTTAATTAACATTAAATAAATCGATGATTACTATATCCATAATCAAATAATATTCTTGAATTATGATATTATTTGTCCAAAGTTTCATATATTGACACCGACATATAAAAGTGTTACATATATTATAATAAATAATAGTTGTGAGTAGATAGTAATTTGGTGATGCTAAGAGCTGTATGGACAAATTGAAAATCAAGTTAAAAACAATGTAAATAGTGAATAGAAAAACTTATATGTACAGAGATTCACTATTTAGTAAATATCTTTTTATTTAAGAAAAATTATTTACTAAATTCATTTTATTCTCTTTCATTCCTTCTAAAACTTCTAAAATATACTCTTTCGCTGCTCGATTTCTTCCGTAATAATCTTTATAATCATACACGTAATATCCCAAAATGGCTGTATAATAAAGTGAAATCACTTCTATTTATCTCAGTTGTTGAAATATAAACATTACAACTCAATGATTCATTTGAAGAACATACAACTTTACAACAATGAACTGAATTATTTATTGAAGTGGGCTGAATAGAATCAAATTTCAGATCACCCAAATATGTATAATATAGAAAAATTAGGGGAATTTCAAAGTTTTATTTTCTATATTATTCATCGGATAATTTTAAAACTTTACAGAATTGTTAAAGACATTGATAAAACTATTGATTTTAAACTATACAAAACTTTTTTGAAAAATAGGAATGATATAAGCAGTTTCCAATACAATCCTAACAATAGATATGAGAAGAAAACCATTTATAAAACATTTACATAAATTCTAATAATAACTGTGAAAACACTCAAATGTTTATGCATAAAGTTTGCTTTCAATATTCTTTAGCTGTTTTATGAAAAATCTTTAATGAAAAATTCTATAATATTAACCATATTATATTCTTTTTCTTTAATTTTTTTTGTTCCAACAAATTATTAAATGCAAGTTATCTATTTTGTTCATTTCTTTTATCTTTTTTTCGTCCAATATATTCAAAACTCTATTTGGCAAATGTACTCTGAAATCTTCCAATTCTTCAATTATTGTTAATCCAAATTTATCTTTAATTCTTTCCAAATTCAAAATTTGATATTTCTCATTTATCTTTAATTCATTTATCTTCTTGTATTTTTTAAACTTGAATTCACTAACCTCGTTTAACTCTTTCAAGAACTCCATTATTTATTATAAAGAAAATTTAATTAAAAAATTATCTTATTTGATTTCAATTAGTTTTTCATAACTCGAGTTAGAGAGTGTATTATATTTAATAGAAAGCATGTTTTATAATCAATAATGCGAGTTAGCGCATTATAAATTATAAAACATAGTGCGTGTAACTAAAGATAAACAACAACTTATTTTGAGACCCAATTCTTTTCAACTTAATATACATTAATCCCTTTCTCTAAATGTACTATATACACTTCATCCATTTAATATATTTTTATTTTAAATGGAAAGAGGAATTATGGAATTACATCTGCCGAGATATAAATTATTCAGCGCAAATGTTTATGTTTATATTTCAACAACTGAGATAAATAGAAGTGATTTCACTTTATTATACAGCCATTTTGGGATATTACGTGTATGATTATAAAGATTATTACGGAAGAAATCGAGCAGCGAAAGAGTATATTTTAGAAGTTTTAGAAGGAATGAAAGAGAATAAAATGAATTTAGTAAATAATTTTTCTTAAATAAAAAGATATTTACTAAATAGTGAATCTCTGTACATATAAGTTTTTCCTTAATGAATGCAGCGGAAAGGTGTCATGCTCGTTTTGTAAAAAAGAAATTCTATAAAAACTATGATAGACATTACAACTCAATGATTCATTTGAAGAACATACAACTTTACAACAATGAACTGAATTATTTATTGAAGTGGGCTGAATAGAATCAAATTTCAGATCACCCAAATATGTATAATATAGAAAAATTAGGGGAATTTCAAAGTTTTATTTTCTATATTATTCATCGGATAATTTTAAAACTTTACAGAATTGTTAAAGACATTGATAAAACTATTGATTTTAAACTATACAAAACTTTTTTGAAAAATAGGAATGATATTAGGAAAAAAATTATTCCAAGGCCACTGGACTGAGGAGTGGAAGGACAATTGCACAAAACAAGGATCGGAGTGCTAAGGATTTCTTCTGGTTTGGACCGGAAGAGATGATTAAAAAAAACTTTAATATTTACTTGTCATAAGTACATAATGTCATCTAAAATGTTCAAAGATTTCATCAATAGTTCATGATATATAAGAGTTTTAAGGTAAGGGATGATTGGGGTAGATTTTGACAATTTTGTTATTTTCATGGAATTTTAAGAAGAACTCGCTTGTTTTTGATGTCTTAGATTTTTTTTATATTTTTATGAATATTTAGAAATAGGGGATGATTTCACCCTTATGGATTTTAATCATTTGGCTCTAAATGAGTTTAAAATGTTCTTGTGGTAACACGAGAATACAAGTACTAGAACGTATGCACATTAAAAAAACCGTGATTTTAGCCTCAAAACTTACTGAATTATCTATAATTATTGCGAATGTTTAGCTTGTAACATGTTATTTTTGTTGACATACAAAATTAAATTTAAATTTAAAATATTCATTAGTAAAACCCTAACCCTAATGTCGTAGAACAGACATTTTTTTTAACAATTACGAATAACGACTTGAGTTTTATAATTATCATAAAAAGGAGCGAAATAATTATTTTACTGACGATGAGTCAGACGCTATCTGGCAGGTCCGTGCCCGCACGGATATCGCCGCTTCCCCTCCGATCACGGCGAGAGGAGAAGGCTTCCCCCACCCCCGCGATCGCGCGAACCTATATAATGACAGCCGATTGAAGACACGGAGAGACAGTCAGTGACCGCGACGGCGCGACACCGCCGACGACCGCTGCTCACCACGACTACTTCGACCCCTTCCCCCGACCCCGCTCGCTGAACGACTGTACATCGCGACTCGACGCCCGCCGCCGATATCCAGCACCAGGTAAGGAACAACGACCCTGTTCCTTACTAAAGTGTTTTATCTCCGCCATCAACAATTCTTCCAAATTTTTTTTATGTGAAACAGAATTTAATATTTTATTTGTCATTTATGAAAATTAATCGATCTGAAATATATTAGTAATGTTTGATGGTTATAGATTTATTTTGATAAGATAATTGTTTGATTTTAAATATACTCTTAATAATTTATTTGATATTTAAGGGTATCATTAAATTTAAATAGAATATATTTGACTTTCTCAATTTACTGAAACTTTAATTACTTTTTCAACTTGAATTACTAAAGTTATTCTTTTCTTCAGTTTAACTTATATTTAGAATTTCAATTACTCAGATTATTTTTTTTGTCATTTCGACTAAATTTTAATTACTGTGTTAAAATTTTCCTTTCTAAATTTTTCAGATCTCGCATTTCTTTTCCTGGCGATCGATCTGACACCTCATCCCGAGTTTCCTTTACGAACTTTCCTACCGATTATCTCCTACCCGGAAAAAATACAACAGTCGGGACTCGCCTTAACCACTGCTTTCTTTCCAGCGATTGTACTGGCACCCTATACCCTCGACTTCCTTTTACAAATACTTTCTTCCCACCGACCCCTTCCTTATAAACTAAATCTTATGTTCAATCGTTGTAAATTTTTATATTAGGTATAAAGTTCTCTCGACCATCATTCTGTTGTCTGGCTATTATCACATTTCTTGGCGAATCTCTAATCTACTCGGAAATATTTTTCTTTCTTATTGAAATTCAATCTAACTTTCATTTTATTAATTATTTATATTTTTGTAAGTGATTATCTTTATTTTTCTCCTTTATCTATTTCGGGACTCGCAACCCTTTCTTTTTATTTTTGCGAACGTCCTGACACCCTCACCCCGATAACCTCCTTCAAAATATTTATTTAACGATATTTTAGTTTATTTTTCTGGTGAACTGTGCAGATAGGGTGAGTGTTCAATTTTTCTTTGATATTCCTAGAGCCTTGATATTTATAGTAATTTAGTTTAGTAGCCTTATTGCATGGTGTGTTATAAGTGATTATTTTGTTTTTATTTTCCAAAATTATATGCCTGAGAAAGTAAACTTGATATTTTATTTTGGAGCTATACACTTGCCTACAGAATGAATACAGCTTAGTCTATTTTTATATTATAAATTCATCTAGCTTTTGCATCCCGTAGAAATATTTTTTGTTAATGGTTAGTGCTTGCTTTATGTATATAGTAGTTGCACTGTGATATTGGTGCATGGCTAATCTTTAATTTATAAGATTGTATATTTGCTATTTGGTGTTATTTGAATATTGCTTTTGTTTGCCATTGATATTTATATTTTGCTTTGATTTTGTATTTTGCTTCTACTAACCATCATTATTTAACCAATTAATTATTCCAACCCCGGGCTCTTACAATAATTACTGTATACGACTCCCCGACCAAGTTACCAGTAGAGACTACTCAGCCTACTAGCAATTACTCACTGACCGACGTATTAATAAACAATACAGTATACTGGTGTAATTTTGAAAATACTAGGATTACAGTTTGTTTTCGAAAATCGAACTCGCTTAAACAATAACTTTCCTAAAACAAGAAATTTTTATTTTTCTGAGCAAGATTATTTTTATTTTTTTACTTCTTCAAAATTTTATTGGAGTTGACGTGATGAAGTAAGCCCAACATTATTTTGGAAGTATCAATTCCTTCCGCAGGGCCCTCTGATTCGACTCCTAACAATTTATTTATTTATTATTATTTCAATGGCATCCGCCAATATACAATAATTTCACAAAAGAGCATTCAACAGTTTTTATGCAAAATGAAAAACAAAAAACAACAATGCAAGATGGCTACGGACAAAGGCATTAAAGCTAGACAGGTCAACAAAACTGGATCACAACGATCATTATAACTAAATTAAATAAGAGATGAACCAATATAAGTACATGCAGCTATATCTAGCAATGATAGCTTTACAAAACCAGAATGTGCAATAGGTCTGACAAATATAACATAGTATAAATATCAATAAATACTCAACAATAACAATGACAACTTAACAATACTTAACAATAAACGAATAACAAGTATTGCATGACACATTTAACTATTACTCTGCTAGAACATTTTCATGCAACTTAAATATAACATCAACAAAATAAATAACAACTAATTAAATTACAGAAAGTATTGATTATGCAGTGGAATAATAAATAAGTATTAAGATTTGTGAAATAATATTACAATAGTGAAAAATCACAAACATCATCTCCAACTGATATTAAGGGGAAAAAACTCTATCAATCAATCCTGTTGCAGTCTCTGCATATAAGGTGTGCGATGCTGTCATAAAACATATCACCATCGGAAGGAATGCTGTTTCCACGCCTATGAAGTCGAGCAATAGGACCGTGGTAGCTGTAATTGTTTGAGTGGTGGCAGGTTGAAAACATATTCCTGGATCTGGTTCCAGCAGGCACCAAGAGGGATATCCTACTCAGAAGCTCTGGTGAATCGATCGCCCCGTTGATAAGCTTGTGCAGGAAAACAATATCAAACATTCTCCTTCTGCACTCCAGCGTAGGCAGAAGAAATTCCTGCTCAAGTGCGGGGACAGAGACCTCCCGATAGGCTGCACCTCTCCGGACTCCTTGAAGTCTGCAAAATTTGTTTTGAATACTCTGTAGTTTGTGAATATGAGATGCGTAATGAGGGGACCAAACAAGAGTACAATATTCCAGATTAGGCCGAACTAAAGCCTTATACAAGAGCAGTAGTGTCTCGTCACCGAACGTCCCTCTAGACATTCGAAATATGAATCCTAGCATTTTGTTTGCCCTCAAGGATACCGCATCAATGTGTGCATCGGGTGACAAATTTGTAGTCAAACTTACTCCAAGGTCGTTTACCGAGGTCACTCGCTTGATGTCGCCGGATACAGTGTAATTGAAAGCAACAGGATTCTTCAGACGACAGAAGGTGATTGTAAGACATTTGGTTGAGTTAATGACCATACAACAATAAATAATAGTTGTATGAAATTCTCGAACCCTGGAAATTTCTAACCCAGCTCGACTGGCTATCTGGCAAGTTGCGAATATTTTCGCTTGCCCCGAAAATAACATCGTAAGCTTAAAAGTTGATAATGTTTCCGGCTGATAATAAGAAACTCCCAGAATGATAAGCTAGAATTTGCCCGTGTGTAGCATATTTTTAAGAAATTTACTAAAAATGTTTCATAAATTAAAAGTTATAAGTGTTATATATAATTTTTTTTGTTATTAACTATATAATAATTTACAGTAATAAAAGTGTTCACTTAATTTAGCATATTTTTTTTATTTACTCATAACACTGAAAATGTTAATTAAAAGAAATATTTTTTCAAAGTTTCAAGCTTTGTAGCTTTGTTACTTCTAAAGATATCAAGACACTCCAAATGTAAGAATTATACACCATATTATAATGAACAAACGTCTTTATGACATATATACACATATTTACAACACAAAACATGTTTTCTTTCAAAAACTGAAAAAATGTACAACTGCTTTTTTTAGTCATCTTCACTAGAGTAGGTCCTCTTCCTCCTCCCTGAATGTGTAGGCCTAGTGAAGTGCTCCAACTTATGGTAACACGTAGGGCGAATACCACAGTTACAACTGGGACACCAGAATACACTTTTCTTCCTTTTTACACCGGGATCATCAGCGCAAACAACACAAATTCTTTCATTTTTACCAGGTAAATGCGCAAGTAAATGGCTTCCATCCCTTATTTCATTTGGATTGAGTGTTGCATCTTCCTGGATAGCTAAATTGGATATTATGCTGTCTACAAAGTCTTCTCTAGACATAGGAGAATCAGTATTTTTGTGGTATAATATATATGAATCAAATACCGAAATGCCGAACAATGCGCCACGCCCGCGATGAGTCACCAGCTGCGTTGCCGGTCAGCCGCGTGCCGATCGGCCTTTGGTTTGAAAACAGCTGACAACGAGTAATAATACGGACGTAAACTATATCAAATGAATTGTTAAATATGAGCATAGAAATCAACTGGTGTAAATTACTTTTGTATAACCTTTGTGGTTTTCGCGCAATAACAACGGAAAGTTGACCGACGGCTGTGCCGTCTTTATCAGTTCACAAGCGGTATAAATAGACGGCTGTGCCGTCGGTCATCAGTCGGAGGGTTAAATAAAAAGATATTTGACTAAATAGACAAACTTTTCAAATTCTTAGTTAAGACATTTTTCCTTTATAAATGGAGCTACTAAAAGAATTAAATGAGGTTAGTGATTTAAAGTTCAAAGAATATAAAAAAATTAATGGAATTGGAAGAAAATAAGAAATATAGAATTTTGAATTTGGAGAAAATTAAAGATAAATTCGGGTTTACAATCATTGCAGAATTACAATTATACGGAGGGAATATTTTGTAAAAAGGAATGTCCTCCAAGAGCTCAATGCCTCGCGGGCTGAAATTGTTATTAGATTGGAGGAGCAGGTGCTATTAGTGAACAGAGCCAGCCAACCACAAGATCTACGAGGCCGCCGCACTGCACCGGCCGCACGGTCATTGGAGAAGCTACCAGCCTCATCTCCTCACCTACCACATCCCTCTGCGATGGCTACCTGGGGACCCATACTGGACATCGGGCAATCCTACCACATCACCCCTCGGACCACACATCACGGCCTCCACGTAGTGATAAGTACCAAGATTGTTATTTAAAAGTGTGAATGTGGAGGGAAATTATTGTACTTAGTCCGGGATGAGTGTTCTAACGGTTTAGGTTCCTACCGTGATTTCAGCTTCGGGTTAGGGAAAATATATGTACCGTAGTTGTAATTATTTATGCTGAATCGCGGTAGGAAGTAGGCTCTTTTTGTTAACTGGACGCGGTGCGTGGACATTGTTTGTTTAGTTAGACCGGTACATCAGCTGATCGAGATGACTACGGCGATACGTTCCGACCCGGCTCGCTGGAGAGAGAGGGGGATCGGTGCAGTCTTGAAGCCAGAACGAGAAGGAGCAGACGTCGAGTAGAGCATCGGTGGTCCTTCCTCTAATCCTATAGTTTTGGGATCTAGAGTAATTCTTTATATCGCCTGTAAATTTAATTCAAGTATTTAATTTTTCTTCAGTGCGTATTAAATCCCTATCAGCCTCCGTAATCTTCAAAGTAGTAAGTCCCGTACCAGCGTTTAGTTAATATCTTTTATTTTATACTGTTGTAATTAAAATTTCTAAAGTTTCCCATCTTTCAGAGTCTGAGAATTAATTCAAATTTTGAAGTATTGTGAATTAAATTTTGGTCGTAAAGTTAGTATCAAGTTTTGTGTTATATTGATTTTTTGAATATTTTGAGAAGAGAACTTTTTATTTTGTTTTGTTAATTTAAACCATTTTTTTGAGAAGTATACATTTTTAGTTTCATTTTAATTTTAATTCTTTTTGATCAGACTCTTAATTAGATTTGTTCGATTGTGTGAAATTTTGAAGAAAATCGAATCTAAAGTTTGTAAACTTTGTCAAATTTTGAGTGAACTTTAATCTCGGAATAAATCAAGTATTTCCGAAAAGTTGTTTTGATTTACGAAGTATTAGCTCCACATAAATTTAATATATGTGCTATAATAACGGTACAAAAGTAGAAGCAAACAGCTATAAATTCGGTTATTTTCATTCGTGATTTCCCATTTGATTTCTCAGATTCATTTATGATACATTGAACAGTATTTTACATTGATTTTCTGTCGCACACAAAAGTGGTCTAGAATCGGCATGTTATTATGTGTGTGTGTGTATATATATATATATATATATATATATATATATATATATATATATATATATATACATATATATACACACACATAATAACATGCCGATTATATATATATATAATATTACATATTAAGATAACTTATATAATATTTAAGTGCTGACACATTCAATTTGACAATATTTTCAGTCAAAGATGAAGAAATTAAGTCTATATCAGACGTTTTTATACATATTTATGTGTGTTTGAGGATATGTAGATAAAAGTAACATACATATATTCATTTTGACTTGGTTTTACACAAGTCTGTTTATTTAAATTAAATTGTTGAAAATGCTTATTCCTTCTGATTTTGATTTGTTTTAATCTTAGACTGTAGCTAATAGGTATAATTTTTATTTATGACTGTGGCCTGAGCGCAGCTTTCCAATTTACATCATCTGTGTCAAACTAAATACTCAAAACGTCAAAAAATAAACACTTTTTTTAACGTGTGTGTGTGTGTGTGTGTGTGTGTGTGTGTGTGTGTGTGTGATGTGGGTTGTAGTGAGTGAGTGGTGGTTTTAGTGTGAATTAAAGTTACAGACTTTAGAAGGATTACTGTGCAGTCAAAATATAGTAGTTTTGAAAATGTTCAGAATTTAATTTTTCTAAAATTCACTCTAAACAGTTTTCTTCACTTGAACTCATGATATACGTCTTGTAATATAAAATCATGCCTGTTGATGACTGCATGTTAAGTTAGAATATAATGAGGAACTGTATCGTATTATTAAAAAATCTGCTAAGTTTCAATTACATCATTGGGTTGCTGTAAGTATTTTTTGTTTTATAGAATTAAAATATTTTTATTTGAATAGGTTATAAGGCATTCAAGAATGTTTGGATCATATTTTGGTAAGTGTTTGCTTTATTTTACTACTCCACTACTCTATCAATTCTAATTCATAGATAAAAAAAATTGTAATAACGTAATGACTGTCCACTTTTGGAATGCTCTCCCATATGATATTTGAAGTACTGAGAGGGCCCTGCATGTTTCTGGGCGAGGATATGAGACTAGCTACTGGGGGACCTGTGGTGGTGACATTGGTTGTTCTTGTGACATGTATTAGGCTAGATCAGACTGATTTGGAGCATTTGAATTTGTTTTTGCAGACTTCTTTTCTCTTTAGCATTGTTAAGTTGGCTGCAGTATAATAAGGGTCCATCACCTTAACCCTTTATAGGTTGCCTAAAATATGTTTAATTCCCTTAACGCTCACTGGTCGAAATATCAACCACTTGGAAAACTTCCTTGTGCACACCCAAAAATGCATTCAGTTTCGTTTACGCACGGTGGTTGATATTTCAACCACTTTCAATTAAAGTAAGTTTGGCTCATACGGATGGGCGAATATAGTCCTTGTCAGCACTAGCCATTCTTGGAATTCCACCTGATATGTTGGGATATGAAATAGACGTGAACGGAACTTGTACTGCACTCTATCGAGATAAACAAAAAAAGTGGCTCATTCTGCGACCAGCGTGCGTCTAGGAATAGTGACATCAGAGAAAATCCTGTTTGTCATTACGTTTTTAACTGCAGCTGAGTAAAGGTGAGATTTTAATACATTTAAATTATTTAGCATTGGTTGTGATATTTGAGACTGTACATTATGCTTTGTTTTTAAATTATATTAGCCATATAGGCTCTTAAAACAAATTAAATATCACAATAAAAGAATTTTGTCCTAAATTATGGTAATTTTATAATAATTATAAAAAGTTTATCTTTATAGATTTTGAATTGGTGTTATACACTTTTAATGTGGATATTCTCCTCTAGGAGACAAAATTATCAGATAAGACGAATATCTTTGGGCATGCAAGTTATAAACAAAAAATAATGACTGCTTGAAAGTTTACATGACATTTTAGAGATAATTTTGTAGTATAAACAAATCATGTTATGGAATAGCCCAGAAATCAAGAAAATAGTGGTTAAAAATCTTTGATTTTTTTTTAGAATCTGTCATAGTCAACTCATTTATTTAGTATAAGTATATTTCAACTGAAAATAGAAAAAAAAGCCAATGACACAACTACTTTTTTGTGAAAAGCTGGCAGCAGAACTCATTGGGAATTTCCGTAGTAGAACACCAAAAGCTAATACCTCAGTAACTGCAAACAAAGTAACTGGTAGAAAGGTAATGAATTTAGACCTTAATAATGTTGGAGAAAATTTTCCAATTCCCACTTCTTCTCGTAGATGTGCAAGATGTAATACGAAGGAAAAATGTAAGCGCACAAGTATTGCCTGTGAGAAATGTGATGCAGCCCTGTGTCTAGCCTGCTTCGCCCCATTCCACAAGCCCTGAGCTATAATTTATATGCATTACTTCTTTTTTAATTAAGATATTTAAGTTTTTAATTAGGTTAGATTAAATGTGTTTTTCATTTCCAAATGACTACGTATTGATTAGGCCTATAAATATTTTTTTTCTTCTGAATATTGCTAAATCAAAATATGTTTTGATTTAATATGTACAATATAATTATTTGGAGTTGTAGATTAAATTTTTTCTATAATAGTTTATATTATTATTAACTTGTAATTTTATCTTAGCAAAAATTGTTTAAATGTAACATTGTTTACATGTAAAATTTATAATTTTTACCATTGAATTAAATACTTTTCGTTATAATAGTTAGTTTGAATTAAGCTGTTATATATATAAAACAGGGCGGTGGTTATTACTTTTTTTGCTTTAAATAATTAAGGTTTTATGATAATCTTGGTTTATATTGGTTTGGATTACTGTTTTGCTTTAATAATTGATGTTTTTTTTATAAAAATTATGTTTAAAATGAAACTAAGTTTCTGTTTAATGCGATTAACTTTTTGGGTTTAAATAAATAATGTTTATTTATTATTATTTGTACGTTTTTAACCCTATCTATAAGTGGTTGAAATTTTAACCAGTGAGCATGAGGTATTATGCATAGTATACCTGAAAGGTCACTGGTCGAAATATCAACCATAGCCTAAAATATATCAAATAAAAGAAAGGATTTTTTAAATTATTTTTCCAAGTCTAGATACAACCCCAGTATTAAGTTAAATCAATAAAACATGTTAAATTTGCAAATTTTAGGGGTGTGCACAGAAAGAATTTCGGTGTGGTTGAAATTTCAACCACCGTGCGTCTAGGGATTACAAGTAAAAATAAAGCGTGCACAGAGCAAATAATGAAATATCGTGGTTGAAATATCGACCAGTGAGCGTTAAAGGGTTAATCGAATCAGGGATCCAAATTGTCAGTTAGAAATATGCTATTGAATTAAAAATTCAAACATTGAAGTAAAATCATTATTTGTATGGTATTTGAGTAATGCCGGTAAGTACAATGGCGATGAACAAGCATTATTTGTGCCTCAAACTGTCAGATGCATTTATTCTTCAAAATAATTTAAAGTAACTAAATGTTAAACTGCTTTATTTTTTTACATTTAATAAGTACACATAGACCTGGATAGCTTTTTATTCATAGGCTAATTAAATTCTTACTTCATTGTTTATAAATACATAGGCCTAGCTGAACTATACTATAATTTTAAATACATGTTTAACGTAGTTCGGTTCAACATTTTGTTTGTTATTGTTTGGTAGTTTGTTTAATCAGAAATATCAATGTGTAATTGTTTACTTTAGCCACTTTACAATATTCGTTCTGGATTCTTCTTTATTTGAAAGAAAACTGAAATAGCTAAAGTGAGTTCAAGATCTAAGAAAAAGATTTCGAGTGGAATATTTAGCCCAACTAAAAAACTGCATGCTGGAAGAACCTAAAGAAGTCCAAAGGTAATTCAAGGTTATTAAAGAACTCTGGTAGGCTGTAGAAGGGCTGATCTGTCAGCTATTTACCCAGTTCTGTCTTCAAGCATTGTCCTTATAGTCTTCTAATGTTTTCCGGAAGGTGATTGTAAAGCTTGCAGCCAATTTAGATTGGTTATTTTTCATACAGTGTAAGTCTCTGTTTGAGGATTCACAAAGGGTCACAAAAGAGATAGCATGTCTGATATTGTAGTTATGAATGTTGTTGTTGCGTGGAGGTTCTTGTTGGTAAGCATAGTACATAATTACCCCTTGTATATACAGACTGATCACTTTCTTGATCTTGAAATGTATAATAGAGTCGCAGCAGGTTCCCAATGGTTGTAGATCCACTAGAATCCGTATGGCTAGTTTCTGCAGGATCAATACTCGCGCTCTATTTTGAAGAGAAGTTACAGCCCTTTATCATATTTAAACTGACGATGTTATCTGTGTGTTTGCAATTTACTTTAGCCAAGCAGCTATAACGATCACAAACCACTTTTATCAATTTCGTAAAATAGTATGTTTTTATTCCCGGAAAGAATTTTTTGGTGATCATGATCCATAATTGCACAATAACTAATTGGTTAAAATTTTAGGTTGTATCTCGAATAGTCCAACAATCTAGCAGACCGAATGAATCAGTGTTTCTGGGTGGGTAAGGATAACAAGCCAAGGAGGAGTAGAAAGGATCTGGAGGGGATAAACAACACCAACAAAGTTGAAGAAAATTTAGAGGTCTGAGCATTTTTGCAATAGTTTCCTCTGTGACAGCCATGCTGCTCTAAAGACACTTGACGCCTGTTCATTTAACTCAAAAGCAATTTGGGAATGCAAGAATGCTCTGGTAGAACTGGCGAAGAAAAACAGAATAACACTCTGTTGGGTGCCTGGCCATGAGGACATTCATGGAAACGAAAAAGCAGATATCCTTGCCAAAATAGGTATAGAATCCCTTATGGTAGGGCTTGAATCAAGCTGTGGAGATGCCTTCTGCTACAGCAAAGCTCTCATAAAAGATTTGGAAAAGAGGATTAGATCCAATAACTGGATTAGGGCTTCAGGATAGGGACAATCAAAAGTGTTTATCTCTCCTTATGCTTAAGTGTGGGCATCTCTCCTAGAACAAAGTAAGGAGGATATAAGATTGATAGTAGGGATGCTGGCAGGACGTGGCTCCCTTAGAAAACATCTGATGAAGGTGGGTCTTAGTCAGACTGATGAATGCAGACTCTGCAGAGAAGCAGAAGAATCAGCGGAACACATAAGGTTACACTGTCCTGCCATATCTAAAGTAGGAAGATATTCCTAGGGGAATATCTTCTCAGCCCAAAGGACATAGAACAGGAGCCCTCAAATTTGATTGGCATCTGTAAAAGTCTCCGACTTTGAGGGCACAAACGTAAGTATGGGTGACGCTAAGGTCCTCTTAGGACTACATGCAGGGACTACCGTCTCTTTCTCCTGGAAGAAAAAAATATCCTATACATTTATTTTCATATATTAAGTTGAAATTTTGACAAATAGTATGAAGTGGCTAAGTAAATAATTACAATTAATTATTGTAATGGAAAATAATTGTAAATTATTTGAGAAATATCTATAATAGATAATATATATCTACATATATGTAATATGTATCTACATAGATATTCATGTACTATGGTACATGCTAGTGCTCAATTGCAGATTCTGAAGTAAAAAATACATTAATATTCATATACTGTGCAGACGCTAGAGCAGTATTAGTAAGTAGTATTATGGTAGTAATTTTAATGCTGCAGCAGTTGCTATAGTACTGTGGTAATAAGTTCTGGATCCCTATGTAAATAAATACATAGATATTCATATACAGTGGAACTTGCTATAGTTGTGGTAGTACGTTCCAGACTCCCTAAGTAAATAAGGACATGGATTTTCATATATCATGGAAGTTGCTGGGTTATTACAAGTCAAATCAACCAATGAAAAAAGTAATTTTGGACCTTGACCTCTCAGATTTTGTTGAATTTTTGTATGGAAGTTGTATCTACCAAGACTAATTAAAATGCCAAATATTACGTTCTTCGGCCTTTTGGTTTTTGAGTGAAAATCTTTTAAAAATCCACAAAAAGGCACTTTTGGTCATGTTTTAATATTTTCTAAATACTGTAGCTTAATGACTATTGCAGCTGATGTGCTCAAACTTTTTGCATTCTTTATTATTTCAAATGAATGAACCTTTCTCCTTCTGAACCTTTGTTATTATAAAATTACTAAGATGTGTTACCTGAGAAAAACAATTACTTTTTTCTTATTAAATGGAGCTCTTGAAAGAGTTGAATGCTATTAATTGCTATTGCAATTAAAGAATACAAGAAATTAGCTACACTAGAAAATAAAGATGTATACAATTAATTGTGAATTTGGAGAAAATAAAAGACAATTTCAGGTTTACAATATTATTGTACACTTACCAAACAGATTTTTTAATGTTTTGGATTTAAAAAAAAAGATTAAAGAAATAAATAAAAGAGATATACACCTAGTTATACCTCTATATATATATATAATTTCAATAAACATTGAATCGCAAAAAGTACTTGCTCCGCCGGGAGTCGAACCCGGATCTCTCACTTGCCGGGTTTATATATATATGTAGAGTGTATTATATTTTACTCCTCAGTCACCCTCAAAAACTTTTTAATCATTTTAATACTCACTTTGTTAGTGTTGTCTTGTGGATGAATTGAACATACACAAAGTTGTAATGAAAAACAATGCAAATATTAGAGTAAGTGGTCCATCACCAGAGTTAAATTTGTTTCAGTTTGTAACAGTAGATGAAGTAGAAAAAATCATTCTTAGTTTAAATAACAGTAGGGCATGTGGTTGGGATGGTATTCCTATATCACTATTGAAAGAAAGAAAGAAATACATTTATTTCCAGCCATAAACAACACATTAAATATTTATAGTAACTAAGCATAGAAATGAGATCCTCGCATTGGTTGTAACCTGTGCGCAAGAATCGAGTCCAGTCAGTCCACATTCAGTTAACTGTGATATATTTAAAATTCAAGTGGAAATAACAAAGCAATATATCTGGCTGCACAGACTGTGGCTCTAACTATAGCAAGGTACAAATATGTATTAAAATTATAATCCATTAAGGGCATAAATAGTTTGCCCTGCGTAACTCATTTCCAAATAGCAAACATTCCACGCATGATTGATTTCATAAACAGACACAATCACAAGGTTTACCTAGTACCACCTAATTTGCGATACACCCATCCTTTCTATCCCACACATGCCAAAACACACCCAAGCGCAAGCACACGCACGCAAACAGGCTGACACAGACAAACACACCCACGCACAAACCGAGATACGTAAGTACCCCGGCATTTAGGTTGCCCTGTAAGTGGACTTAAAGAGATTATCTATCCCTGTTCTACCTAATTCTACTAGCCAATTATTAACTATTTTCTTATATGAATAATAACTGCATGGACCGGGAGTTTTCATTTGGTGGGGTAATTTTGAGAAAACAATACTAGCTATATAATAAGTGTCTATAAAATTTATAGATTTATTGATTCTTGGTGTTATAATACCCGAGTTAATTTGTGTTCTTGTAACGTAAGGGTGGTTGGTTTTTTTAGAAAATATTTTCTAGATTTTTAAAAATATATAAGATAATTGTTCTTGCATATAACTGAGTTATATTAGAAACCTTGAACTAATTAAATAATAATTCAGATGAGTAACTAGTTGGTTTTTGTAATGCCGCTTTCATAATGGCTTTCTGTGAAGTATGTAATGGTAGAAGAATAGTTGTATATGCTCTGCCCCAAGCAATGATACCAAATTGTAATAATGATTGTACATATGCGTGATAAACTGTTTTCATCAAAGCTGGCGTTAATATTTTATGAAGAACGGAAAATATATAAATAAACTTTCTCATTCTGTTCTTTAACAATTGCACATGAGCTGTCCACTTAAGTCTACTATCAAATATGACACCGAGGTACTTGTAATCTAACACTCTTTCAACAGTTTCGCAGCCACAATCATTCTGGCCTGTACAAGTATGGAGTTTCAGAGTAAGGTTCACAGGATCTCCGTCAGCTCTCAGTGATATTGCCATACATTTGGTTTTATGTAAATTTACTGTGAGCTGATTTTGGTCAAACCATCGCTTGACAGTACGCAGCCCCCGCTCCGCCGCTCCATATGCTTCCCCCCAGCTGGATCCCTCGAACAACAAGGCTGTGTCATCTGCATATAGAAAGATCTGGCCACCTAGAAGGTTAATTTTATCAATATTGTTTATATAAATTAGAAACAAAAGTGGTCTTAATGTACTACCTTGAATAACACCATATTCGACCTGTTTTGTTAAACTATGACTGCCTAAAATTGAGACAACCTGATATCTCTCGCTTAGATAATTTTTAAACCATTCCAAAGTCGTACCTCTAACACCTATACAAACTAGTTTTTTTTACTAGTAACTCTATTGACTGTGTCAAAAGCTTTGGCTAGATCTATGAAAACTATTAGTACTTTCTTATTACGCCCAACTGGATCATGAGTTTCTTTTGTAAATGAAAATAAGTTATCGTTTAGGTTTTTATCATTCCGAAAGCCAAATTGGTTTCCATACAAAAATCCATGATTAATACCGTAATTTTGAAATTGTTTTCTAACACACTTTTCTAAAATCTTGGCGAGGACACTTGCAAGAGTGATAGGCCTGAAACTAATGCAATGAATTTTTGGACCTCCTTTGTATATAGGGATGACTTTTCCACTTTTAAACACGACCGGATAAATACCTTGTCTAAAACTATTTATTACATGTGAAAGTGGAAATTTAAGAACTTGGATGTTTTCTTTTATAGACCAAACTGGTAGGTCGTCCAGCCCGGGGACAGACTCACCTCGCATGTCTTGTACTACTTTTACAATATCCTGCTCAGTGACGGGTTCCAGCTGAAATACAGAGTCCACCCTGTGCATGTCGTCGTCCACTACACACTCGGCCACAGGAGGGACAGCGCCGGCCAGATTATCTCCCACTCCTACATAATACTCATTAAAAGTATTCGCCACATTGATAATGTCTGAGTTCAAAATATTATTCTTGTTCGATAAAAATTGTTCAATCGGAAAATGGTCTTTTTTAGTCACAGTGCCTGTAATTTCTCCAATGTTTTTCCACAGTAACTTGTTATTGTTTCCCGCTTTACAGATATTCCTTCTGTAGTATTGACACTTTGCATTTTTAATTGTTTTATTTAAGATATTTCTATAGTTTTTGAAGTTTTTAAGTAGCACTGTATTGAATGGTTCTCTTTTGCAACGTTGACTTAATTTATCTCTAAATCTAATCGATTTGATTAAACTATTTGTGATCCAAGGCTTAATTTTTCGTTCCCTAGCCGAACAAAATTGAGACTTTTTTTTATTTTTCCATTATGGTCTGAAGTATTTCAACAAGAACATTACAACTTGAATTTACGTCATCTAAACCCGTTACTAAGTTCCAATTCTGGTCAGAAATGCATCTACAGACAAAATCTTTATCAAATTTGTCAATATTGTTGTTATTTATATTATTTACAATAGGTACTTCTGTCCAAAGCTTAGTAACGATTAGATAATGATCTGTCATACTTGATTTTATTAAGCCTGATTCAATGCGATCTGTGTTCTTTATATCAACAAAAATGTGGTCGATGCAGGTAGATGAATTTGCCGTAACTCTAGTTGGAATATTTATACAACTAACAAAGCCGGCGCCGTACAATACATCAAGATAATGTTGTGATAACAAACTTAGATTTTCCTGCAAAATGCAGCAATTGACGTCACCAATTAGCCAGTGTATTCGGTCCCTGGGTCTATTGCTGCTATAAAATTCAAGGTCATTAATGGATAAATCAAGATCATTATCTGAGGATAGGCTGCGATACACCGCGAGCAAACTGAGCTGGTCACCGCTAACCGACATATCCGCTCTGATACTTGTGGACCCATGCATACATACCTCCTCATACTCTACTCGGAAACATTTATTGACACACACCATTACGCCATAATTCTGGTTCCTCTTTCGTTTGTTCATAATCACATCATACCCAGCGATACTACAAATTTCATCTAACCAGGTTTCTGTTAAAACAATAATATCAAACTTATTACCGAGACTGTTTAAGATAATTAAAAGTTCGTTTATGTGTCTGTTATAACTCCTAATATTTGCATGTAAAATTGTTATACCACAGCTGTCTGAACCATCAACGTCTCTCGCCCAAAAAGTAAAATCCCCAATATCCTCATACACTACTGGACTTACTACTCTAAAATCATCAATCGCTTCATTCAAAAAGTCATTCATCCCGCACACTCCTACCACCAAACCCGCACTACCCGCTCACTATATTTAATAATTATTTTCAACTATTTCTGACTACATTAATAGTCTTAATGATTATACATTTAAGAATTATATGCATACATCCATCCACAACACACCACACCCAGTCTTACATACATAGCCTACATACCAAGTCCCATCATACAAACACGTGCACACACACACGTATTCATTATCATATAGAATCAAACACGTACATAACTCCAACATCCTTACACTTAGTACACCGTATTTAATTGGAATCAATTGTGTGAAATACTTGATTTTAGAATTACTGTAACATGTTATTTAAAAAAAGGACATATTTCTACGAACAGTATATTTTTCTCACGTTCAATCGATTTTGAGGTACGGGTTAATGTTCTGGGGTCCATCCAGTGTAGTAAATTTTAATAGAGTATTTGTCCTCCAGAAATGGTGTTTGCGAATCATCTCAGGACATAGGAGATTCGAAACTTGTAAACCTCTTTTCGGTGAATTAAAAATACTTACTCTGGCGGGTCTGGTGGGGTACGAGCTATGCTCTTTTGTTAAGGGCAATCCAAAGCTTTTTGTAAGCAATGGATACTACCATCAGTATCCGACCAGATCAAGAGGGCTGATGTCTGTGGCTGCACATAGTACTAGCGCATTTGAGAGGGGTCCATACCACTTGGGTGCAAAAGCTTTCAATGCATTGCCATTGAATATTAAAAATGAGCAAAATCTACGTTTATTTTAAAAAAAACTAAAGACACACTTTCTTGATAAATGTTTTTACTGTGTAAGAGATTTGTTAAGTTAGATATAGTTTTAGTATTTTGACATGTAATGTAAAAATGTATTTTGCATTTACGAATAAAGATCTTGAATCTTGAATCTTTATTACCAAATTTAGATTATAGGTATGTATTTAATTAATTATGGTTAATTGTTAATTTTAATTTGGTATTAATTTAAAGTTCAGAGAAGTCTATGATTTACAAGTACTTTTATTACACATTTGAAACCCTCCCAATTACTCATATTGACATAGTGTGAACAATATACAGATTAATAAGTTAAGATTATTATAGTTATAATAACTAAGTAAGACTTGTAATACAGAGATAAAGGATACAAATAATAACTTCACAACATGGAAGAAGTTATCAACAAGAAACAAACAGCCTCGAGACCATAGTGAACATGAAATTTATACATATTAATACATTATGTATGTATACACAATCAACTCATGAACGTATTTAACCAATATTCAAGTCAGAAGTCAGAATATTCTTTATTACAATTTCTTTAAGAAATGCAATGGTGTCAAAACAATACTGTATACAATATATGAGTAAATACATGAAATTGTAATACAATACATAACATCAAGTCCAGGTCGTTTGATAAAATTCATCCATGGAATAGATTGGATTGTCCAACAAGAGGTTCTTCAGTCTGTTCTTTAGTGTTGCCCCAGTTTCTTGTCTGAAGTCTTGTGGTAGGTGGTTGAGGATTTTCATACCGGCATATATTGGTTTTCTTGCATATAGAGAAGTTCGATGAGCTGGGAGGTTGAAACGGGTTGCATGTCTTGTATTATAGTTGTGAAGGGCTGATCCTTGAGCTGGTTGTTTGATTGATGCATAATGTGCCACCTCACAAATGTACATTGCATACACAGTCAAGATTTTAAGACTTTTAAAATGTTCTCGGCAGCTCTCCATAGGTTGTAGGCCTAGTATAGTTCTTAATGCTCTCTTTTGTAATATTAGTATCCTGTTCATATTGGTCTTGGTAGTACCACCCCATGCGGCTATGCCATACATTATGTGAGTTTCACAGAAAGCATGGTAAATGATTTTTGCTATTTCTGGAGTGCCAATTTGCGTCATTCTTCGAATTAAAAATATGCCAGTGTTCAACTTCCTGCATACACTGTCAATGTGGGCTGTCCAGGTAAAGGAACTGTCGATGGTAATGCCCAGGAATCATGCGGTCTCTTCCACTTCCACCTCAGGTAATGCTGGTTCCTCCCTTCCTCTTCTACCAAACATGATTTGCTTTGTTTTTTGTGTGTTTATAACTAGGTCATTTTCGTGGCAGTATTGAGTGGCTAGGTTTGTAGCAATAAATGCGCTTATCTGAAGTGATTCTATACTTTCTTTGCCCAGCACAAGGGTGGTATCATCAGCGTACATTATTGGGGTACAGCTGTCTCTTAAATATGCTGGTAGGTCATTTGTGGTAAGGATGAAGAGAGCAGGGCCCAGAACAGAACCTTGGGGTACCCCTCTTGTTATTGGTAGAGGTGTTGAAAGAACTTTTTTGGTAGTACTCTTTTCTTGACACAGAAGCTCCACAAGCTGATGTCTATCAGCCAGATAGTTATGTACCCATTCTGCTGCTTTTGCCACAATACCAAGGGATTGTAACTTGGTGAGGATAAGGTCATGGCTGAGGCAATCAAAGGCCTTGCTATAATCTAGCATAATACCTGCTGCTATTCTGCCAGCTTCTATGTGGTCAACAGTCTCCTCAAGCAGACTTATTAAGGCCGTTGTTGTAGACTTATGTTTCCTAAAGCCATGTTGGTTAGGTGTCATCAACTCATTTTCGTTGCAGTGATCCAATAATCTTTTGAGGGCTATCTTCTCGAACAGTTTGGAAATTGTTGAAATTACTGATATTGGTCTGTAATTATTGACTTCCAGTTTATTTCCACCCTTATGTTTTGGATAAACTTTGGATTTTTTCAGCTGTTGGGGAAAAATTCCTTGTTGAAAAGATCTGTTAATTAAGTATGACAGAGGTTCAGATAGCTCCTCACAACAAAATTTCAATATCTTTGAGGATATTTCATCCAGACCAGCTGAATGAGTCGATTTCAGGGATTTTATTACATTTCGCACCTCTTCTACTGACGTGGGATGAAATACTTCAAGTTTACTGTTTGTAACAGGTACTAATGTAGGTAATACTGGTCTTGTATGGTTTTTGGTTTGTTTTCTTAAAGTGTTATCTACTATATTAGTGAAGTATTCATTCAGGAAGTCTGCAATTTTCTGAGGGTCTTCAAGTTTTTTGTTATCAACAAGTAGTTCTAATTTTGAGTTATTGTCATTCTTCCCTGTCTTTTCGTCATTTATAACCTTCCATGTTGCTTTGGACTTGTCATGAGCTTGGTTGATGTAAGTCACTATGTGTTGCCTCTTCATGTCTCTCAGTTTAAAATCGTATGCTTTTTTCTTGATTGTCATGTTGGTTTTGTCTGTTACAGAGCCTGTTAGTTCAAATTTGTGCTGAGCCTCCAAAAAGTCCCTTTTAAGGCTTAGTGCTTCGTCATTTAAATAGTATTTTGGCTTGGCTTTTTTTCGAGATCTAATTTTCTTTTTAGGACATGCCATATCCAAGATAACATTCAGGGTCTTAGAAAAAGTATCATAAGCATCTTGTAGGTGGTGTACATTCCTGACATTGTCCCAGTTTTGCCCTTGTAAGAGAGATTTTAGCACTGCCATATTGTCATCATTGAACCTGCGTCTTGTAACAGAAACTGTTGGTTTTTCTTTTGTAGGGATGTTTAGGGTACACAGCTGAGCTCTGTGGTCAGAGAGTCCAGTTTGTAGTACTTCCACTTGTACAACAAGTTCCGAGCTATTTGTGCACACCCAATCAATAGAGGACTGTGTGGAGCTGGTAATCCTAGTAGCTTGCAGGGGTAGTCTTATGGTATTGAAACTTAATAGCATGTCATTAATTAGTTTGTTATCAGAGGTTTCCTTAAGCATATCAACATTTACGTCACCCATTATGATGAGAAATTTACTGTATGCTTTGGTGTCCGCTAAAAGTCTTGACATAATATTTTGAAAATCTTCAAGCTGTCCACTTGGAGACCTGTATGTGCCTAATATGTATAACTGCAGGTTGTTTACAGTTAAACGACACAGTTCTATCTCGCAAATTAACTCTTCACAAAAAGATGTTGTGTCTATGTGTTCTGTCATGACTTCTAGGGCACTTTTGATGTAAATTGCTACACCTCCTTTAGCATGGGTTTTCCTACAGAAGGCAGATAATAAAGTATAGTTTTGTAGCTTTATGTTTCTGAGCTCTTCTTCTTTTAGACCATGTTCGGTAAGTATGACAACACTAGGTGTAAGGACCTCAAGGTGGTGAGTTAGTCTTTCGATTTTGTTACGAAGACCATCGATATTTTGGTGAAGTACTGACATACTGTAGTTGTTGTTTTTATGAGAAGTGCTTCTGGTTTGACTTTTATTCAATTTTTGAATTTGCTTTCTTTTACTTGTCTTTGTTCTAAAAAATGGACTGTGTTTTGGTCTTGCAAAGCACCTGTAGGGGATGGGGGCATCTGTGACTGATTTTCGGTTGAAACGGACTGAGACTTATGGTTGGACTGTGATAGGTCATCACAAGCTCCAGTATAGCCATAGTGTTTCTTCATGTGCTCCATGTAGAATGTAATGTATTTTAGGAAGAATTGCTCATAATCTTCATCACTTTTCTTTAATTTTGAGTTTAGTGGTGGGGAGTTATTTAGCTTCATTTTTACGTCCAAGTTGGCAGGTTTTTGAAGTCCCAAAGTATTTGATTTACTGCCAGCTTTTGCCACTTGAAGGGAGACACTAAACATATTTGCTTTCTTGCCTTCGGTTGCTTGGAGAGCATATGCTCTTGCTTGAGTATTTAAATTGTTATTTTGTACCGAAGACTTGGCTCTCCATGTCCTTGTCCGTCCTGGCAGTTTTTGTTTGCAGCTTTGGTCAATTCCTGAGGTCAGGTGTGGGCTGCATTCAGTCAAAGTGTTTTTCAGTTTTTCTTGGCAGGTTTGGCTGGTTCCTGAAGTCAAGTGTGGGTTACATTCTGTTAAAACATTCTTCAGTTTTTGATGGCAGGTTTGGCTGGCTCCTGAAGTCAAGTGTGGGTTACAGTCTGTCAAGGGGTTCTTCAGTTTTTGTTGGCAGGTTTGGCTGGCTCCTGAAGTCAAGTGTGGGTTACAGTCTGTCAAGGGGTTCTTCAGTTTTTGTTGGCAGGTTTGGCTGGCTCCTGAAGTCAAGTGTGGGTTACAGTCTATCAAAGGGTTCTCCAGTTTTTGTTTTCAGGTTTGGCTGGCTCCTGAAGTCAAGTTTGGGTTACAGTCTATCAAAGGGTTCTCCAGTTTTTGTTTGCAGGTTTGGCTGGCTCCTGAAGTCAGGTGTGAGTTACATTCTGTCAAGGTTTTAAACAGTTTTTCATTGCAGGTTTGGCTGTCTCCTGAAGTTAAAGTATTAATAGCTAGGTTATTAATAGCTATCTCTATCCGATCAAGTTTTGTTTTGATACCTGACATTTCAAGTAGGAGGGATGAGGGACTATCTTTAATTATTTCGGTAGGAGGGGAAGTTTGCGTCATAGAATCTTGAAAAGTGGCAGACTTAGTTTCTTGATTTTCAGTTTTCTTTTGCAGTGTTGAGATAGTTTTTTCAAGCTCCGCTATTCTTTTTACATAGCCATCAATAAGTTGACTTAGTTTTAGGTCATGTTCCTCATAGATAAATTGCGCTTCTTGGCGAAGTTTTTTCTCTTTAGTGAGTTGAGCTTCAACGTCTGCATTTAGCTGTAAAAGGTTTTCTATTTTGTCTATGTATTTCTTTTCTTCATTTTCTATTTCTTCAAATCTTTCCTCCATGATGCTCAGTTTGGTCTTTAGCTTGAGTGTTTCTTCTTTTAAGAGTTCATTTTCTTCTACTAACGCTGATCCTATTTTTGCAGCCATTTCTAGTTTATCCTCTTGACTGTTCGAATTTTCTAGAAAATTATTTTCAATTAAGTTAATTTTTAGTTCTTGGATGGTATCAGAGCTATTTAAAGAGAGTGATTCAGGTAATACTTGTTCGGATAGGTGAGGCTGATTTTCTGCTCTGCAATTTATGCATTGCCATTTCCCAATTTCCTGGGGAGTCCATTTTTTCAGGTTTTTTTCTATGACATTTTGACATCCTGCATGGTACCAATTTTTGCAAGAACTTGTACATTTTATACCTGAAAATCTAACTCCAATGCCACAGTTACCGCATGGATATTTTGTGGGCATTTTTGTGTACAGTAGTAAGAAAGATATGAGTAACAAAAATGAATTATTTTTGAAAGAGAAGTTCAAGTTATGGTAAAGCAAACAGTTTCATTGGTGGCCATGCAATGAATACACACTGATTAAATCATTTATAGTATCCTGATTCGATTATTACTAACATAATTATTCCAAATGTTCCAAAAGTAAAATAAAATACTTCTCCTATACTGCGATGACATTTGATACATTGATTTAAATTACATTAATCCAAATAAAATATAGCTCAAATAAAGCTTTTAATTCAAAACTAAAACCACTTACCTACTCAAACTTGGGTAAAATAAAGGTGTAATTTAATGTACTACAATGAAATAAAGTTCAACACTTCGAGAAATTATACAATACAGACTTTAATATAATGTATACAGAAACTAGTCCTGTATGTCATATACATAATTAAATACTTAACTTAAAACTCCCAAAGAACGATTAAAGATAATTTATAACAGAAATATTTATAACAGAAATCTGTAAAATAGTTTAAATGATATTTGACACACTACCAGTTCTAGCAAAGCAGATAAATAAAAACACACTTAAAGTTAAAATTTAGTTGGATTGCTAACATTTTCCCAAAGCTAATACAATTTGGTTTAAATACAGTTTGTGGTGATTACATGTTGTTTTAACCCTTCCATTGATTAATTACCAAAGACCATCTAATAATATACTCACCATATACAATAGAAATAGAACCAAAATAGTCAAGTTCAATTTAATTAATTCATTTACATGTAAAAAAAACCGTAAAAATTCAACCTAAAATGGTTATTTACATTGAAATTTAATAAATTAAAAAGTAAATAATAATAAATCAAATCAAATCTTTATTCACATATACATTGAGTACAGCGATTGTGTCATTTGAATTACAATTGTTATGTTCGAATTAGGTAAAAAGTATGTACAGTAAGAGTTACAGAATTTGTCATTATTCATCTTCATTGCTGAGTTCTCCAATCCAAAAACTCCTGGACTGTGTATATTGTTCGTTCCAGCAGCCAGTCCATGAGTCTTCTCTTCAGATTCTTCTCAGGGATTCTCTTCATTTCTTCTGGCAGACAGTTGTAGAAGGCAGCTCCTCGATAAGATGGTTTCTTCTCGAATAGACAGAGATGATGAGTGTCAAGTGCGAAGTTGTGCCTATGCCTTGTGTTGTATGTGTGGTGGTCTCCTAATCTGGCTCGGCCTATTTTTACTGCATGCATTACTGTTTCAAGAATATAGAGTGCAGTAACTGTCAAGATCCTGAGCTCTTTGAAGGCTTCTCTACATGTCTTTTGCGGTCTTAGTCCTTTCAGTGTTCTTATGGCTCTTTTCTGAATTACCAATACTCTTTGGAGGTTTGAAGCACTTGTCCCACCTCAGGCTACTACCATATCTTAGGTGGGTTTCAAATAAAGAGTAGTAGGCTATGATGGCTGTTCTGTTATCACTGACCTGCTTTAGCCTTCGTATAGCATAGAGACCCATGTTCAGTTTTTTACAAAGTTGGGTCACATGAGGTGTCCATGAGAGATTGTTGTCAAGGACTATATGCCTAGGTATTTATTCGAGTTTAGTGTTGTTAGTTGTGGAAGGCCTTGGTAGTCATTGGGAAGTGATGTGTATATCAGTTGATAGGTTTTACTTTCATTCAGGAACAGATCATTTTGAAGGCAGTACTGTTTTGCCATGTTGTATGCCACATAGGAGTTTATTTCAAGCTCTTGTCGATTTTTGGTGGCAACAAGTAGTGCTGTGTCATCAGCAAACATCACTGTCTCACAAAACTCTGAAAGGTAACTTGGAAAATCATTGGTGAGGAGTATATAAAGTACAAGGCCAAGGACAGATCCTTGTGGCACTCCTCTTTTCATTGGGAGGGTTTCAGATTTGTCAGTGGGGTTAAAAGTTCACTTTTACAATGTTTAATTAGCTTTGAAGAAATGTCGTCCTCTCCAGCAGATGTTTTAGCTTTCATGGAGTCAATAATTGTTCCTATTTCTTCTTCAGTAGTGTTGTGGTGCTGCAAGTTAGTAACAAAGTGAGCCTGAATAACATTTGCTGGTGTAGGATTTTGATTCGGTGTTCTATTTTTGTCATGTGTCTTCTCTGCTATTCTGGAAAAAAAATTGATTTAAAGCATTGGCAATGCTATTGGGAGAATTGTGTAATTCACCTTCAACAATGAAACTTGCTGGAATTATGGTTGTGGTGTTTTGTTTTCTTTCAGAGTTGATTACCCTCCAGACAGCTTTTGATTTATTGTCAGCCTGCTCTATGAATTCCGCATTTTGCTTCTTCTTAAGTTCTTTTAGCTTAAGATCATACATCTTCTTCCTAGTTGCTGTTTCCCTTTTATCATTTACATCTCCAGTAAGTGTTTCTATGTTCAAGGCTTCCAAATATGATTTTCGTAGTGTCTCACTTTCAGTATCCCATACTCTTTTTGCGTGATTGGTTTTTAATTTAAAAGTTTTATGTGGGCAAGATATGTCCATCACGTATTTCATAACGCTGTTAAAGGCTGAAAAAGCTGTTTCTGTGTCTGTTTTTTGAGTAATTTGTGACCAGTCTTGGGAGGCTAGGATTTTCCTCACTTTCTCTATTGTATTGTGATTGATTAGTCTTTTTTTGGATTTTGCTGTATTGTCATTTTGTAAGTCTGTCTTGATGTAGCAGATTTGCGCTGTGTGGTCAGATAGTCCTGAGCTGATTACTTCAT
This sequence comes from Homalodisca vitripennis, assembly GCF_021130785.1. Classification (NCBI taxonomy): domain Eukaryota; kingdom Metazoa; phylum Arthropoda; class Insecta; order Hemiptera; family Cicadellidae; genus Homalodisca; species Homalodisca vitripennis. The sequence continues at coordinate 204,567,018 of NC_060210.1, forward strand.
GTGATAGATGGTCCTCGTTCAGGTTTGTACAGATACAATCAATAGATGTCTGGCTATGATGTGTAATTCGTGTGGGAGGCAGTTCTAGTCTTTTTATGTTGTATCCTTCTAGGGCATCTGTCAAGGTTTGGTTGTCATTATTGTTCGTCAAGTTGTCCACGTTAATATCACCCATAATGACTATTGGATTGTTTATACAGTGTATTTTGTCCAGTTCAGCTGATAATGCATCCAGTGAGTTTTCTAGCCTGCTGTGTGGTGATCTGTAGATTCCCATTAAGTAAAAGTTGGATTTTCTAAATGTTATCTTTAGTAAAATGGCTTCACACGATAGCTCAGATGATATGTCAGAGATGGATACTATGCTGATTGTATTTTTTATCAAGGGAGGTCTATCTAATTGATTATAAAGAAACTTTAACAAAAAATTTTTTTATAACAATTGGTAGAACTAACGGTTTATTTAATCCCTCCATTTAACTCACACAACTCACTCCGGTGAACCACCTGGTGTAGTTTCGCACCTTATCTCTTGTGTTGACCATGTGTTCTGTGATGGTGATGGTGATGCTGCCGCTCTCTCGATGTCTTCAAACGATGAAACCCTCTGGGCTGGAGAATCAGCTGTCTTCCTCACCATGATCCTTCCCTCTCTGGACCAAGCGTAAGCCAGCTTCCCAAATTTAACGAACGCCTTGGCGCGCCCCAGGATGGCCTTGTTGTGTGCGGTCAGATGCTCACTGATAAACACCGGCGCCCATGGAAGTGAAGGTGCTAAATTTGTAGTCTCAATGCGATTTTTTCTTGCGGCAATCAGCCATTCGCCATGAATAGATCGAGAGATAAACTGGACCACGATGCTGGGGTGAAACCTTCTGTCTCTGGGAGCCGGGAGCCTGTGAGCGATGGAGATTCCTCCCCTGTTGAACACAACTCCGATCGCCTTCGCAATCGACTCGACTACGACATAAATGTCCTCTCCCTTTGTTACCGGCACACCCCTAATTTCAATATTGTTCAATCTTGATCTCTTTTGCAGTTCGTCGGTCTCCGTTTTTAGCTGAGAAACATTCTCAGCCAAGCGTTGGTTTTCTTTTTTCAGCAAACCACAGTCTTCTTTGAGCGTCAAATTATCTTTCTCAACTGTGGAGAGTTTAAGCTTGACTTCTTCTAACGAATCGCGAACAGACATCATAGTCTTTTCCAAAGATGCAAAACTTTCACTGTTGGACTTCCTGGCATCTGACGTCTCCTGTTTAATGTTTTTTAACAAGTCCATAATTATAGGATCGTCACTGTTTGTAGAGGAAGCACCGTCAACGTCACAGCGTCACGTAGTTAGCGCCTTCGCGGACATCTTCGAAAGTTTAGCGACGGTTCGGATCCGGCAACAAGTAGCATGAAACTCCACACTGCATAACGAACACTTGGCTACCTCTTTGGCGTCTGTGGTATTTAACTGACACTTACCACAGACCATGGTCTCACACTTGTGATAAATTTCAATAGCGATAAAGCGTATCCTTATTGCCAGTATTCAGGAGGGTATTTATATAAATAAACAAAAATAAATAAAAAACCGAAGTTATTTTTAAATCAGCATAGATACAAATAAACTTAACAATCAAAGCAGGAACTTGCCAACAGGACTGAGCAGGCAGGCGCGGGCGGACCGGCAAACTAAGAGATATTAAAACTGTCTGTTAAAGTAGTAAGTCCAATTTTAGTCAGTATAATAAACCAATAATTTAATCACTTTCAGAGTAAACTTAAATTATATCTGAAGTAATTCCTGTATTTAAAAAAGATTCACCTATTAAAATATCTAATTATAGACCCATCTCCGTATTGAGCAATATTTCAAAGATTTTCGAGAAAGCAATAAATTATTAGGATTAACAACATGTTTGCAAACCAACAAACTAATATATAATGAGCAGTATGGTTTTAGGAAAAATAGAAGCACTGAATTAGCTCTTACATCCTTTGTCAATAGTGCTTCGAGGGCTTTGGATGAATCATGCAAGTACAGCAGGTATTTTTTGTGACTTATCCAAAGCTTTTGACTGTGTAAATCATAAACTGCTCTTGTCTAAATTATCTCCAGTGGCGTAGCTACTTTGGGTGGCACCCCATCGAAAGTAAAAATTGTGAGTATGGGACGGGGAATCCCCCACGACAGCGTCAGGCTCTTTTGCAGGAATCCCTGAATTATATATAGAGCTGAGCTAGTGCTAGTGGAGGAATCTACGAAAAAGAAATTTTTGTGCTAGTGATTTATTTATTTTTTTTGTACATTCAATTCAATTCAATAATATCTTTATTCACACATTCATCAAGAATGGTTACAGAGTCAACACATGCAGTAAAAATTGATGTCATCAAGAAGTAGGTAAACTAGTTTAAAACTATTATAAATGCAAAGAGAAAATATCTTTAAAATTTGATATTAACTAACATTTCTGTAAAATAAAATATATATGAGGAGAAAATATATGAATGCATATACATACTCATACATGTCTTAAATAATAGCATTAACAGAATTAAAAAACTCATTCAAACTATAAATTGTAGAGTTTATCAACAGGCTGTGCAGTCTTTTCTTCAGAGTTTTAGAGTCACATGTTTTGAAGTTTTCTGGAAGCATGTTAAAGAGTCTTGCACCGCTATAGGAAGGCTTCTTGGTGTAAAGGGTTGTTCTATGCGCTGGAAGGGATATATCATTTGCCCGTCTTGTTGTGTAGCTGTTGACGTCACCAACCCTTGGTAATCTTTCTCTTGAGGCGTGGGTGATTACCTCGATGATGTATATGGACACTACTATGAGTATCTCAAAAGATTTAAAAGCCTCTCTACAAGATTCTTGTGGCTGTAGTCCTGCCATGATCCGCATAACCCGCTTCTGTAATACCAGGACACGATGAAGGTTGCCGGCAGATGAACTTCCCCACAGAGTTATTCCATATCGAACATGTGATTCGAACAGAGCGTGATATGCGGCTTTCAAAGCGATAGAGGTACCAATGGATTTAATCCTCTTCATTTCAAAGATTGCAGAGCTAAGCCTTGAACACAGTTGGTCGGTGTGATTGCTCCAGGAGAGGCCTTGATCCAGAGTTAGGCCTAAGTGTTTTGTGTTGTCAACTCTTTGAAGATCTGGGGGCTCAGTCAAGTATTCTTTTAATCGTCCAGAAGCGAGATATTTTGTCTTTGCAGCGTTAAAAACTAGGTCGTTATTTGAGCAATATTGTTGTGCCATACTGACTGATATGAAGGTACGAATGTCCAGGTCTTCAACGGCACTGCCACTCGTTACAAGAACGGTGTCATCAGCAAACATGACTGGGTAGCTTATATTACCCAAATACTTAGGTAGGTCTGCAGTAAAAAGAACAAACAGAACCGGGCCCAACACTGAACCCTGGGGAACACCTCATGTAACAGCCAAGGGCCCAGATCTTGCAGTCCTCTCTGTTCCATCCAGGTTTTGTTTTATTTCAACGACCTGTTCTCTTCCCGTTAAGTAACTCTCAAACCACTTGACTGTAGTCCCTCCAAAACCAAGAGATTTAATTTTATTGATAATTAAACTATGGCCCAAACAGTCAAACGCCTTACTTAAATCAAGGAAAACACTTGTAACTGTGTTCCCTTCCTCCAAGTTGTCAATGATGTGTTCTATTAAATCGGTAAAAGCACTTGTGGTTGATCTTCCAGGGAAAACCCATGTTGTCTTTCAGGCAGGAGATTGTTGAGTTTAAGGTGGTTTTGAATTCTGGTTAAAATGATTTTTTCTATGATTTTTGAAATAGTTGGGATTAGGGATATCGGCCTGAAATTTTGTAGCTCCTTTTTGCTTCCCTGCTTATGAAGGGGATAAACTTTAGATATTTTGAGTTTGCTAGGAAAATCCCCTGAGACAAAGACTTGTTGATTATATCTGTAATGGGTAAAAATACTTCACCAATGCAAAACTTTAGCAGCTTAGAGCTCACGTCATCGATACCTGAAGAAGATGTTGACTTCAGTGACATTATAGTGTTAAAAACTTCACTGAAGGAAGTGAGTCTCCATTCCATAAGTGAAGTTCCAAGAAAAGAAGTATCACTCATAACAATGGCTCTTGATTTATTGTTTTGCAGTAGAGTTTGCTCGGCTATATTGGAAAAAAGATATTAAAGTGTTCACACAATTTGTCTGGGTCTTCTTCTACCTTTCCTCCAACATCAATCTGCCATCTTGCCCCTGCACTGTCTTTTCTTGAAATTCTCTCACTATTGATTACATTCCAGATGGCTTTAGATTTATTACTTGACTCAGCAATAAGGCTTTCATTTTCTTCCCGTCAGAGTTTCTAGTTTTAGATCATACATTTTTTTCTTGTTAAACGCATCCACTTTGTCTTGCTCACTTCCAGTTTTTTTATATTTGTCAAGCGCCAGGATGAACTCTTTTCTAAGGCTGTTAGCTTCTGGGTTGTGTAGGGCTAGAATTTTTCCTCTATTTTTTTTCGGTATGCAAATTTTACGTGGACATTTGATGTCAAGGGCTATTGTCAGGGTATCAATAAAGTTCATGTAAGCCTCGTCTGCTGTGGCTGCCTGATAGACTCTGTCCCATGATTGAAGTGACAGGATGTCCTTGAAGTGCTGGAGGTTGTCAGGATTAAATTGTCTGTGAGTAGTTCTAAAAGCTTCATTTTTCTTTATTGGGGCGTCAACGTAGCAAAGCTGTCCTATATGATCTGAAAGGCCCGTATTTTCCACTATGACTTTTACTCTGTCAGTGTTAAGATTGGTGCAGACAATGTCAGTGGAAGTAGCAGAGGTATTAGTGACTCTTGTAGGAGGCAACGGTATTCTGGTTACATCGAAGGTGGCGAGTGCTTCACATAATGCTACATTTTCTCTTGATGGAAGCAAGCAATTTACATTGATATCACCAACAATACAAATTCCACTGATGTCACAAGGAAGTAAGCTGAGGGTATCAGTTAACAGGGCCAAGGCATTGTCAAGAGGAGCACTGGGTGGTCGATATATCCCAAGAATGTATAAACATGATTTCCTGTCGAATGTTATCCTGATTGAAGACATTTCACATACGAGTTCTTCTGAATGGTCAGCAATATTAACACTCTCCACCTCATTAGCCATGTCAGTGTGCTTGTAGATGGCAACACCACCTTTCCTGTGACTCTCTCTGCAAAATGCAGTTACCAGACAGTAGTCCACCAAGCATACATTTTTCAAAGTTAATTCACTTAGTCAATGTTCTGTGAGGACAACTAAATCGGGCTTGTGGATGTGTAAATTGTTCTTAAAGAAAATTTTAAGTTCTTAAATTGTTCTGCATTGTTCTTAAAGTTGAGAGACCAGGTCTTAAAGCGATCCGCCCCTGCCAACCCCCCTTTGACACGCCACTGATTATCTCAAATTGGAATTAAAGAAAAAAACATTAAAATATTTAGAATCATATTTAAAAGATGGAAAACAAAGAATTATCATGAATGATAACTCAGTTAAAATTACATCTTATTGGGAAAACACAGCTTATGGTGTTCCACAGGGTTTAATTTAGTTCCAATTCTTTTTCTAGTCTACATTAATAATTTACCAATTGACTTTCCAAATATTAATTTTATCTTATTTGCTGACGATACAAATAAACTAATTCAAGAAAACAACATAACAAGTATGGAGGAATCAATTATAAGAACTCTAAATTAACTTGATGAATGGTTTAATTCTGCTGGACTATTATTAAATCCAACTAAAACAAATTTAATGCATTTTAAAAGAAAAAATAACCATAACAGTGTCTTGAAATGCGGCAGATTAAACCTAGTCGATTCACATACATTTTTTTAGGACTGAAAATTTATCGAATTTTAAACTGGAAATTTCATGTTAATTATCAACTAATGTTAATACAAACTAAGCTCTTTTCGCTTTCCAATGAAAATATTAGCAGACTCAGTAACTATTTCTACTTGTAAAATTGTATACTATGCCTATGTTCAATCGATTCTGAAATACTGTATTGTATTCTGGGGTTCATCTCTTGATTTTGAAAACTTATTCATAGCCCAAAAAGCTGTTCTGAGAGCAATGGTTGGTGCAAACTTTAGAGAGAGCTGCCAACCATTATTTAAAAAATCTAAAATACTCACATTACCAGGTTTATATATTTTTGAATTGTTGAACTTACTTTATCCAAACACCTTTGACCAATACAAAAAGGTGACATTAAAAAGATGGCATTCAATTTGAACAGCACTCCTTCGTGAATCAGCTTGACCCCGGCATAGAAGCGATTTGTGTCGTTTTGAAATTGAGGGGAGAGAGGCTCGGGCTGTGTGTGGCTTATAGGCCGCCCATTGTTAGGCATACCTGTCTCGCTTCTTTGTTTCACTCTCTGTTCGTGGATCTTGCGATCGAAGTGAGGGGTGTGATATGTTTAGGAGATATGAATGTTGATCTCATGTCAAAAACAAGCAACGTATCTCGATATTACTGCCGACTCTTGAAAGAATCCAATACGTCACAGATTGTCAATGAGCCCACCAGAGTGACAACAACCTCAGCCACATTGTTAGACCACATCATTGTGGACAGGTCGGTTGAGGTCAAGAGGAACGGCGTCGTGGATGTCTCGAGTATTAAGGATCATAGGGGCGTAAGCATTACAGATCACAAGTTAACCTATTGCATTGTTGGGGTTACAAAGAACAAAATAGAACACAAATTTATTAAATATAGAGATTTTAGCAGCTGTGACCCAGAAAAAGTTGTAAGCGAGATAGCGGCTTGTGACTGGGATGGTATATTGAACGAACAAGACGTTGATATTGTGGAGGCATGGATAACAAATAATATCAGGAAAGTATATGACAAAAATGCCCCTGTAGTATGTAAGAAAGTGTCCAAGAAAAAAGCCCCATGGCGAAACGATGACATCCGAAAGATGACGAAGGTTAAAAATAAGTTGCGAAATAGATATTGGAAGTACAGGCATATAGATGACTGGGAGAGGTACAAAGAAATAAGAAACCGACTGAATAATATGATCAGAATTGCAAAAAAGAGATTTTTTTCTGAAAAGCTATCCTCTTCAAAAAATCCAAAGGAGTTCTGGACATGCCTTAAGAAAAATGATATTGTACAAACAAGGGATTGCTCGAACATTCCACCAGAACTTAAAGCGCATGAGATCAATGAATACTTTATAAACATGGGAGCTGGCCCGAAGATTGATAAAAGCGTATGGGAATTTTTTGCAACCAATGGCCGAGAAGAAATTAGAGATAAATTTAAGTTTTACGCTGTCAGTAAAAGAGACGTTATTTCGGCAATGAATGAAATAAAATCTAAAGCTGTGGGCAGCGATGAAATTTCGATTGACATGATCAAGTCAGTGAGCCCCTACGCAGTCAAAGCCATTACACACCTGGTAAATGTTTCCCTGGTTGGCAGCGTGTTTCCAAAGTCATGGAAAACAAGTATTGTTCGGCCAATACCGAAAGGGCAAGCTGCCAATCAGGTAGACCAGCTTAGGCCAATTTCAATACTCCCAGCCATGTCTAAGATACTGGAAAAGATTGCCATTAGACAAATAGACAGTTTTATGAAAACATCGGATATTTTACCGAAGCTGCAATCGGGCTTCAGGCGCAATCATAGTACATGTACAGCCCTGACAAATCTTTTCAGTGATATGATTGACGCCAAAGACAGGGGTAAATATAACTCCATTGTTATGTTGGATTATTCTAAGGCCTTTGATTCAATGGACCATGAGATGCTTTTAGCGAAGATGAGCTATTATGGCTTTGACTTGAGCGTAGTCAATTGGATAAGGTCATACTTAGACTCCAGGCTGCAGGTGACGCGTTTAGGGAGTGAAACATCAACCCCGCTTGTGAAGTATCGAGGCATTCCTCAAGGTAGTTGCCTAGGGCCTATTCTGTTCAATATGTACACAGCCGATATGCCAAGCTGTGTGCAAAATTGCACAGTTCATTTGTATGCTGACGACTCGCAGCTGCACTTGTCTTATGAGCCATCGCAGATGGTGTCAGCCATTGATATGATCAATGTCGACCTTGAAAAGATATTGGGGTGGTCAATGGCGAATGGGCTGAAACTAAACATAGGCAAGTGCACTGTGTTGCATACGGCGCCACACAACATTGTGCAGTCCCTCAGTGAAAGAGGAGTGATGGTGAGGCTCGATGGCCAGAGTTTGGCTGTATTTGATAGGGCGAGAACTCTTGGCGTTGTGCTAGACAGTGGCCTCACGTTCTCTGACCATGTCACGCATGCCTGTCAACGAGCACTCGGTAGACTGAGGGGACTCTACAGATTTAGAGATATTTTACCTGAGTCTGCGAAGCTACGTATCATGCAGTCACTAGTCCTGTCCGTTTTCGCCTACTGTTTCCCAGCCTACGGGAATAGCATTTCTGGAGAAGACATGCATCGCATTCAAAAGTTGCAAAACTCTGCTATCCGTTTCATTTTTAATTTGAAACGATTTGAGCATGTCTCTCCTTACAGAGATGCCGCTGGGATGATGTCGGTAGAGACCGTCTGCAGGGTCATGACGTGTTGCATGGTCCACAAGGCTCTTGTTAATCAGGAGCCTCAGTACCTTAGTGAGAAGCTCTCATTTCGGGATGAGGTCTCTCAGCGCAGAACCTGCCATGGGAATCTTCTTCACTTTCCCAAAGTTAGGCTGGAGTTGGGAAGGAGGAGCTTCTCTTATTTCGGCCCGAAATTGTACAACGACCTCCCACCAAACGTGAAACAATGTTCAATAGCTACATTTAAGAATAAGATGAGGCAGAATTTGCTTAATGTATAGATTTTATTTATTTATTTCTATTTAATTTTCATGTATATGTTGTATTTGACGATAGTTGTTCTGAAAAGCAGTTGTTCTGTATGTAACTGAGAAACGCTTGATGAAAATAAAGACAACATTATTATTATTATTATTATTATTAAAAATCAGCATAATCATAATACTAGACACAAAACTCTTCTTGCCTTTCCAATTCATAAAACTTCTTTATTTGAAAAAAGTCCACTACATATGGGAATTCGGTTATACTCGTATAATTGTTTACCTTTATCACTAAAAGAGCTTAAAAATAATAATTTTCAAAATAGTATTAAAAACCTCCTCATAGAAAAGGCTTATTACAGTGTAAATGAAATGCAGAAATATTTTTCAAATATAACTAATCAATTTTAAAATCCCAACATTGAATTGCAATTAAATTGGCGCCCATGCAACTATTCATTATTACACCATATTATCACTTCAGTCTATGTAAAATAAGGATGATTTATTATTCTGTATAGACATAATACTATATAGACAATTCATGCAGTGCATACTAGAATGCTTGTATTTTAGTTATACCTTTAGAAAACTTGACCATGGACCTGTTTGTATTACTTACGTAATTATTCAAATGTCAATGTGCAGTAAATACTTTGAATTTGAGTTTTAAACTTATTGGTGGAGAACCAGTCTCATGTCAACTGTTGAAGAACCTGTTCCTTTTTCTCTATACCTTTATATTATTTTATACCTAGTGAACAAAGCATTTATAATTGAATTAATTTGGTACCCAATTTCTGTGTGATTAAAAAAACATGGGAAAAGATTCTACATGGGCCTTAATGGCCTGTGCGTAGACCATTTTTAGGATTAGGATTTTTATCTGAAGCATATTAATTTTATAAAGTTATAATTGAAAGAAATGATCTGAAATAGAATAACTTATAGATATGACTTAAGAATTTTGGAAATTAGCAATAATGTAGAGAAAGTAAACAAACCAGATGAAAATACCAAGTGAACAAAAATTAATAAATATAGGGTAAGTCCTTAGTGAAAATGGATTTTTCTATCTTTAGTTTGGAGAGGAGAGGAGTGGGAAAAATCCCGTCAGTCAGTTGTCAGTTAGTCTATGTCCGTCTGTAGTCAACAGAGATAAGTGATTTGGCCTCCTCACTGCTAATGAGAATCAAAAACCCCTTGACTTGTTTCTTAAAAACCTCAAAAGAGGGAGAATCAAACAGCTTGAAATTTCTAAAACGATTAGAATAATTTTGATATAAAATATGTGTTTGATAAAAACTGTTTGTTGTCGCAATGATTTGTGTTGGTGGATAGTGTTAATTCCGACTATATTTGCATATCTTGTGTTATAAAAATGTGGAATTAAAGAACGATTGAGCTGAAATATTCGTAAATATAAATAAATAAGACATTAATAAAAATAATTAATTGGCATGATTCCAGTTTTTGAAAAGATAAATCAGAAGGATGTCTTCTACACTTTGCAAAACCAGTGTTTAGAATAGATTTCTGAACTTGTAATAAATGTAGAAAAATCACCCCCCTCCCCAACCTAGAATGCCATAAGAAAAACGGGATTGTACATAAGCATAATAAATTATTTTAGTTTCTTCAAAACTCAAAATGCCATTTAAATACCTTAAAGCAATATATATATATATATATATATATATATATATATATATATATATATTCTTGTCTTATTAAAAAAATTATATGACATCCATTTCATTCGAGAATTAAACACCACGCCCAAATATTTGTATGATGACACTTTCTTGATTTTATCGCCTATAGCTGATAATTTATAAATTAATTTATTTCTATCTACACTATCAATCACTTTCTTTAGGTCAAGGAAAATTAAAAAGGTTCTTGTACTATCGATAAAGCGTGATAAATTTCTTTGTTTACATCAAAGAGACCGTCTGAAATGTTTTTATCAGTTCTAAACCCATATTGACACTCTGCTGGTTGTGCTGAAGATAATTTACATAACAAGCTGTTCTTTGACGATTCTCGCCAGCTCCTTAGAGAACACGCTTAATAATGAAATGGGACAATAACTTGTGCTAGCTCTGTCAAGTGAGAATACTTTAGCTAACTTAAAACTATCAGGAAATATACTGTAGTAACGTGTCTGATAACGTTCAGTTCAGTGACAGTCCGAAGTGTGAACAGTGAGTCCCGCCCGTAATCTGCATCATCGATAATCAGTGCACAATCTAGGACACTGTAGTAACGTGTCTGATAACGTTCAGTTCAGTGACAGTCCGAAGTGTGAACAGTGAGTCCCGCCCGTAATCTGCATCATCGATAATCAGTGCACAATCTAGGACACTGTAGTAACGTGTCTGATAACGTCCAGTTCAGTGACAGTCCGAAGTGTGAACAGTGAGTCCCGCCCGTAATCTGCATCATCAATAATCAGTGCACAATCTAGGACACTGTAGTAACGTGTCTGATAACGTTCAGTTCAGTGACAGTCCGAAGTGTGAACAGTGAGTCCAGCCCGTAATCTGCATCATCAATAATCAGTGCACCTCCGGTGTTAATTGATCTTGGCAAGTTATGTCGAACACTAGCAAAAAACATTTTGAAATCGTTGGAGACCTCTTTACATACACTGTGATTAACATTAAGCAGATACATTTATACCGGAAATGAACCCTTGTTATTATTGTTACCTGCCAGTTAATTAATTACAGCCCAAAACGATTTAGAATGATTTTTGTATTCATTTAATTTAGACCTGTAATAAATGCACTTACAAGTTTTGATAGTATTGGTAATGTTGACTACGTGTGTAAAAGGTTGTATAGAGTGATTTACCTTCTTAGACACTTTAAACAATGCATACCAAATGATAGCTTAAGAATGGTTTATTTTGCATCTTTTCATAGCACGATAGCTTATGGTTTGCTCTTTTGGGGCAACTCCAGTGGCGTAAACAGTGTTTTTATACGCAAAAGAAGGCCATGAGAATTTTAGATGGGAATACATACTTTTTGCTTTTTTGCACGTTAAGATAAATTTTAGCAGCTTCATGCTTAACAAGCATGTACATAATTATATTATTAGAAATAGAGATTTAATTAATAGACCATACACGAGATTGAGTGAGATCTTGTTTTCCTATGAGTTTGTTGGTATATCGCTTTTTAACAAATTACATTTAAGTGCTCAGAATGTCAGTGTAAAACGATTTAAGAAAGTCGTGCATGACTGGCTTATTGAAAGATCTTTTTACATACTCGATGAATTTTACAGTTCTGACACTAGCATTTTAATGTTGAGGAGTTATAAGTTACATGTGTATTTTAATTTTTACCTAAACTGTAGCTTATTTTTGATAATTTTTTTGTCTATGTTACCATTGTATGTTACGTTTGCATGTTAAGTTAAAATAATGTCTTGCTCTGGGTTGCGTGTTTTGTATTTTTAACATTGTTATGAGTCTACTTAACTATTTATATTAATGTTTATTTTAAAAAAACACTTTTAACTTATTAACTATTGCTTTAATTCAACAGTATTATGCCTGTGATTCAACTATGAGTTTATTGCACGATTGATTACCATTGTTTATATGTAATCTATATATATTAAAAAAAACACTTTTAACTTATTAACTATTGCTTTAATTCAACAGTATTATGCCTGTGATTCAACTATGAGTTTATTGCACGATTGATTACCATTGTTTATATGTAATCTATATATATTAAAAAAACACTTTTAACTTATTAACTATTGCTTTAATTCAACAGTATTATGCCTGTGATTCAACTATGAGTTTATTGCACGATTGATTACCATTGTTTATATGTAATCTATATATATTAAAAAAAACACTTTTAACTTATTAACTATTGCTTTAATTCAACGGTATTATGCCTGTGATTCAACTATGAGTTTATTGCACGATTGATTACCATTGTTTATATGTAATCTATATATATTAAAAAAAACACTTTTAACTTATTAACTATTGCTTTGATTCAACAGTATTATGCCCGTTATTTAACTATGAGTTTATTGCACGATTGATTACCATTGTTTATATGTAATCTATATATATTAAAAAAAACACTTTTAACTTATTAACTATTGCTTTGATTCAACGGTATTATGCCTGTGATTCAACTATGAGTTTATTGCACGATTGATTACCATTGTTTATATGTAATCTATATATATTAAAAAAAACACTTTTAACTTATTAACTATTGCTTTAATTCAACGGTATTATGCCTGTGATTCAACTATGAGTTTATTGCACGATTGATTACCATTGTTTATATGTAATGTATATATATTAAAAAAAACACTTTTAACTTATTAACTATTGCTTTGATTCAACAGTATTATGCCCGTTATTTAACTATGAGTTTACTGCACGATTGATTACCATTGTTTATATGTAATCTATATATATTTGAATGCAATTCTTGATCTGTTCTAACTTACAAATTGTAATTGCATTATATTGTGACGAGATCCATTGCATGTAAATGTTTAAAGATCAATAAAGATATCTATCTAATAAACTACCCACCTTAAAGGTATCAAACTTCTACTAGTACAACCGTGTGTTAGATTAACAGTTTAACTACTCCATATGCTGGGTATATAGTCTATATAGGGTCAATAGTCTGTTTTCTCATTTTTTTTGCTCAATTTATCTCTTATTAATTTGATTATATAATTTGTAATCCAAGGCTTAAGCCTCTTGAATCTAGATGATTTTTTAATCGTTTTCCTAGAATTAATAATCGCTTTATCTACTGTTTTACAAAAGTGGTGTATAACCATATTTTCGTTCTGAAAATCACATTCCAGTGGACAAGAGTGCAGAGTCTATAATCATCTGTGAAGCTGTAATGCTAAGACTAGTGCTATAGTGATCAGCTATCTCATTCTGTACATTGTTCATGCCGTTATAAGTGATCCAGGTATGACTTTCTAGTTTTTGTTACCCTTGTTGGTTTATCTATATAAATAATTGAGACCAGCACCTACTATACAGTTCAAGTATCTGTCAGTATAAGGGGAGTTTTCTAGCAAGTCAAAGTTGAAATCCTCAGCCAAGATAATCATTTCGTCCTTATTTAAACTGTTAAGATAATGAATTTAATCTAAAGAATTTTAAAAGGTTGAACATCGCAGTCAAACGTACGGTAGAGAGCCATGAGAGAAAAGGTTTAAAGTGTCAATCATAGAAATATGTGATGCAGTAACTGAAAATGAAGGCATTTATATAAATGAAAGAAATTGTTGTATAGCTGTGTGTAATCGTTTATATGTAGGCTACACTACATTTTAGTATGGTTAGGCCATAACATAAGTTACCTAGACCTAGTCATGCAGTGTAAAAATTGTATTCTTACAATAAAATTATTGATTGATACATGTTTATTATGTTCATGACAATGTCTATTGTACACTTGTGTGTTTAATGAGAACAAAGCTTCTTGATTCTTGATTGATTACTATATTTTCTGTTATCTATCTTTATGTATCAACTATTTTCAGATTTTGGGGTCACTTAAATCCAAAAAATTGATAAATTAACTCGGTTTCAAGCAAGAAGTACACTATTGGATAAATAAATGCTTTCATGTATTTGTAAAAAAAAAGTGTCTCTCATGCATAGTATACTTCAAAACTTAATGTTGTATATATTTTAAAACGTATCTATAATTATTTTTGGTATTGTACTATTTGACATGATATTTGTACCGATTGTTTTAGCTGCTGACTTCCCAAGCCTTGAACTTGTGCTGCAGCGTACCAGAATTAACACAGCAGATTGGTAAGAAGTTAATATTGCATTCTTGTTCATGTTTAGTTACTATGAATTTATTTATAATAACAATTTGTAATTTCCTCTACTTATTAAGCCAAAGTTAAAAAGATTAAAATGTCTCAATTAAATGAGGAGCCCCGTACGTCATACGTTAAATTTTAAAATGCAAGGCACATAACACATTTACACCTTGGCTTGTCCTAATGTTAATATGACTCTGAATTTTGACTGTAGTAGTTTCTAAATTTTGTGCCAAAATAAAGTATTTCACTACACTGTTAGAACAGATATCAGCCTGCTTATCATAATCCATCTATAAATACTGACTGTAGTAGTTTCTAAATTTTGTGCCAAAATAAAGTATTTCACTACACTGTTAGAACAGATATCAGCCTGCTTATCATAATCCATCAATAAATACTGACTGTAGTAGTTTCTAACTTTCGTAACAGGTTAAATATTTCACTCACACTGTTAGAACTAGCATTAGGTTATTCATGTTAATCTCAAATCTGGTGTAATGTACAGTGTTGTTAGCCTTCACTATGGCGTAAAGCACAGATCCCTAGACTACATGTGCTACACTGTTAGAACTAGCATTAGGTTATTCATGTTAATCTCAAATCTGGTGTAATGCACAGTGTTGTTAGTCCTCATTATGGCGTAAAGCACAGATCCCTAGACTACATGTGCTACACTGTTAGAACTAGCATTAGGTTATTCATGTTAATCTCAAATCTGGTGTAATGCACAGTGTTGTTAGTCCTCATTATGGCGTAAAGCACAGATCCCTAGACTACATGTGCTACACTGTTAGAACTAGCATTAGGTTATTCATGTTAATCTCAAATCTGGTGTAATGCACAGTGTTGTTAGTCCTCATTATGGCGTAAAGCACAGATCCCTAGACTACATGTGCTACACTGTTAGAACTAGCATTAGGTTATTCATGTTAATCTCAAATCTGGTGTAATGCACAGTGTTGTTAGTCCTCATTATGGCGTAAAGCACAGATCCCTAGACTACATGTGCTACACTGTTAGAACTAGCATTAGGTTATTCATGTTAATCTCAAATCTGGTGTAATGCACAGTGTTGTTAGTCCTCATTATGGCGTTAAAGCACAGATCCCTAGACTACATGTGCTAGAGCAGAACTAATGCTTAGTACCCGAATAGTGTACAATTCTAAATTTAAATAAAAAACATGTATTAATTCCGAGGCAAATTATTATTTGTTATAACGTGAAAGGTTAAGGAGCCAAGAAAATGACATCATACTTTTCCTCTGAGGCAGGTGTCAGTTATAAAGCTTTCACTATTTTCCACCAGAACATCTGTGGGATTCGAACAAAGACCTTCTAGAAATACACTTGGAGAGTGACCACCCTGAAATAATTTGCTTATCTGAGTACAAGCTATCGGAATTACAGTTGGAGTCCTCTCTTTTGGAGTATAATAATGTATTGGCCTTTTGTTGTCAAGCTCGGCAAAAGAGTGAAATATGTATCCTGGCAAATAGTAATGTGGTTGTGAACGTGTCAATGTGTCCCATTTTTATTCAGAGAGTTTTTTTCAATGATCTGCTACAAAAGTTCAGCTTTGGAATGGTAAGAGTATTATAATTATTGCTGTCTACAGAATTCCTGGATATAACTGTGAAGAATTCTTTCGTTTGATTGGTGACTGTCTTGATAGAGTTGTTCGGTGGAGTCATAAACTTTTTGTTATTGGAGACTTCAACATAGATCTATTGAGTAATCAGGCATCCAGCAGACATTTCATTCATATCATGAATACATTTGGTCTAAGACATACCATAACCTCTTACACCAGAGAGTTTAAGGGTTAAAAAACTGCAATCGACAATATCTTTACTAACATTGATCCTAGCTTGATAAATAGCAATGTGGTGTTAACTTTGTTATCGGATCATCATGGCCAGGAAGCTGTGATCATCCTCCCAGCTAAGACCATACCGTTGCCTAAGTTATGATACGAAGAATAACGTCCTACAATATCCAAACATTCAGGCATTTTCCAAAAAATTAAACATGGAGTAGTGTCTTTAAACTAGAGGACTTAAATGATAAATTTAATGAATTTACAAATCTAATTTCTTATTACTTTGACGTAACTTTTCTTCTAGCTAAGACAAAAATACGCTCTCTTAATTTTCCTAGCAAGATCGTCACTAAGAGTCCCAAAATTCTAAGACTCAAAGATCACTACAGTTTTAGTATTCCTTTATGAAGGACTTAGAATTTTTTTTCCTTCCTTAGGGAAAAGGACAGTTTGTCCCCGTGCTTAGCCCTGAAAGGACCTTTGCCCCTCCCTTACTTTAATTAATTTTGTGTCCTCAAAGTCCGAGGCTTTTGCAAAAACCAATCAGATTTGAGGGCTCCTGTTCTCTGATATCCTTGGGGACGAGGAGATATGCTCCCAGGTATCTTTTCAGAGTTTCTAAGATGGCAGACAAAAATGTGCTCTACTGATTCCTCCTCTTCTCCACAGAGTCTACATTTTTTAGTCTGGCTAAGGCCTATCTTCATAAGATGTTTCTTTAGAGGGCCATGTCCTGTCAACATTCCTAATATTATTCTTATATCCTCCTTATTCTGATCTAAGAGAGCTGACCACCCTTTAACATTAGGAGAGATAAACATTTTGGATAGTCTTAATCCTGAGGCTCTACTCCAATTATTGTGTCTTGTCCTCTTTTCCCAATCTTTGACCAGAGCTGTAATCTTGGAGAAGGCTATCCTGCAACCTGGCTCAGGCCCCACCACCATTATGGATTCCACTCCCTTTTTGGCGAGGATGTCTGGTTTTTTATTTCCATGAATGCCTTCATAACCAGGTACCCAACCGAGTGTTATTCATTGCCAGCTCTACTAGAGCATTCTTACATTCCCAGACCGCTTTCGAATCAAACGAACAGGTATCAAGTGCCTTCAGTGCAGCCTGACTATCAGAAAGTATTAGGTATTTTAATCCTATTGTCCTCATTTGTATGAGTCTTCTGGAACATGAGTCTATTGCCATGACCTCCGCCTGAAAAACGGTGGCATGTCTTCCTAGGGGCACAGCCATGTCAACCCCAGGTCCGTGTATTCCGTATCCTGCTCTAGAGTCAAGGCGTGAACCATCTCTGTAAAACTTCAGGACTCCTTTTGTAGACTAGGGGCCTCCTTTTTAATCCATTCCTTCCTACTTCCTATAGAGACCGTATATGGATTGTCAAAGGAGTATTTCTTAACCATTGCGTCTGACACTTTGTTTAGCATTTCAGCCTCAGGAAATACTTGCAATATCTTCATGTTGCCTTCTAAGGAGGTAGTATTTATTGCCTTTGTTCCTAGAAGCTTCATTGCACTTAGAGCAGCTGTTCTCACCACCTCCTGCCCCAGAGGAGTGTATCCCAGGACCACTTCAATTACTAGTGTTGGGCAGGAGCTCATCGCTCCCGTGATGCTTAAGCAAGCTAGCCTTTAGAGACTCTGTAGCATTTTAGCAGCTGTTGTTTGCTTTACTTTCAACCACCACACTAAGGCAGCATATGTGACCATTGATTTAAATATGGTTTTGTAAATCCAATGTATCATTTTGGGTTTAAGTCCCCATTTAAATCCAAAAAGTCTCTTACAGGCCCCAAGAGCCATTGTCGCTTTAGCTATCCTGTTTTCAATATGAGAGTTCCAAGTGAGCTTCTTATCCAGGATTAAACCCAGGTATTTCACTTGTTTCGTTTGGTTTATGCTGATTCCCTCCAGAACGGGTTGTGTAAGCTGGAACTTTCTCTTCCTGGTAAAGGTAATCATATTTGTTTTTTAGATGGTTTGATCCGTAGACCTTCCCCATGACACCAGCTTATGAGGTTTAGTTCTTTTTGAATTAGGCGTTCCAGCGTGCCTTGTAGCCTTGTTCCCTCTTTTCTCTGCTTTGCTAAGAAGATCATCTACCACCATGGCCCACAGGAGAGGAGACAGAACTCCCCCCTGGGGGTAGGAAAATAAAAACAAGTCCTTTTTTTGAGAGGTAAATCAAGCGGCATTTGATATAGCTTATAAAGGTGTCAGGGACTTTCTTGAGTGCTCTTGTCAGACTACTTTAATATCAGATGAAGGGCCTCCTATATGTACTTTAGTTTATTTTAGCATTAACAAAAACTTTATTGCTATATTAATTAGTCTCACTTTTTTGTTTTTATAATATTTAATTTAATTGTGTTATTTTGAATCATCTAATGCAATTAACTATTACATACAAGTATTATTGTTGACGCTAATGCAGTGTTAATTATGTCTGTCAATAAAGAATTTCTGAGTTCTGAATACTAAATGTAGTAGTTTCTAACTTTTGTGCTAGAGTCAAATATTTCACTCACAACATTAGAGCTATCATTAGGCTGTTCATGTTAATCCCACCTCTAAATACTGTCAGTAGTAGTTTCTAACTTTTGTGCTAGAGTCAAATATTTCACTCACAACATTAGAGCTATCATTAGGCTGTTCATGTTAATCCCACCTCTAAATACTGTCAGTAGTAGTTTCTAACTTTTGTGCTAGAGTCAAATATTTCACTCACAACATTAGAGCTATCATTAGGCTGTTCATGTTAATCCCACCTCTAAATACTGTCAGTAGTAGTTTCTAACTTTTGTGCTAGAGTCAAATATTTCACTCACAACATTAGAGCTATCAATAGGCTGTTCATGTTAATCCCACCTCTAAATACTGTCAGTAGTAGTTTCTAACTTTTGTGCTAGAGTCAAATATTTCACTCACAACATTAGAGCTATCATTAGGCTGTTCATGTTAATCCCAAATCTAAATACTGTCTGTAGTAGTTTCTAACTTTTGTGCCCGAGTAAAATATTTCACTCACTCCGTTAGAGCTGTCATTAAGATGTTCATAAAAAATCCGAACTCTAAATACTGTCTGTAGTAGTTTCTAACTTTTTGCCCGAGTAAAATATTTCACTCACTCCGTTAGAGCTATCATTAAGATGTTCATAAAAATCCGAGCTCTAAATACTGTCTGTAGTAGTTTCTAACTTTTAGTCCGAGTAAAATATTTCACTCACTCTGTTAGAGCTATCATTAAGATGTTCATAAAAATCCTATCTCTAACTACTGTCTGTAGTAGCCTCTAACTTTCCTGCCCGAGTAAAATATTTCATTCACTCCGATAGAGCTATCATTAGACTGTTCATGTTCTGAACTCTAAATACTGTCTGTAGTAGTTTCTAACTTTCCTGCCCGAGTAAAATATTTCATTCATCCGTTAAGAGCTATCATTAGACTGTTCATGTTAATCCCAATTCTAAATACTGTCTGTAGTAGTTTCTAACTTTCCTGCCCGAGTAAAATATTTTCAGCTATCATTAGGATGTTCATGTTAATCACAACTCTAATACTGTCAGTTTCTAACTGCCCATTTCCCATTAGGATGTTCGTACTGTCTGTAGTAGTTTCTAACTTTTTTAGCTGTACTGTAACTTTTTATCTATACATAACGTAAGAGCTATCAATAGGCTGTTCATGTTAATCCCACCTCTAAATACTGTCAGTAGTAGTTTCTAACTTTTGTGCTAGAGTCAAATATTTCACTCACAACATTAGAGCTATCATTAGGCTGTTCATGTTAATCCCAAATCTAAATACTGTCTGTAGTAGTTTCTAACTTTTGTGCCCGAGTAAAATATTTCACTCACTCCGTTAGAGCTGTCATTAAGATGTTCATAAAAATCCGAACTCTAAATACTGTCTGTAGTAGTTTCTAACTTTTTTGCCCGAGTAAAATATTTCACTCACTCCGTTAGAGCTATCATTAAGATGTTCATAAAAATCCGAGCTCTAAATACTGTCTGTAGTAGTTTCTAACTTTTAGTCCGAGTAAAATATTTCACTCACTCTGTTAGAGCTATCATTAAGATGTTCATAAAAATCCTATCTCTAACTACTGTCTGTAGTAGCCTCTAACTTTCCTGCCCGAGTAAAATATTTCATTCACTCCGATAGAGCTATCATTAGCATGTTCATTAAAATCTGAACTCTAAATACTGTCTGTAGTAGTTTCTAACTTTCCTGCCTGAGTAAAGTATTTCATTCACTCCGTTAGAGCTATCATTAGACTGTTCATGTTAATCCCAATTCTAAATACTGTCTGTAGTAGTTTCTAACTTTCCTGCCCGAGTAAAATATTTCACCCATAACGTAAGAGCTATCATTAGGATGTTCATGTTAATCACAACTCTAATACTGTCTGTTGTAGTTTCTAACTTTTTTGCCCGAGTAAAATATTTCACCCACAACGTAAGAGCTATCATTAGGATGTTCATGTTAATCACAACTCTAATACTGTCTGTAGTAGTTTCTAACTTTTTTGCCCGAGTAAAATATTTCACCCACAATGTAAGAGCTATCATTAGGATGTTCATGTTAATCACAACTCTAATACTGTCTGTAGTAGTTTCTAACTTTTTTGCCCGAGTAAAATATTTCACCCACAACGTTAGAGCTATCATTAGGATGTTCATATTAATCCCACCTCTAAATACTGTCTGTAGTAGTTTCTAACTTTTGTGCTAGAGTAAAATATTTCACTCACAATGTTAGAGCTATCAATAGGCTGTTCATGTTAATCCCACCTCTAAATACTGTCAGTAGTAGTTTTTTAACTTTTGTGCTAGAGTAAAATATTTCACTCACAACGTTAGAGCTATCAATAGGCTGTTCATGTTAATCCCACCTCTAAATACTGTCTGTAGTAGTTTTTTAACTTTTGTGCTAGAGTAAAATATTTCACTCACAACGTTAGAGCTATCATTAGGCTGTTCATGTTAATCCCACCTCTAAATACTGTCTGTAGTAGTTTTTTAACTTTTGTGCTAGAGTAAAATATTTCACTCACAACGTTAGAGCTATCATTAGGCTGTTCATGTTAATCCCACCTCTAAATACTGTCTGTAGTAGTTTTTTTAACTTTTGTGCTAGAGTAAAATATTTCACTCACAACGTTAGAGTTATCATTAGGCTGTTCATGTTAATCCCACCTCTAAATACTGTCTGTAGTAGTTTTTTAACTTTTGTGCTAGAGTAAAATATTTCACTCACAACGTTAGAGCTATCATTAGGCTGTTCATGTTAATCCCACGTCTAAATACTGTCTGTAGTAGTTTTTTAACTTTTGTGCTAGAGTAAAATATTTCACTCACAACGTTAGAGTTATCATTAGGCTGTTCATGTTAATCCCACCTCTAAATACTGTCTGTAGTAGTTTTTTAACTTTTGTGCTAGAGTAAAATATTTCACTCACAACGTTAGAGCTATCATTAGGCTGTTCATGTTAATCCCACGTCTAAATACTGTCTGTAGTAGTTTTTTAACTTTTGTGCTAGAGTAAAATATTTCACTCACAACGTTAGAGCTATCATTAGGCTGTTCATGTTAATCCCACCTCTAAATACTGTCTGTAGTAGTTTTTTAACTTTTGTGCTAGAGTAAAATATTTCACTCACAACGTTAGAGCTATCATTAGGCTGTTCATGTTAATCCCACGTCTAAATACTGTCTGTAGTAGTTTTTTAACTTTTGTGCTAGAGTAAAATATTTCACTCATAACGTTAGAGTTATCATTAGGCTGTTCATGTTAATCCCACCTCTAAATACTGTCTTTAGTAGTTTTTTAACTTTTGTGCTAGAGTAAAATATTTCACTCACAACGTTAGAGCTATCATTAGGCTGTTCATGTTAATCCCACGTCTAAATACTGTCTGTAGTAGTTTTTTAACTTTTGTGCTAGAGTAAAATATTTCACTCACAACGTTAGAGCTATCATTAGGCTGTTCATGTTAATCCCACCTCTAAATACTGTCTGTAGTAGTTTTTTAACTTTTGTGCTAGAGTAAAATATTTCACTCACAACGTTAGAGCTATCATTAGGCTGTTCATGTTAATCCCACGTCTAAATACTGTCTGTAGTAGTTTTTTAACTTTTGTGCTAGAGTAAAATATTTCACTCACAACGTTAGAGCTATCATTAGGCTGTTCATGTTAATCCCACGTCTAAATACTGTCTTTAGTAGTTTTTTAACTTTTGTGCTAGAGTAAAATATTTCACTCATAACGTTAGAGTTATCATTAGGCTGTTCATGTTAATCCCACCTCTAAATACTGTCTGTAGTAGTTTTTTAACTTTTGTGCTAGAGTAAAATATTTCACTCACAACGTTAGAGCTATCATTAGGCTGTTCATGTTAATCCCACGTCTAAATACTGTCTGTAGTAGTTTTTTAACTTTTGTGCTAGAGTAAAATATTTCACTCACAACGTTAGAGCTATCATTAGGCTGTTCATGTTAATCCCATCTCTAAATACTGTCTGTATTAGTTTCTAACTTTTGTGCTAGAGTAAAATATTTCACCCACAACGTTAGAGCTATCATTAGGCTGTTAATGTTAATCCCACCTCTAAATACTGTCTGTAGTAGTTTTTTTAAGTTTTATGCTAGAGTAAAATATTTCACTCACAACGTTAGAGCTATCATTAGGCTGTTCATGTTAATCCCACCTCTAAATACTGTCTGTAGTAGTTTTTTAACTTTTTTGCCCGAGTAAAATATTTCACTCACAACGTTAGAGCTATCATTAAGCTGTTCATATAAATCCCACCTCTAAATACTTGACTTTGTATTTACACTAATGATGTTATAACGGGTGTCCCAAGAAGAGGTTTATTTTTATATTACTTGCCCATTTATTTACCAAACATTTTCAAACTTCACTCACTACATTAAATATGTTTTTAAAATATTCTATGAAAATTGGAGCTCTATAGCATTTGTTGAAATAAATGGAGGCATTTTGAAAAACTATACTTTAATAACAGTAAAAAACTATTTTTTTTTGGTTTTGTAAAATTATTTATAGTCATATTTTTGAGAAATAAAGCATTTCATCCAGAAAATTTGAATTTATTGTATTAAAATACCTATAATTACAGTCTACAATTATTTGTAGACTGTAATCCCTCCACAGCGACACACTGATAACAGCGCTAACAAATGAATTGTGATCTTTTACAAAGAAATTCTGCGGTTATCTTCAATTTATTGTTTTAATTCCTCATCATTATTGAAGCCAAGAGTATAAACTTGTTCCTTTAAGTAAACCCATAGAATGAAATTACACACAGTTAAATCTGGGTATCAGGTTGACCAATCTAAAAAATCACTTCCATGACCAATCCAACGGCCATGAAAGTTGTCATTTAGTAATTGCTTGAAAGGGTTTATAAAATGCACCATCTTGTTGGAAGATTCCTTGATACTGGAACCGCAAAATGAGGCAAGACTTGTTCATTTAAAACAGCTGTTCTCTAAAACAGCAACGCAGTAATCAAACCAGTTGATTCAAGAAATCGATTTTTATAGGAAGCAAATTTGTAAAATTTTTAATATGTCACCATTTTGTTTCTATAATTATTAGGGAGCTTTAATTTTCACAGAATATTTTTAAACCCTACTTTATTAATTGTGTAGAGTTAAAAAATGTTCTGTGAAAAAATAGGCAAGTAATATAAAATGAAACGTTTAAACCTCTTTGTAGTATTTTACCTGTTATTTTACAGTACACTACACAAATAATATTTAATACAATTTAAATGTCAACAAATGTTTCAGCCTATTTGTTGAACTTCATCCGAAAGTGTCAGCAGCTGTTTAGTTAAATTTTGATTATGAAACATAAATACTACAATTTTTTCATATTCAAAAATATTTCAGGTAATTTTTATTTATAAGATCTCAAACATTCAACTTATGCAGCAACAGGCAACATCTCTACAAACAAACTGAAACACTGCAATGGAGTATTATCCCTCAGCCTTATAACTTTACCCATAACAAAAAAAGACAGTAAGACAGTAGTTGGTTATTATAGACCAATATCAATAATGGGTTTCTCTAAAATCCTGGATATGTATTTCCAATAAAACAGCTTATCTATGATGTTGTCTTCTATAAAAGAATTATTGTCTGAAAATTACTGTACGATTGTGTTTGTTGTTTATTATTCTTAATATACAACAGTTAATCTAAAGTCTCTTTTATTTAGTTTTTTAACATATATTGTGAATATTTAAAGCCTTAAATGGTAAATAAAGCAGTTTATTATTGTTAACTAAGAATTTCGTTTTTGTCTGTCATTGTTTATAAAGGCATTCATTGTTGATACATTTACTACATCTCTATTAGTTTTTAATGTATTAGAGAACAGAGTGACTTAACAACATATATTAATGTATTTCTTGTACTCTAAATGAAGGAGCTGGGATCTGAGCGCAGTTGGCATAAGATACTCTGGAGCTACCGTTTATTCGATTTTTTTATTGTGAGCTACTCGCTGAGAGCCTCAATGTTGGCAGTGTTTTGTCACAGTAAATCTGTGTGTATGTTATTTTGCATACATTTGATCATGAGATTTGTGATAGAATCCATTTAAAATGTAATTCTTGCAATATCTTAGTAAAATTTCAGATTTTTAAGAAGTTACAAATTAAAATAAATTAATAGCTACAATTTTAAAAGTATTAATTATATTATCATAATATATTTTGCAGCTAGCCCTCCCACTATAAACATTTGACTAAGACTTAAATTTATTAGGTTTTAAGATATTAACTTTATAATAAAAAAAAAACATATGCACACACTGACAGAAGAAACTAAACAATGGAGATCCATATATTAATCTGTATATCAATGTGTCTGTCTTCACTTAAGCAATAATGCTTTTGAAAATATGGTAATATATTTATAGATACGTGTTTTAACATGGTTTTTTACATTTTGTGTTGATTATAGTTTAATTAACTGATATGGATATAACTGAATCCAATCAACTTCACCGATGTTATCGCTTAGCATTAACTCCTTTACAAACTAAAAACACGATGGAGATAGCAGATATTGATTCTTGTAAACATTACATAACATTGTAATTTTTTGTCCAGTGTGTTTGAACCATACTATTTAAATTAGCCTGTCCCTAAAAATCATTGATCCTTAGCATTATTGGAAAATTACACTTTCACACTACAAAGTTTTCCCAAGTTTGATTGGTCTTTGCAAAATTCTAAACAGATATATAATTTTGAAAGTGGTGAATAGGTTGATAGAATCTCTGATCATGTATATTTATTACACATCTCGGATTTAAGCGATATCAAGGCCTCTGCATGGTTTGTACCATGGTTTCAAATTAAATTTACTTTAAAATACAGATTTATTTGAATGTCTAGATCCTAGTTATTTTAACGTGAACATACTGAATGCATAGTATTTTTTACAAAAGGTAATTAATTATTTGTTTTTGAAATAATAAAGTCAATTCACAGCAATTAAAAATTCGCAATATGGTTAATTTTATTGTTTTATTCATAGAGGATGCATATTATTCACATCAACAAGGTATAGGCGCTCGCTGATTCAAGGGGGTGCTAAATCTGCACATTGACACGGTCAAAGCTCTGAATTAGAACCCCCCTATTCGAAGGGGGTGCTTATTCAGGGCATGGACACGGCCACTGCGCTGATTTAGAACCAATTTCGTGACGTCAAAATGACGTCAGTAACGAGGGGGTGCTAATTCAGGGGCACTATCGTGTCGGCTGCCAGCCGGTACACATCCGTGCTGATTGGCCGACTAAACTTATCATAACTATTTGTTATTCGGAGAAAAATGTAAGGCAACGCATTATCTCGACCAGCGACACTGGGATCAGTGTCGTGTCGGCTGCCAGCCGGTAGACATATGTGCAGACTGGCCGACTAAACTTATCATAACTATTTGTTATTCGGAGAAAAATGTAACGCAACGCATTATCTCGACCAGCGACACTGGGATCAGTGTCGTGTCGGCTGCCAGCCGGTACACATATGTGCAGACTGGCGCCATGGGAATGTATCGCTTCTACACTATACTATAGATATGTCTGTAAGTGTAGGCTGTAGCATTGAATGGGAGTGCCCCCTCCCACCACCCAGTCATTCCTCCCACAGCACTACCGACTACCGTCTGCCAGTCTGTCCGCTGTCGCTGGCCGTTGCACTGTCTCGTGTCATTAGTGCATTTGTGGTTCTGGACTGGAATGTTATCAACAAGTTCTGCAGTGTAATACTGGATATATATGCCGGCTTGTGGTGTTCTGGAAAAGTCTGTGAGTATCTTTTCAGCAGAAGTATGTATACTTTAAGGAGATTATTAATTATCGGATAGTCTGGTTACTCTCACACCTTCAGTGGCATTACATTGTAATTCAGCGTATATCGTTATCCACTAAACAAATTTTATATTAATCGCCCCTTTACATTTTTTATATAATTACAAACTATAATTGTAATGAAATAAGTACGTCAAACGTTTAACTGTAAGATGTACCTATATTATTTTGGAAATAAAAAGTTGGAAGATGTCAAATTGTTTTTAAAATATAGTTAAAATAAAACAGTGAGATACCCGAAGAAAAATTATGTAATGTTGTATAAAATAAGTAATCGATTACCCTATGCTACTACTTGATATTCGGAAAATGTTGGATTATTGTTTGTAGGAAAAGAACATTTACCCACAGTGTAAAAAATATATACAAATAACATTTTACCAGCTGTTTTGATTTCAGTTTTGAGGGCATTTGTCACACTGTCTTCAACAGATGTAATTATACAAAGTCGTGAGGTATAGTATAATAATACAAAAATATAGGATTATTTTTATTTTAGTGATAGTTTTCTTAAGTCCATTACGACAAAAAATTTTAAATGTGTTGAACCTTGCTTAAAATTAATATCGACCTACCACCATAACATTCTCCCGTAGAAACACATTTCACTTGCTGGAAATAATTAAATTACAATTTTGTACATATGTAATGCTATATATTACCGTTATTTTTAACATTATTTTTAGTTCTACTTAAACTAAAAAGAGTCTATAAAGAAAATTCCTTTGAAATTAATCTCTGACTACAACAGCATTAAATATGACAAAAATCAAGGCAATGTTAGCAATGTTTGCGCCTTATACTCAAGTCGAGTTGGTTCGGGAATATACTTGCGTTAAAACCATATATGTATGGTCATGAAATCATACTAAAAGTAATGATACGATTTGTTTGTATGAATTGTGTATTTTTGCACCACCACCCTATCTCTATAATACTCGCGGGTAGAGGTGTACATGCAACAACAACGACAGCGACAGGATGGTCAAATTATCAACACTGATACCAGCAGCTCGATCTGCTCTCATCACCACATCCACCACCACCCTATCTCAGCCTCTATAATACCCGCGGGTAGAGGTGTACATGCAACAACAACGACAGCGACAGCATGGTCAAATTATCAACACTGATACCAGCAGCTCGATCTGCTCTCATCACCACATCCACCACCACCCTATCTCAGCCTCTATAATACCCGCGGGTAGAGGTGTACATGCAACAACAACGACAGCGACAGGATGGTCAAATTATCAACACTGATACCAGCAGCTCAATCTGCTCTCATCACCACATCCACCACCACCCTATCTCAGCCTCTATAATACCCGCGGGTAGAGGTGTACATGCAACAACAACGACAGCGACAGGATGGTCAAATTATCAACACTGATACCAGCAGCTCGATCTGCTCTCATCACCACATCCACCACCACCCTATCTCAGCCTCTATAATACCCACGGGTAGAGGTGTACATGCAACAACAACGACAGCGACAGGATGGTCAAATTATCAACACTGATACCAGCAGCTCGATCTGCTCTCATCACCACATCCACCACCACCCTATCTCAGCCCCTATAATACTCGCGGGTAGAGTTGTACATGCAACAACAACGACAGCGACAGGATGGTTAAATTATCAACACTGATACCAGCAGCTCGATCTGCACTCATCACCACATCCACCACCACCCTATCTCAGCCTCTATAATACCCGCGGGTAGAGGTGTACATGTAACGACAGCGACAGGATGGTCAAATTATCAACACTGATACCAGCAGCTCGATCTGCTCTCATCACCACATCCACCACCACTCTATCTCAGCCTCTATAATACTCGCGGGTAGAGGTGTACATGCAACAACAACGACAGCGACAGGATGGTCAAATTATCAACACTGATACCAGCAGCTCGATCTGCTCTCATCACCACATCCACCACCACCCTATCTCAGCCTCTATAATACTCGCGGGTAGAGGTGTACATGCAACAACAACGACAGCGACAGGATGGTTAAATTATCAACACTGATACCAGCAGCTCGATCTGCTCTCATCACCACATCCACCACCACCCTATCTCAGCCTCTATAATACTCGCGGGTAGAGGTTGTACATGTGCAACAACAACGACAGCGACAGGATGGTTAAATTATCAACACTGATACCAGCAGCTCGATCTGCACTCATCACCACATCCACCACCACCCTATCTCAGCCTCTATAATACCCGCGGGTAGAGGTGTACATGTAACGACAGCGACAGGATGGTCAAATTATCAACACTGATACCAGCAGCTCGATCTGCTCTCATCACCACATCCACCACCACTCTATCTCAGCCTCTATAATACTCGCGGGTAGAGGTGTACATGCAACAACAACGACAGCGACAGGATGGTCAAATTATCAACACTAATACCAGCAGCTCGATCTGCTCTCATCACCACATCCACCACCACCCTATCTCAGCCTCTATAATACCCGCGGGTAGAGGTGTACATGCAACAACAACGACAGCGACAGGATGGTCAAATTATCAACACTGATACCAGCAGCTCGATCTGCTCTCATCACCACATCCACCACCACCCTATCTCACCCTCTATAATACTCGCGGGTAGAGGTGTACATGCAACAACAACGACAGGGACAGGATGGTCAAATTATCAACACTGATACCAGCAGCTCGATCTGCTCTCATCACCACATCCACCACCACCCTATCTCAGCCTCTATAATACTCGCGGGTAGAGGTGTACATGCAACAACAACGACAGCGACAGGATGGTTAAATTATCAACACTGATACCAGCAGCTCGATCTGCTCTCATCACCACATCCACCATCACCCTATCTCAGCCTCTATAATACCCGCGGGTAGAGGTGTACATGTAACAACAACGACAGCGACAGGATGGTCAAATTATCAACACTGATACCAGCAGCTCGATCTGCTCTCATCACCACATCCACCACCACCCTATCACAGCCTCTATAATTCTCGCGGGTAGAGGTGTACATGCAACAACAGCGACAGCGACAGGATGGTTAAATTATCAACACTGATACAAGCAGCTCGATCTGCTCTCATCACCACATCCACCACCACCCTATCTCAGCCTCTATAATACTCGCGGGTAGAAGTGTACATGCAACAACAGCGACACGATAGTTAAATTATCAACACTGATACCAGCAGCGCGATCTGCTCTCATCACCACATCCACCACCACCCTATCTCAGCCTCTATAATACCCGCGGGTAGAGGTGTACATGCAACAACAACGACAGCGACAGGATGGTTAAATTATCAACACTGATACCAGCAGCTCGATCTGCTCTCATCACCACATCCACCACCACCCTATCTCAGCCTCTATAATACCCGCGGGTAGAGGTGTATATGTAACAACAACGACGCGCGACATAGTGGTTCTCACTCTGCTCCGGGCTGCGCTTGTGACGGCGTGTGCGCCTCTGGTGCTCTTGAGTCTTTGGACAAACTGTAATTACTAATTTTGAACCGTTTCCTACTGTCCCAAGAGTCTGTGAAACTGTGCAATATTTCAATAGCCTCAACCTTCAAACGAATTCTTCGAAATCCAACGTGTTGAATTTCACACTGCGTCTATTGGACTCCGAATGTGGGTCAGCCGTCATGTTGGCAGATTCCATATTGGAAGAAGTCTACTCCTCAATATTCCTTGGAATACTCCTCGAGCGAGGGTTGACATGGAATAATCACATTGACCATGTGTGCGCCAAACTGTCCTCAGGAATTTATGTTTTGAGGTCCTTGGCCCGGTATCGCCCCAGTCAGGTATTGATTGCGGCATATTATGGGCTAATTCATTCTTACCTTTCCTATGGAGTGGTGTTGTGGAGGGCCTGTACAGGCAATA
Organism: Homalodisca vitripennis; assembly: GCF_021130785.1. NCBI lineage: Eukaryota > Metazoa > Arthropoda > Insecta > Hemiptera > Cicadellidae > Homalodisca > Homalodisca vitripennis. Next base: position 204,597,896 of record NC_060210.1, read on the forward strand.
ATTTCCTGAGGGTGTTCAAATTGCAAAAAAAACGCAATTCGTATCATCCCAAAATTGAATTTCAGAGAATCGTGCAGGACAGCATTCAAAACTTTGCAACTGTTGACTTTGCCCAGTCTCTAAATTTTAGAAACATCTTTGTTCTGTTTGTCTAAATGTGCCCTAACCAGGGGACGTGACATACACGGGTATGAGACTAGAGGTAGAGATAACTACCGTACTGGAAGACACAGAACGGTGGTTTATGAGCACTTGCCTTCGCAGGCAGGTGTTCATTTCATCAACAGATTGCCAAACTCTATGAAAAACGCCCAAGGCGGCAAAAGCTCGTCTTAAGCGCTTTCTGGTGTTAAATGCATTCTACAGCGTTGATAAGTTTCTGGCGTTGAACTGGGAGGCCGCCCAATTCGATGACTGACTCCAGCGCTGGAAGTGGGTTGAGATTGGCGATGGATGAATGAGACTGGAATGCATGAAAATTATGTAAGTTTGGACGTGGTGGTAATGTGGTATGCGAGTCTTAAATTTATAATTAATTGTGACGTTTGCCATACAATGTGTAATTGTGACGAGCAATTAAAGATTTGATTTGAATCTGCAACCTATACACACATCGGGAAAAAAGTGGCAGCAGGTAGTCCGGGCTGCGCTTGTGACGGCGTGTGCGTCTCTGGAGCTCTTGAGTCTATGGACAAACTGTAATTACTAATTTTGAATCGTTTCCAACTGTCCCAAGCAAACTGTACGAACATCGGGACAAAAAGTAAAACACTATTTGACAAATTATTATTTAATTATTACTAACAACTAGTTTTAAACAGCTCCTAATTGTTCCAAGGTTCTTCAAACTATTCAACGAAATGTTTTCGTGATATGATAATAAAATATTAACCTCATATTATAAATTTAAGAATACAATAATTGTTCATGATTGTCTATTGTGCCTGCCGTGTGCGTGCCTCGGTCTCCGGTTCTGTTTAACAAAGCGGAACCAACTATAACGTAATATAATTAGGTAGGTGATTGCAACGCATTAACATTGTTGTATGAAAAGTGGATGGATTACGATACAGTTGTCTGTAATATGGCGTTATGCCTTTATCAGTCCAAGATCTATCACGCGCTAGCTATAAATTAACAGTTATCTAAGGTTATCTTGTGCAGTCTCAGTTCCTTACTGTTGTAAGATATGGTTAACCGGCAAGTGATTCGTGTATAAGTGTCGTATAGATGGTATGTAAAATTAGCGGTGTGTGTGTGTGTGTGTGTGTGTGTGTGTGTGTGTTCCATCCTTCAATCCTTGACTGAAACGAAAAAAATAAAAATATACGGTACATATTAATGAATTTTCATTTAAAATCATGCTTGTAAAGGGTTTGAAGTTTCCAATAAATGAAATATTTGCATGATTCAATTTTATTTTATTATTCATTGTATTCATTTTTACCTGTATTGACGCTTGCAGTACAATTGTTCAAATTGCCCGACTGAAATAACAAAATTGATTTTGCCGGTTCCTCAGATATTTGCTTATATATTGAGTCTGTCTAGAAGTAGAACAATACAATGATACTGGTAGCGGAGAATGAGTACTAGTACATCATTCCGTATCTACTATTCCTCAGATATTGAATTTCTCAGAAGTGGAACAATACAATGATACTGGTAGCGGAGAATGAGTACTAGTACATCATTCTGTATCTACTATTACTCATATATTGAGTCTGTCTAGAAGTGAAACAATACAATGATACTGGTAGCGGAGAATGAGTACTAGTACATCATTCCGTATCTACTATTCCTCAGATATTGAATTTCTCAGAAGTGGAACAATACAATGATACTGGTAGCGGAGAATGAGTACTAGTACATCATTCTGTATCTACTATTACTCATATATTGAGTCTGTCTAGAAGTGGAATAATACAATGATACTGGTAGCGGAGAATGAGTACTAGTACATCATTCCGTATCTACTATTCCTCAGATATTGAGTCTGTCTAGAAGTGGAATAATACAATGATACTGGTAGCGGAGAATGAGTACTAGTACATCATTCCGTATCTACTATTCCTCAGATATTGAATTTCTCAGAAGTGGAACAATACAATGATACTGGTAGCGGAGAATGAGTACTAGTACATCATTCTGTATCTACTATTACTCATATATTGAGTCTGTCTAGAAGTGGAACAATACAATGATACTGGTAGCGGAGAATGAGTACTAGTACATCATTCCGTATCTACTATTCCTCAGATATTGAATTTCTCAGAAGTGGAACAATACAATGATACTGGTAGCGGAGAATGAGTACTAGTACATCATTCTGTATCTACTATTACTCATATATTGAGTCTGTCTAGAAGTGGAACAATACAATGATACTGGTAGCGGAGAATGAGTACTAGTACATCATTCTGTATCTACGATTCCTCAGATATTTGCTCAGGTATTGAGTCTTCTTAGAAGGGGATTAATACAATAATACTGGTAGCTGTATTTAAAACCAGATATATAATTTGTTTCCTTTTCCTCACTGAATTTATTTTTACTATCATGTATGTAATGTTCCTAATGTTGTTGATAGCCAACCATGGCCTAAAACCTAATAAAGATTTTACTGCTGTTAGTAATCTCCGCTACATAATGTGCGAGATATAGACGAGCTTATCGGATAGGTTGATAATCTAATATGTGCATCGTTATCTCGTCATCTATATCCGCTGTCATTTCTCTCTTCATAATTCTAAATAGTATATTAGACAATTATATAATACGTATTATACGTGTATTGGTATATACAGAGTGTCCCACGAAGAGGTTTAAACGTTTGTTATGCACCGAACATTTTCAAACTCTACACAATTAATAAAGTAGGGTTTAAAAATATTCTGTGAAAATTCAAACTCCCTATCAATTATAGAAACAATATGGTAACATGGTGACAGTTTTACCCTTTTGCTTCCTATAAAGAAGTACTAATGCGCATCAATGCTCCGCTCTCCAGGTAAACCGAAATCATTAAGGAATGTTGAACTTGAAACTAGTGTTCCTAAGTTTTCAGTACAGAGAATAATTAAGAGAAACATTAAATTTGTATTATTAAATTAAATTTTACAAAAGTCACCCAGTCGATAATCTTCTTGAAGATGGCCCGGACAGGAGAGTTGAATTCTGTTCTCGTATCATTGAGTTTTATGAGGTGGTTCCTAAATTGGCATACTCAAATTGTTTTTTCAGACGAGTCCACTTTCTACCGCAATGGTGTGGTAAATTTGCATCATTGTAATTATTACAACACCGGTAATCTACACATTCTTGAACAGACTCTACTCAAATCAAAAGGAATTACTGTTTGGGCAGCTGTCAGTTGTAAAGGGGTGCTATCTTACAACGTTTCAGACAGTACATTGACTGGGAATAGGTATGAACAGGTTTTAAATTAACAAGTCTTGCCTCATTTTACGGTTCCAGATATGGATCAAGCAATCTTCCAATATGTTGCTCCTCCTCATTTCGCAAGTCCTGTCAAGCGATTACTAAATGATAACCTTCATGGCCTTTGGATTGGTAGTGGAAGTGATTTTTTTAGATTGGCCACTCCGATCCCCAGATTTAACTGTGTGATTTCTTTCTATGGGGTTACTTAAAGAAACAAGTTAATACTCGTAGCTTCAATAATGGTGAGGAATTAAAACAATCAATTGAAGATAAACATCTCCGGATACGGCAGAAATTCTTTGTAAAAGCTTACGATTAAGCGCTGTTATCAGTGTGTCGCTGTGAATGGATTTCATCTAGAATAATTGTGGACTGTAATTGTAGGTTCTTTAATAGGATATGTTCTAATTTTCTAATTGAGTGCCCGAGATGAGTGATTAACAAGGGATTCTGTAGAAAACTATGTAGACAACAAAAGTATTCTGTAGAAACTATGTAGACAACAAAAGTAACTTATTGATACAAGAGTAGCGAGTGGGGTGCCCGAGATGAGTGATTAACAAGGGATTCTGTAGAAACTATGTAGACAACAAAAGTAACTTATTGATACAAGAGTAGTGAGTGGGGTGCCCGATATGAATGATTAACAAGGGATTCTGTAGAAACTATGTAGACATCAAAAGTAACTTTATAGACAGACGCTGAAAGAAACATATTGGGAATCGAGTAGTGACTGGGGTATCCGAGATAAGTCGATAAATTTTAATGAATGCATTTTAAAAATGGTTTCTTTTTCAAAAATAATGAAATTTTTTGGGCTTGTAGCAAGCACCAGCATGTGCTATGACGGTCCAGCTCCAGCAAGAATGAGTTAGACTGGAGTTTACATCTACATGAATAGCTCGTGTCGGCTCTTGTCTATATAAGGACGGGACCGAAATACTCTTGCAGCACGAACGGTAGCGTCTCAGTCAACGGTTTCGTCTGTTTTGTTTGGAATTTCCTTCACAATTTCAAAAATAGAATTAGTTTCTGTTGGTAATTTATATATGAATTATGGTTTAGTCATTGGGTTACCAATGTGTGCGGTTATTAAAGCAGTCCGGCCGCCGCGCCGTTTCAGTTTTAAATTTGCCTGGAAAAGTTTTTAAGAAATTAATTAGAACAAAAGTGTAATCAGGCTAATGCCAAAAATACGTAATTATTGTATAATACGTAAGCACAGTAAGTACTTCTAAGTTTTTGTGTCTTAAAGGAGAGATAATCATTTCTAAGTTTGTTCTTCTTATGTGTCAGGTATTCAACGTTCGAGTCTCTCCAAGGAGACCTTTTTCTTGTTATTCTTTTTCTCACCATTCATTCATTAAACACGTGGATTATGTTTGTGGTTAACATGTTGGTTATATCATCCACGTTATGCAAGAGCATTACGCTATCCCAAGGAATACTAGAGGCAATATTTATAAACTTCTCATAGTCAAAATCACAAAAAGTTCTATATGAAATAAACCTGGCCTTTGGCTTATGTTTATCAAAAGGCACATCACGAGCATGTGGTCGGTGATGCGTCTCCCACAGCGATTTAAGGCCGGTATCGACAGTGCGAGGCTGCTCGCGGCGAATGCCTCGTGGCGGATGCTCGGCTTTGCCTCGGACTGTGGATACCGGGGTTGCTCGCTATGAGGCGTTCGCGTCACACAATGTGAGGCGAGCCGTGTGCTTGTACGAGCTCCTCACGTGTGAGATTTAATGGGGTGATCAACCGAGGCGGAGAGAAAGAGTGGGGATGGAGGGGCCCCTCCTGCCAACTACAGATAGCCCGTGTGAGGAGCTCGTGTCAGTTTTGGATCCATCAGTATAAACATAAACATAACCTAAATGTGATAGTGACATTTTTTCTAACCACAATTGTTTTAGAGTTTCTTTACTCGTATTCTTTTTACTTACTTCTAAATTGGAATTAATTATATTAATATAGAACTTTCTTTATAACTCCAAAGACACTTTACACGAACATATCTGCAAAACATAGAAATTATATCGAATTAATTATATTAATATTGAACTTTCTTTATAACTCCAAAGACACTTTACAAAATGTGAGATGTTGCACAACGAATAAAATGTCATAATCTTTTTGTGCTATTGGAATATATTCAAATTAATAGGGCAAAAGCAACATATTATAATGTGGAGTCCTTAATTGGTAGTAAATAAATTAATAATTACACTACAAAATCTGTAATAAGAGTTATGTAATAGCTGTAATAAACTAAGGGTATTAAAAAAGATTAAAAAAGAAACTTGCGAGTAAATATTCAACCAAAAACATAATAATAGAAATATGACAAAACCAATGACAACTACCTGACTTAAATACCTAACATAGCACGTGACATCATTAATAAATACAAAATTTTGCTAATTATATTATATTATTGTAACTGACAAATTCAGTTTAAGATCATATATGAGTATATTTTTGGTTTACAATTTTAAACATTTATATTTATGTAAGAAATATTACACTTATAGGGCCTATTACAGAAATTTTATGTTATACGGATGATGAAAATAATTTAGTCCTACTGATCTCTAATGCTACGAATATAAAGATTTATGATACAATTACAATTACACAAATTTATTGAAGACTCATTAATTCGGATATAAAACGACTCATTAATTCGTAAGATAATAGAAATCAGAACCGTTCCGAACTGAGGTCGCTATTAGCCGCATGTACAGAGTTTGTCAGGAATTTTCGGGATTTATCGGTACTGCTCGGCTCTGTCCCCACTCTTTCTCTCCGCCTCGGTTGATCACCCCATGAAATCTCACACGTGAGGAGCTCGTGTGTGCTTGTCGGTTTTAGAGCAGTGCTCAAAGGTGCCTCGCTCCGAGCTGTGCGTCAAGTGGATACCTGCGCTGTCTGCCTCGCACCATACAAGACAATTCTGCACTGCAAACCAATAAACCTCCACAACGAAAATGTCATCATGGTATGATCAGACAATTAGTGGAGTGTTATGAAACCAAACGTTTACTGTGGGACTCGAAACACCTTGAATATTATAATAAAAACAATAGAGAAGACTTGTGGCGCGAAATATCGCAGTCAATAATAACCGATTTCGATAAATTTTATGATCCACCAACGGGATTTACGTCGCTTTTCTGTTGTTTTTTCCTAATAATCGTCGCCATCACAACAAAAGCAGCGACAGCAACTTGCGCATTTCTAGAAAAAAAACATATTGTTCCAACTGTCTTCACTATGAATGCGGGTGGTTCGCGTGCTCGCAGTGAGCGTTCGTGGTTACAAACTAGCTGCTAGCTGAAGAGCTCACCCTGAGGCAGATGGCACGAGGCATTCGCAGCGAGCAGCCTCGCACTGTCGATACCGGCCTTTATGATATTGGAAGTATCAACGGTAATAATGTCTAACAGAGAGGACGAGCTCTCAGTGATGCGTGTTGGCTCTTGTTTGATCTTTGAAAAGCCCAAGGACTGAAGAATTTTCTCAAAGTATTTCACATCTGCCTTTTTTGGGTCTAAAAGATTGACATTTAAATCACCCAGCAAAATCACTGCATCGACATTTGACGACTCGTCAATGAACAGAGCGTGGATCAAGGAACTTAAGCTGGAATACAAAACATCAGGTGGTCTGTAAGCAATGCAGACGAGCAGCTTCAAACCTAAGATTGGCAATGCCGCTGATGTACTCGATACGATCATCAACACTGAGGAGATAAATACGAGTAAATTTTAATCTCGCTATTTATATAAAGAACGACACCACCGCCACCCTTTCCAAGCTCAATGGGTCTGTCACAACGATGAAGTGAATAAGAATGCACATCGAAAATATGAGAGGGAGTCTCTGGAGTGAGCCATGATTCTGTAATTCCTATTACGTCAAACTGGAAATCACTTATCACCGAACACAATTTCTCAAAACCTGTATTCAGCGATTTTATATTTACATGTGCTACCCTACAACTTCAAATCAAATCAAATCAAATCAGTTCTTTATTTCATTAATAGAGCTATCATTAGGCTGTTCATGTTAATCCCACCTCTAAATACTGTCTTTAGTAGTTTTTTAACTTTTGTGCTAGAGTAAAATATTTCACTCACAACGTTAGAGCTATCATTAGGCTGTTCATGTTAATCCCACCTCTAAATACTGTCTGTAGTAGTTTTTTAACTTTTGTGCTAGAGTAAAATATTTCACTCACAACGTTAGAGCTATCATTAGGCTGTTCATGTTAATCCCACGTCTAAATACTGTCTGTAGTAGTTTTTAACTTTTGTGCTAGAGTAAAATATTTCACTCACAACGTTAGAGCTATCATTAGGCTGTTCATGTTAATCCCACCTCTAAATACTGTCTGTAGTAGTTTTTTTTAAGTTTTATGCTAGAGTAAAATATTTCACTCACAACGTTAGAGCTATCAATAGGCTGTTCATGTTAATCCCACCTCTAAATACTGTCAGTAGTAGTTTTTTAACTTTTGTGCTAGAGTAAAATATTTCACTCACAACGTTAGAGCTATCATTAGGCTGTTCATGTTAATCCCACGTCTAAATACTGTCTGTAGTAGTTTTTTAACTTTTGTGCTAGAGTAAAATATTTCACTCACAACGTTAGAGCTATCATTAGGCTGTTCATGTTAATCCCACCTCTAAATACTGTCTGTATTAGTTTCTAACTTTTGTGCTTGAGTAAAATATTTCACTCACAACGTTAGAGCTATCATTAGGCTGTTCATGTTAATCCCACGTCTAAATACTGTCTGTAGTAGTTTTTTAACTTTTGTGGTAGAGTAAAATATTTCACTCACAACGTTAGAGCTATCATTAGGCTGTTCATGTTAATCCCACGTCTAAATACTGTCTTTAGTAGTTTTTTAACTTTTGTGCTAGAGTAAAATATTTCACTCATAACGTTAGAGTTATCATTAGGCTGTTCATGTTAATCCCACCTCTAAATACTGTCTTTAGTAGTTTTTTAACTTTTGTGCTAGAGTAAAATATTTCACTCACAACGTTAGAGCTATCATTAGGCTGTTCATGTTAATCCCACGTCTAAATACTGTCTGTAGTAGTTTTTTAACTTTTGTGCTAGAGTAAAATATTTCACTCACAACGTTAGAGCTATCATTAGGCTGTTCATGTTAATCCCATCTCTAAATACTGTCTGTATTAGTTTCTAACTTTTGTGCTAGAGTAAAATATTTCACCCACAACGTTAGAGCTATCATTAGGCTGTTAATGTTAATCCCACCTCTAAATACTGTCTGTAGTAGTTTTTTTAAGTTTTATGCTAGAGTAAAATATTTCACTCACAACGTTAGAGCTATCATTAGGCTGTTCATGTTAACCCTTTAAGGACCATAAGAAACGTGGCATGAAAAAAAAGTTTTTATTCTTGTAAAACATATTGCAGTTATGTAACTAAACTGTTTATTTGTATTTAAAATAATTAGTACACCTAGTTTTTTATATATATCATGGGACAAATGTGTCCCTACGGACGGTAACGGAACTTGACAAAGATACTGCAATGGCATATATTTGTCCCAAGCGGACTGTAGTAAAACCTAGTAAATTGAGTAGTTCACTATATTTCTGTAATTTTACAAGTCTTTGTAGGTTTATTTAGGTGATTGAAGTAAATATTATTTAAGAAAAAGTTGTTTTATTTACAAAATTATGAAATTACAAAACTTACTCATCAATATACATGTTCGAAAACTTGTCAGTTTATTATAAAAAATAACAATAGAACATTGTTCTTATGTTGATCAGTGAAACTGTTCAAAGCACTTTCTTTCATTGATAAAGCATAAATGAACTTGACATATTACACATATACAGTTTGTTCGGTTTTCTACTTTGTTCTTGGCACATTCAACACATCGACGTCTGATATTTGTCTTTTTCATTATATGTTCTGGCTTATAATGAGGGTCTAATTTTAGATTTCCTTGACAATGGAGTATTGGGAAGTGAACGCATTCTATGTGTGTAGTCACCAATTAGACATCGTGCTATCATTTGTCGGTACTCAAGAGATGTAACAGCTTTTGAGCTCTCATTCTTGTTTTATGTCAAATAAACGTTCACTAACAGAATCCATCTCACAAACTTCAATTCAATACCCTAACTAACTAGTAAGAAGAATAAAATGGATAACCTCAAAATCTATTTGCCAAACTGAAGGAAACTGTAGTCAGCTGTTCTCAATAATGCTAGCCAACCTAATTCCCTCAGAGTCCATAGGGACATATGTGTCCCAACAAAAAAAATGTGTAATTATGAGCAAATAAAAAATAATATTATCAGTTATTCTTCCTAAATATATTGGTCATGTTGTATTATGATAATACATCAAAGCAATTCATCAAAATTTGCATTAAGAAAGTTTGTGCAAAAATAATAAAACTAAGAAACACATTTATAATTATATTGCATAATTAGATATTTCTAATCAAATAAAGGAGACTTTGTTTTACAGTGGGAATATTTTTTAAATGTATTTCTAAGCTTTTTGAATTGATAATAATTAATATTTATGAATATTAACTTGACTGGCATATAGAAAACAAATATTTATTCTGGGGACACATGTGTCCCTTGGTCCCACCTCTAAATACTGTCTGTAGTAGTTTTTTAACTTTTTTGCCCGAGTAAAATATTTCACTCACAACGTTAGAGCTATCATTAAGCTGTTCATATAAATCCCACCTCTAAATACTTGACTTTGTATTTACACTAATGATGTTATAACGGGGTGTCCCAAGAAGAGGTTTATTTTTATATTACTTGCCCATTTATTTACCAAACATTTTCAAACTTCACTCACTACATTAAATATGTTTTTAAAATATTCTATGAAAATTGGAGCTCTATAGCATTTGTTGAAATAAATGGAGGCATTTTGAAAAACTATACTTTAATAACAGTAAAAAACTATTTTTTTTTGGTTTTGTAAAATTATTTATAGTCATATTTTTGAGAAATAAAGCATTTCATCCAGAAAATTTGAATTTATTGTATTAAAATACCTATAATTACAGTCTACAATTATTTGTAGACTGTAATCCCTCCACAGCGACACACTGATAACAGCGCTAACAAATGAATTGTGATCTTTTACAAAGAAATTCTGCGGTTATCTTCAATTTATTGTTTTAATTCCTCATCATTATTGAAGCCAAGAGTATAAACTTGTTCCTTTAAGTAAACCCATAGAATGAAATTACACACAGTTAAATCTGGGTATCAGGTTGACCAATCTAAACAGAAACAGAAACAGAAACAGAAATCTTTATTTACTATCATCAAGATAGAAACAGGCGTCATGTAGGCTACATTATAAATAGAAAAGAGTCTATTTGCTTGCCAATTGCCATGGTCACTCTCTCCAGGTTAAAAATTCATTGACACTGTAGAAGGGTCTATCTGCCAGCCAAGATTTTAATTTCCTCCTAAAAACTTTCAGCTCCAAGACCTTCAAGGATGCGGGTAAGGCATTGTAGAATTTTGCACCTGCGTAAGAAGGTTTTGATTCAAAGAGCTTCAAGCGATGGACCGGCAGGTTGAAGTCAGTTCCATGTCTGGTGCAGTGTGTGTGAACATCCTGATGTCGCTTATTTATTCCCAGGAGACAAGCTAGTGTTGTAGACTGGAAGATATATATATTTACAACGGTTAACAACTTCAGATGTTTAAAGACTGGCCGGCAACTATCTTGTATTTTCATTCCTTTTATGGTTCGGATGGCTCTCTTCTGTAAAATTAGAACTCGTTGTAAGTTATGTGCAGAGGTTCCACCCCATACCGAAACTCCATAGTACATGAGGCTCTCAAAAAGGGCATGGTAGGCTGTTAAAGCTGCCTCCTCTGTGCTGACAGATAATGTTCTTTTAATGGCGAAGACAGCTGTGGATAGCCTTTGACAGAGAACATCTATGTGCTCATTCCACTTAAGATCTCCATCCAAGTGTAATCCAAGATGTTTAATTGAAGTGACAGCATCGATGTCGGGAAGGTTTGAGACTTCATCCCTCTTGGTGCCAAAGGTAACCTGCTCGGTCTTGGAAGCATTGAACACAAGATCATGCCTTGCACAGTAGTCCACCGCCAAATTCAGGCCAATGTACGCGTTTATTTCGAGGCTTTCAACAGACTTCTGAGAAGTGAGTAGGACGGTGTCGTCCGCGTACATGATGGCCCTACAATAAGGCTCCGTCACTGCAGGCAGGTCATTGGTGGACAGCACAAACAAGAGTGGGCCCAAGACCGAGCCCTGAGGAACCCCCCTCACCATGGGCCGAGAGTCTGATCTGGATGTGGATCTGATGCCTTTGATGGATTGAGCTATTTCAACCACTTGGTTTCTGTTAGAAAGATAAGATCGAAACCAACACAGTGCCGTATCTCGGATACCAAGATGGTGTAATTTTGTCACAATCATATCATGGCTTAAACAATCAAAGGCCTTGCTCATGTCAACAAAAATGCCCACAACACTATCTCCATTTTCTATGCCATCTACAATAAATTCAAACAAATCCACCAAGGCTGTGAGAGTGGACCTACCCTTTACAAAACCATGTTGTCTATCAGTGAGAAGATTGTTGATATTTAGGTGCTCAAGGATTCTAGATAGAACAATCCTCTCGAGGATCTTAGAGATAGTGGGGATTAATGAGATGGGCCTGTAATTCCCTATTTCATGTTTACTGCCTTTTTTGAGAAGAGGAAAAACTCTGGCGGTTTTTAGTTTTTGTGGAAACACACCCTGGGCCAACGACAGCTGGATGACATGAAGCAAGGGTGGTAGAAGTTCATGTTTGGCTGCTTTCAGTATTTTAGCTGAGACTCCATCCACTCCCGTTGAAGATTTAGGCTTCAATGAATCTATTGTAATTGCAAGCTCTTCAATTGATACGGGTTTCAGGATATGTATAGTTTGTTCCACAGGGATTGCGTGAGTAGTTTCAGCTTGGTTATAAGAAGGGCTGCTATTATTTACTCTAATTGTTTCATCTGCTATTGTTGTAAAGTATCTGTTGAAGTGATTAGCTACGTCTGTAGCATTATCTACCACTCTTCCATTTACTTCAAGGTTTATGGCATTTACAGAAGACTCTTTGGACGATTTCCTCTCACCATTGATTATTTGCCAAACAGCTTTGCTTTTATTCATAGATCGGCTAATGACAGATGCGCTATTTTCTTTTCTAAGAGACCTAAGTTTTAAGTCGTAGGCTTTTTTTAGTCGAACAGCAGTCTGTTTATCATTGTCTGAGTTATTCAGGATGTACTTCCTTTGAGCCTCCAAAAATTCCTCCTTCAATAGCTTTGCTTCTTCGTCGTAGCGTGCAGATATTTTGTAGTTGCGGTTTTGTCTAGACTTCTTCAGGGGGCAGTATATATCTAGATTAAAAGTTAGAGTGTGAATTAGAGACTCATATGCGCCATCTGCATTGTCTGAACCAAAAACTCCAATCCAGTTCTCAGCTGCAAGATTTTGTTTTAGGTTGTGCAAATTTTCTGCATTGAGGTGACGACGAAGAGAAGATTCTGTTATTCGTTGTCTTGCTGGGAAAGTGAGGTGACAAAGCTGACACGTATGGTCTGAGATCGCTGTATGCATTATATCAACCTTAATAAGATTTGTACTGACGTTTGTACAAACGGCATCGATAGATGTTTGTGAAGATGCAGTAATCCTAGTTGCTGGGAGTTGAAGCCTCGTCAGGCTGTGTGAAGCCATAAGGTCGTTGAAAAGGGTTCTTTCAGGCAATGGCTGCAAGTTGTCGATATTGATGTCACCCATTAGAAGTACCTTGCCCTTGTCTGAAGATGGAAATGAGCCCAGTATATCTGACAGGAGCTCAAGTGCTCGAACGATAGTTTCTTGGCGTTTTATAGGAGGGCGATATACTCCTAGAATGTACAGAAATTCTTTGCCACTCAACTTGATGGATACTCCTGCTACCTCACATATCAATGGTAGACTTTTACATTCCACGTTTAAATTAGCAGTTTCGTTTTCTAGGGTACATTTTTTATATATTGCGACACCCCCCTTTTGCCGATTTCTTCTCCCGAAGGCAGAAATCAAACTATAGCCAAGTAATCTGGTGTTAGTGATTAGGTTGTCGCTTTGTCCATGTTCAGTAATCACAACAATGTCTGGTGATAAAGAATGCAGAAGATGATTGAATCTATCAATCTTATTGCCAATCCTATCAACATTTTGGTGCAGCACAGTTAGATTTTTTGACGTGTCCATCTTGAATTTATGAAAAGACGTCTTCTCTGAGTAAACTTCTCTCTGGTTTTCTTCAATGGGCTCTTCCATAAAAAAGAAGTCTCTTGGTGGCATGGTTCTTGAACTGGTGTATCTAATTCTCCTGACGCAGCAGACCCAAATACAATGTCACCTGTTACCGAGCAAACACCCACGTGCTTGGAGTCAGACAAGTGCCCCGTAGCTGGTCTGTCTTTTATTTGGTTTCTTTTCAAGAATTGTTCAAAATTACTTTCATAAAAGGCTTCAAGACACTCTTTTTTATCCAAGGGGACTGCAAACATTGGGGGTTTATTTCCCAGTTTCAAAGCTGATTGTAAAGCTTTAAGCTCCGAGACAACGCCCAATCTTGTTTCAACATCTGGGAGAGGACTACTATTTACAACTGAGCTTGTTATGTTAGATTTCTTGTGTTTCAAGTTTTCTTGTTCAAGTATTGCATTTTTTTTCATATATTTAGCTGCTTGTAAGGAAATGCTGAAAGCATTCTTTCTGTTTCTTGAGCTAACTTTTTTACGTTTTGTTGGTGTACAATTAGATGAAGCAGTAGTATTTGTATCAAACAAATCATAGGATAACTGCTTATTTTCTATGACTGATTTAGTGTTCTATGTATTGTTTTGGAGGGCTTCAAGTGCATTTTCAATTCTATCCTGCCTTATTTTAATTTTAGTCATTTCGAGGAGCAGAGAGGAGTTAGAACCATGAGCTGAAGATTCAGTAAAGTCTGTTTGTGTTTCAGTACTTCTGTAAATTTTGTCTGTTAAAGTAGGAGATAATTCAGCACTCTTTTTGAGTTGAAGTGAATTATTCTCTTGAGTCAGTTTCTTTACTTGTCCTTCAAGTTTGGTAACAAGTTCTTCTTTCTCCTTGTCATAATACTCAAAAGTAGCAGTCAATTCCAGCCGCAGTTGATTTTCTTTTCCTAGTTGCACTTCTACTTCCTGAAGAGTTTCTGTGAGAGCTTTATTTCTGGAGATAAGAAGAGATTTATCGTTTTCTAGCTCTTCTATTTGTTGTTGAAAGTAGGTATTATTTTTAGTGTTTAACTCCGTGATTTTATTAGCCAGGTCAGCGTTGTACGATTTTCATATTATGTAGTTCTTGTTTTAGCTTTTGGTTTTCACAAAGGAGGGCACTCCCAGCTTCGGCAGCTAGAGTTAAGGATGATTCTAGAGCTTGTTCATCTCTAAAAAATCACTTCCATGACCAATCCAACGGCCATGAAAGTTGTCATTTAGTAATTGCTTGAAAGGGTTTATAAAATGCACCATCTTGTTGGAAGATTCCTTGATACTGGAACCGCAAAATGAGGCAAGACTTGTTCATTTAAAACAGCTGTTCTCTAAAACAGCAACGCAGTAATCAAACCAGTTGATTCAAGAAATCGATTTTTATAGGAAGCAAATTTGTAAAATTTTTAATATGTCACCATTTTGTTTCTATAATTATTAGGGAGCTTTAATTTTCACAGAATATTTTTAAACCCTACTTTATTAATTGTGTAGAGTTAAAAAATGTTCTGTGAAAAAATAGGCAAGTAATATAAAATGAAACGTTTAAACCTCTTTGTAGTATTTTACCTGTTATTTTACAGTACACTACACAAATAATATTTAATACAATTTAAATGTCAACAAATGTTTCAGCCTATTTGTTGAACTTCATCCGAAAGTGTCAGCAGCTGTTTAGTTAAATTTTGATTATGAAACATAAATACTACAATTTTTTCATATTCAAAAATATTTCAGGTAATTTTTATTTATAAGATCTCAAACATTCAACTTATGCAGCAACAGGCAACATCTCTACAAACAAACTGAAACACTGCAATGGAGTATTATCCCTCAGCCTTATAACTTTACCCATAACAAAAAAAGACAGTAAGACAGTAGTTGGTTATTATAGACCAATATCAATAATGGGTTTCTCTAAAATCCTGGATATGTATTTCCAATAAAACAGCTTATCTATGATGTTGTCTTCTATAAAAGAATTATTGTCTGAAAATTACTGTACGATTGTGTTTGTTGTTTATTATTCTTAATATACAACAGTTAATCTAAAGTCTCTTTTATTTAGTTTTTTAACATATATTGTGAATATTTAAAGCCTTAAATGGTAAATAAAGCAGTTTATTATTGTTAACTAAGAATTTCGTTTTTGTCTGTCATTGTTTATAAAGGCATTCATTGTTGATACATTTACTACATCTCTATTAGTTTTTAATGTATTAGAGAACAGAGTGACTTAACAACATATATTAATGTATTTCTTGTACTCTAAATGAAGGAGCTGGGATCTGAGCGCAGTTGGCATAAGATACTCTGGAGCTACCGTTTATTCGATTTTTTTATTGTGAGCTACTCGCTGAGAGCCTCAATGTTGGCAGTGTTTTGTCACAGTAAATCTGTGTGTATGTTATTTTGCATACATTTGATCATGAGATTTGTGATAGAATCCATTTAAAATGTAATTCTTGCAATATCTTAGTAAAATTTCAGATTTTTAAGAAGTTACAAATTAAAATAAATTAATAGCTACAATTTTAAAAGTATTAATTATATTATCATAATATATTTTGCAGCTAGCCCTCCCACTATAAACATTTGACTAAGACTTAAATTTATTAGGTTTTAAGATATTAACTTTATAATAAAAAAAAAAACATATGCACACACTGACAGAAGAAACTAAACAATGGAGATCCATATATTAATCTGTATATCAATGTGTCTGTCTTCACTTAAGCAATAATGCTTTTGAAAATATGGTAATATATTTATAGATACGTGTTTTAACATGGTTTTTTACATTTTGTGTTGATTATAGTTTAATTAACTGATATGGATATAACTGAATCCAATCAACTTCACCGATGTTATCGCTTAGCATTAACTCCTTTACAAACTAAAAACACGATGGAGATAGCAGATATTGATTCTTGTAAACATTACATAACATTGTAATTTTTTGTCCAGTGTGTTTGAACCATACTATTTAAATTAGCCTGTCCCTAAAAATCATTGATCCTTAGCATTATTGGAAAATTACACTTTCACACTACAAAGTTTTCCCAAGTTTGATTGGTCTTTGCAAAATTCTAAACAGATATATAATTTTGAAAGTGGTGAATAGGTTGATAGAATCTCTGATCATGTATATTTATTACACATCTCGGATTTAAGCGATATCAAGGCCTCTGCATGGTTTGTACCATGGTTTCAAATTAAATTTACTTTAAAATACAGATTTATTTGAATGTCTAGATCCTAGTTATTTTAACGTGAACATACTGAATGCATAGTATTTTTTACAAAAGGTAATTAATTATTTGTTTTTGAAATAATAAAGTCAATTCACAGCAATTAAAAATTCGCAATATGGTTAATTTTATTGTTTTATTCATAGAGGATGCATATTATTCACATCAACAAGGTATAGGCGCTCGCTGATTCAAGGGGGTGCTAAATCTGCACATTGACACGGTCAAAGCTCTGAATTAGAACCCCCCTATTCGAAGGGGGTGCTTATTCAGGGCATGGACACGGCCACTGCGCTGATTTAGAACCAATTTCGTGACGTCAAAATGACGTCAGTAACGAGGGGGTGCTAATTCAGGGGCACTATCGTGTCGGCTGCCAGCCGGTACACATCCGTGCTGATTGGCCGACTAAACTTATCATAACTATTTGTTATTCGGAGAAAAATGTAAGGCAACGCATTATCTCGACCAGCGACACTGGGATCAGTGTCGTGTCGGCTGCCAGCCGGTAGACATATGTGCAGACTGGCCGACTAAACTTATCATAACTATTTGTTATTCGGAGAAAAATGTAAGGCAACGCATTATCTCGACCAGCGACACTGGGATCAGTGTCGTGTCGGCTGCCAGCCGGTACACATCCGTGCTGATTGGCCGACTAAACTTATCATAACTATTTGTTATTCGGAGAAAAATGTAACGCAACGCATTATCTCGACCAGCGACACTGGGATCAGTGTCGTGTCGGCTGCCAGCCGGTACACATATGTGCAGACTGGCGCCATGGGAATGTATCGCTTCTACACTATACTATAGATATGTCTGTAAGTGTAGGCTGTAGCATTGAATGGGAGTGCCCCCTCCCACCACCCAGTCATTCCTCCCACAGCACTACCGACTACCGTCTGCCAGTCTGTCCGCTGTCGCTGGCCGTTGCACTGTCTCGTGTCATTAGTGCATTTGTGGTTCTGGACTGGAATGTTATCAACAAGTTCTGCAGTGTAATACTGGATATATATGCCGGCTTGTGGTGTTCTGGAAAAGTCTGTGAGTATCTTTTCAGCAGAAGTATGTATACTTTAAGGAGATTATTAATTATCGGATAGTCTGGTTACTCTCACACCTTCAGTGGCATTACATTGTAATTCAGCGTATATCGTTATCCACTAAACAAATTTTATATTAATCGCCCCTTTACATTTTTTATATAATTACAAACTATAATTGTAATGAAATAAGTACGTCAAACGTTTAACTGTAAGATGTACCTATATTATTTTGGAAATAAAAAGTTGGAAGATGTCAAATTGTTTTTAAAATATAGTTAAAATAAAACAGTGAGATACCCGAAGAAAAATTATGTAATGTTGTATAAAATAAGTAATCGATTACCCTATGCTACTACTTGATATTCGGAAAATGTTGGATTATTGTTTGTAGGAAAAGAACATTTACCCACAGTGTAAAAAATATATACAAATAACATTTTACCAGCTGTTTTGATTTCAGTTTTGAGGGCATTTGTCACACTGTCTTCAACAGATGTAATTATACAAAGTCGTGAGGTATAGTATAATAATACAAAAATATAGGATTATTTTTATTTTAGTGATAGTTTTCTTAAGTCCATTACGACAAAAAATTTTAAATGTGTTGAACCTTGCTTAAAATTAATATCGACCTACCACCATAACATTCTCCCGTAGAAACACATTTCACTTGCTGGAAATAATTAAATTACAATTTTGTACATATGTAATGCTATATATTACCGTTATTTTTAACATTATTTTTAGTTCTACTTAAACTAAAAAGAGTCTATAAAGAAAATTCCTTTGAAATTAATCTCTGACTACAACAGCATTAAATATGACAAAAATCAAGGCAATGTTAGCAATGTTTGCGCCTTATACTCAAGTCGAGTTGGTTCGGGAATATACTTGCGTTAAAACCATATATGTATGGTCATGAAATCATACTAAAAGTAATGATACGATTTGTTTGTATGAATTGTGTATTTTTGCACCACCACCCTATCTCTATAATACTCGCGGGTAGAGGTGTACATGCAACAACAACGACAGCGACAGGATGGTCAAATTATCAACACTGATACCAGCAGCTCGATCTGCTCTCATCACCACATCCACCACCACCCTATCTCAGCCTCTATAATACCCGCGGGTAGAGGTGTACATGCAACAACAACGACAGCGACAGCATGGTCAAATTATCAACACTGATACCAGCAGCTCGATCTGCTCTCATCACCACATCCACCACCACCCTATCTCAGCCTCTATAATACCCGCGGGTAGAGGTGTACATGCAACAACAACGACAGCGACAGGATGGTCAAATTATCAACACTGATACCAGCAGCTCAATCTGCTCTCATCACCACATCCACCACCACCCTATCTCAGCCTCTATAATACCCGCGGGTAGAGGTGTACATGCAACAACAACGACAGCGACAGGATGGTCAAATTATCAACACTGATACCAGCAGCTCGATCTGCTCTCATCACCACATCCACCACCACCCTATCTCAGCCTCTATAATACCCGCGGGTAGAGGTGTACATGCAACAACAACGACAGCGACAGGATGGTCAAATTATCAACACTGATACCAGCAGCTCGATCTGCTCTCATCACCACATCCACCACCACCCTATCTCAGCCTCTATAATACTCGCGGGTAGAGTTGTACATGCAACAACAACGACAGCGACAGGATGGTTAAATTATCAACACTGATACCAGCAGCTCGATCTGCACTCATCACCACATCCACCACCACCCTATCTCAGCCTCTATAATACCCGCGGGTGTACATGTAACGACAGCGACAGGATGGTCAAATTATCAACACTGATACCAGCAGCTCGATCTGCTCTCATCACCACATCCACCACCACCCTATCTCAGCCTCTATAATACCCGCGGGTAGAGGTGTACATGCAACAACAACGACAGCGACAGGATGGTCAAATTATCAACACTGATACCAGCAGCTCGATCTGCTCTCATCACCACATCCACCACCACCCTATCTCAGCCTCTATAATACTCGCGGGTAGAGGTGTACATGCAACAACAACGACAGCGACAGGATGGTCAAATTATCAACACTGATACCAGCAGCTCGATCTGCTCTCATCACCACATCCACCACCACCCTATCTCAGCCTCTATAATACTCGCGGGTAGAGGTTGTACATGCAACAACAACGACAGCGACAGGATGGTTAAATTATCAACACTGATACCAGCAGCTCGATCTGCTCTCATCACCACATCCACCACCACCCTATCTCAGCCTCTATAATACCCGCGGGTAGAGGTGTACATGTAACAACAACGACAGCGACAGGATGGTCAAATTATCAACACTGATACCAGCAGCTCGATCTGCTCTCATCACCACATCCACCACCACTCTATCTCAGCCTCTATAATACTCGCGGGTAGAGGTGTACATGCAACAACAACGACAGCGACAGGATGGTCAAATTATCAACACTAATACCAGCAGCTCGATCTGCTCTCATCACCACATCCACCACCACCCTATCTCAGCCTCTATAATACCCGCGGGTAGAGGTGTACATGCAACAACAACGACAGCGACAGGATGGTCAAATTATCAACACTGATACCAGCAGCTCGATCTGCTCTCATCACCACATCCACCACCACCCTATCTCACCCTCTATAATACTCGCGGGTAGAGGTGTACATGCAACAACAACGACAGGGACAGGATGGTCAAATTATCAACACTGATACCAGCAGCTCGATCTGCTCTCATCACCACATCCACCACCACCCTATCTCAGCCTCTATAATACTCGCGGGTAGAGGTGTACATGCAACAACAACGACAGCGACAGGATGGTTAAATTATCAACACTGATACCAGCAGCTCGATCTGCTCTCATCACCACATCCACCATCACCCTATCTCAGCCTCTATAATACCCGCGGGTAGAGGTGTACATGTAACAACAACGACAGCGACAGGATGGTCAAATTATCAACACTGATACCAGCAGCTCGATCTGCTCTCATCACCACATCCACCACCACCCTATCACAGCCTCTATAATTCTCGCGGGTAGAGGTGTACATGCAACAACAGCGACAGCGACAGGATGGTCAAATTATCAACACTGATACAAGCAGCTCGATCTGCTCTCATCACCACATCCACCACCACCCTATCTCAGCCTCTATAATACTCGCGGGTAGAAGTGTACATGCAACAACAGCGACACGATAGTTAAATTATCAACACTGATACCAGCAGCGCGATCTGCTCTCATCACCACATCCACCACCACCCTATCTCAGCCTCTATAATACCCGCGGGTAGAGGTGTACATGCAACAACAACGACAGCGACAGGATGGTTAAATTATCAACACTGATACCAGCAGCTCGATCTGCTCTCATCACCACATCCACCACCACCCTATCTCAGCCTCTATAATACCCGCGGGTAGAGGTGTATATGTAACAACAACGACGCGCGACATAGTGGTTCTCACTCTGCTCCGGGCTGCGCTTGTGACGGCGTGTGCGCCTCTGGTGCTCTTGAGTCTTTGGACAAACTGTAATTACTAATTTTGAACCGTTTCCTACTGTCCCAAGAGTCTGTGAAACTGTGCAATATTTCAATAGCCTCAACCTTCAAACGAATTCTTCGAAATCCAACGTGTTGAATTTCACACTGCGTCTATTGGACTCCGAATGTGGGTCAGCCGTCATGTTGGCAGATTCCATATTGGAAGAAGTCTACTCCTCAATATTCCTTGGAATACTCCTCGAGCGAGGGTTGACATGGAATAATCACATTGACCATGTGTGCGCCAAACTGTCCTCAGGAATTTATGTTTTGAGGTCCTTGGCCCGGTATCGCCCCAGTCAGGTATTGATTGCGGCATATTATGGGCTAATTCATTCTTACCTTTCCTATGGAGTGGTGTTGTGGAGGGCCTGTACAGGCAATAATTTCCTGAGGGTGTTCAAATTGCAAAAAAAACGCAATTCGTATCATCCCAAAATTGAATTTCAGAGAATCGTGCAGGACAGCATTCAAAACTTTGCAACTGTTGACTTTGCCCAGTCTCTAAATTTTAGAAACATCTTTGTTCTGTTTGTCTAAATGTGCCCTAACCAGGGGACGTGACATACACGGGTATGAGACTAGAGGTAGAGATAACTACCGTACTGGAAGACACAGAACGGTGGTTTATGAGCACTTGCCTTCGCAGGCAGGTGTTCATTTCATCAACAGATTGCCAAACTCTATGAAAAACGCCCAAGGCGGCAAAAGCTCGTCTTAAGCGCTTTCTGGTGTTAAATGCATTCTACAGCGTTGATAAGTTTCTGGCGTTGAACTGGGAGGCCGCCCAATTCGATGACTGACTCCAGCGCTGGAAGTGGGTTGAGATTGGCGATGGATGAATGAGACTGGAATGCATGAAAATTATGTAAGTTTGGACGTGGTGGTAATGTGGTATGCGAGTCTTAAATTTATAATTAATTGTGACGTTTGCCATACAATGTGTAATTGTGACGAGCAATTAAAGATTTGATTTGAATCTGCAACCTATACACACATCGGGAAAAAAGTGGCAGCAGGTAGTCCGGGCTGCGCTTGTGACGGCGTGTGCGTCTCTGGAGCTCTTGAGTCTATGGACAAACTGTAATTACTAATTTTGAATCGTTTCCAACTGTCCCAAGCAAACTGTACGAACATCGGGACAAAAAGTAAAACACTATTTGACAAATTATTATTTAATTATTACTAACAACTAGTTTTAAACAGCTCCTAATTGTTCCAAGGTTCTTCAAACTATTCAACGAAATGTTTTCGTGATATGATAATAAAATATTAACCTCATATTATAAATTTAAGAATACAATAATTGTTCATGATTGTCTATTGTGCCTGCCGTGTGCGTGCCTCGGTCTCCGGTTCTGTTTAACAAAGCGGAACCAACTATAACGTAATATAATTAGGTAGGTGATTGCAACGCATTAACATTGTTGTATGAAAAGTGGATGGATTACGATACAGTTGTCTGTAATATGGCGTTATGCCTTTATCAGTCCAAGATCTATCACGCGCTAGCTATAAATTAACAGTTATCTAAGGTTATCTTGTGCAGTCTCAGTTCCTTACTGTTGTAAGATATGGTTAACCGGCAAGTGATTCGTGTATAAGTGTCGTATAGATGGTATGTAAAATTAGCGGTGTGTGTGTGTGTGTGTGTGTGTGTGTGTGTGTGTGTGTGTGTGTGTGTGTGTGTGTGTGTGTGTGTGTGTGTGTGTTCCATCCTTCAATCCTTGACTGAAACGAAAAAAATAAAAATATACGGTACATATTAATGAATTTTCATTTAAAATCATGCTTGTAAAGGGTTTGAAGTTTCCAATAAATGAAATATTTGCATGATTCAATTTTATTTTATTATTCATTGTATTCATTTTTACCTGTATTGACGCTTGCAGTACAATTGTTCAAATTGCCCGACTGAAATAACAAAATTGATTTTGCCGGTTCCTCAGATATTTGCTTATATATTGAGTCTGTCTAGAAGTAGAACAATACAATGATACTGGTAGCGGAGAATGAGTACTAGTACATCATTCCGTATCTACTATTCCTCAGATATTGAATTTCTCAGAAGTGGAACAATACAATGATACTGGTAGCGGAGAATGAGTACTAGTACATCATTCTGTATCTACTATTACTCATATATTGAGTCTGTCTAGAAGTGAAACAATACAATGATACTGGTAGCGGAGAATGAGTACTAGTACATCATTCCGTATCTACTATTCCTCAGATATTGAATTTCTCAGAAGTGGAACAATACAATGATACTGGTAGCGGAGAATGAGTACTAGTACATCATTCTGTATCTACTATTACTCATATATTGAGTCTGTCTAGAAGTGGAATAATACAATGATACTGGTAGCGGAGAATGAGTACTAGTACATCATTCCGTATCTACTATTCCTCAGATATTGAGTCTGTCTAGAAGTGGAATAATACAATGATACTGGTAGCGGAGAATGAGTACTAGTACATCATTCCGTATCTACTATTCCTCAGATATTGAATTTCTCAGAAGTGGAACAATACAATGATACTGGTAGCGGGGAATGAGTACTAGTACATCATTCTGTATCTACTATTACTCATATATTGAGTCTGTCTAGAAGTGGAATAATACAATGATACTGGTAGCGGAGAATGAGTACTAGTACATCATTCCGTATCTACTATTCCTCAGATATTGAATTTCTCAGAAGTGGAACAATACAATGATACTGGTAGCGGAGAATGAGTACTAGTACATCATTCTGTATCTACTATTACTCATATATTGAGTCTGTCTAGAAGTGGAATAATACAATGATACTGGTAGCGGAGAATGAGTACTAGTACATCATTCCGTATCTACTATTCCTCAGATATTGAATTTCTCAGAAGTGGAACAATACAATGATACTGGTAGCGGAGAATGAGTACTAGTACATCATTCTGTATCTACTATTACTCATATATTGAGTCTGTCTAGAAGTGGAACAATACAATGATACTGGTAGCGGAGAATGAGTACTAGTACATCATTCCGTATCTACTATTCCTCAGATATTGAATTTCTCAGAAGTGGAACAATACAATGATACTGGTAGCGGAGAATGAGTACTAGTACATCATTCTGTATCTACTATTACTCATATATTGAGTCTGTCTAGAAGTGGAACAATACAATGATACTGGTAGCGGAGAATGAGTACTAGTACATCATTCTGTATCTACGATTCCTCAGATATTTGCTCAGGTATTGAGTCTTCTTAGAAGGGGATTAATACAATAATACTGGTAGCTGTATTTAAAACCAGATATATAATTTGTTTCCTTTTCCTCACTGAATTTATTTTTACTATCATGTATGTAATGTTCCTAATGTTGTTGATAGCCAACCATGGCCTAAAACCTAATAAAGATTTTACTGCTGTTAGTAATCTCCGCTACATAATGTGCGAGATATAGACGAGCTTATCGGATAGGTTGATAATCTAATATGTGCATCGTTATCTCGTCATCTATATCCGCTGTCATTTCTCTCTTCATAATTCTAAATAGTATATTAGACAATTATATAATACGTATTATACGTGTATTGGTATATACAGAGTGTCCCACGAAGAGGTTTAAACGTTTGTTATGCACCGAACATTTTCAAACTCTACACAATTAATAAAGTAGGGTTTAAAAATATTCTGTGAAAATTCAAACTCCCTATCAATTATAGAAACAATATGGTAACATGGTGACAGTTTTACCCTTTTGCTTCCTATAAAGAAGTACTAATGCGCATCAATGCTCCGCTCTCCAGGTAAACCGAAATCATTAAGGAATGTTGAACTTGAAACTAGTGTTCCTAAGTTTTCAGTACAGAGAATAATTAAGAGAAACATTAAATTTGTATTATTAAATTAAATTTTACAAAAGTCACCCAGTCGATAATCTTCTTGAAGATGGCCCGGACAGGAGAGTTGAATTCTGTTCTCGTATCATTGAGTTTTATGAGGTGGTTCCTAAATTGGCATACTCAAATTGTTTTTTCAGACGAGTCCACTTTCTACCGCAATGGTGTGGTAAATTTGCATCATTGTAATTATTACAACACCGGTAATCTACACATTCTTGAACAGACTCTACTCAAATCAAAAGGAATTACTGTTTGGGCAGCTGTCAGTTGTAAAGGGGTGCTATCTTACAACGTTTCAGACAGTACATTGACTGGGAATAGGTATGAACAGGTTTTAAATTAACAAGTCTTGCCTCATTTTACGGTTCCAGATATGGATCAAGCAATCTTCCAATATGTTGCTCCTCCTCATTTCGCAAGTCCTGTCAAGCGATTACTAAATGATAACCTTCATGGCCTTTGGATTGGTAGTGGAAGTGATTTTTTTAGATTGGCCACTCCGATCCCCAGATTTAACTGTGTGATTTCTTTCTATGGGGTTACTTAAAGAAACAAGTTAATACTCGTAGCTTCAATAATGGTGAGGAATTAAAACAATCAATTGAAGATAAACATCTCCGGATACGGCAGAAATTCTTTGTAAAAGCTTACGATTAAGCGCTGTTATCAGTGTGTCGCTGTGAATGGATTTCATCTAGAATAATTGTGGACTGTAATTGTAGGTTCTTTAATAGGATATGTTCTAATTTTCTAATTGAGTGCCCGAGATGAGTGATTAACAAGGGATTCTGTAGAAACTATGTAGACAACAAAAGTAACTTATTGATACAAGAGTAGCGAGTGGGGTGCCCGAGATGAGTGATTAACAAGGGATTCTGTAGAAACTATGTAGACAACAAAAGTAACTTATTGATACAAGAGTAGCGAGTGGGGTGCCCGAGATGAGTGATTAACAAGGGATTCTGTAGAAACTATGTAGACAACAAAAGTAACTTATTGATACAAGAGTAGTGAGTGGGGTGCCCGATATGAATGATTAACAAGGGATTCTGTAGAAACTATGTAGACATCAAAAGTAACTTTATAGACAGACGCTGAAAGAAACATATTGGGAATCGAGTAGTGACTGGGGTATCCGAGATAAGTCGATAAATTTTAATGAATGCATTTTAAAAATGGTTTCTTTTTCAAAAATAATGAAATTTTTTGGGCTTGTAGCAAGCACCAGCATGTGCTATGACGGTCCAGCTCCAGCAAGAATGAGTTAGACTGAAGTTTACATCTACATGAATAGCTCGTGTCGGCTCTTGTCTATATAAGGACGGGACCGAAATACTCTTGCAGCACGAACGGTAGCGTCTCAGTCAACGGTTCGTCTGTTTTGTTTGGAATTTCCTTCACAATTTCAAAAATAGAATTAGTTTCTGTTGGTAATTTATATATGAATTATGGTTTAGTCATTGGGTTACCAATGTGTGCGGTTATTAAAGCAGTCCGGCCGCCGCGCCGTTTCAGTTTTAAATTTGCCTGGAAAAGTTTTTAAGAAATTAATTAGAACAAAAGTGTAATCAGGCTAATGCCAAAAATACGTAATTATTGTATAATACGTAAGCACAGTAAGTACTTCTAAGTTTTTGTGTCTTAAAGGAGAGATAATCATTTCTAAGTTTGTTCTTCTTATGTGTCAGGTATTCAACGTTCGAGTCTCTCCAAGGAGACCTTTTTCTTGTTATTCTTTTTCTCACCATTCATTCATTAAACACGTGGATTATGTTTGTGGTTAACATGTTGGTTATATCATCCACGTTATGCAAGAGCATTACGCTATCCCAAGGAATACTAGAGGCAATATTTATAAACTTCTCATAGTCAAAATCACAAAAAGTTCTATATGAAATAAACCTGGCCTTTGGCTTATGTTTATCAAAAGGCACATCACGAGCATGTGGTCGGTGATGCGTCTCCCACAGCGATTTAAGGCCGGTATCGACAGTGCGAGGCTGCTCGCGGCGAATGCCTCGTGGCGGATGCTCGGCTTTGCCTCGGACTGTGGATACCGGGGTTGCTCGCTATGAGGCGTTCGCGTCACACAATGTGAGGCGAGCCGTGTGCTTGTACGAGCTCCTCACGTGTGAGATTTAATGGGGTGATCAACCGAGGCGGAGAGAAAGAGTGGGGATGGAGGGGCCCCTCCTGCCAACTACAGATAGCCCGTGTGAGGAGCTCGTGTCAGTTTTGGATCCATCAGTATAAACATAAACATAACCTAAATGTGATAGTGACATTTTTTCTAACCACAATTGTTTTAGAGTTTCTTTACTCGTATTCTTTTTACTTACTTCTAAATTGGAATTAATTATATTAATATAGAACTTTCTTTATAACTCCAAAGACACTTTACACGAACATATCTGCAAAACATAGAAATTATATCGAATTAATTATATTAATATTGAACTTTCTTTATAACTCCAAAGACACTTTACAAAATGTGAGATGTTGCACAACGAATAAAATGTCATAATCTTTTTGTGCTATTGGAATATATTCAAATTAATAGGGCAAAAGCAACATATTATAATGTGGAGTCCTTAATTGGTAGTAAATAAATTAATAATTACACTACAAAATCTGTAATAAGAGTTATGTAATAGCTGTAATAAACTAAGGGTATTAAAAAAGATTAAAAAAGAAACTTGCGAGTAAATATTCAACCAAAAACATAATAATAGAAATATGACAAAACCAATGACAACTACCTGACTTAAATACCTAACATAGCACGTGACATCATTAATAAATACAAAATTTTGCTAATTATATTATATTATTGTAACTGACAAATTCAGTTTAAGATCATATATGAGTATATTTTTGGTTTACAATTTTAAACATTTATATTTATGTAAGAAATATTACACTTATAGGGCCTATTACAGAAATTTTATGTTATACGGATGATGAAAATAATTTAGTCCTACTGATCTCTAATGCTACGAATATAAAGATTTATGATACAATTACAATTACACAAATTTATTGAAGACTCATTAATTCGGATATAAAACGACTCATTAATTCGTAAGATAATAGAAATCAGAACCGTTCCGAACTGAGGTCGCTATTAGCCGCATGTACAGAGTTTGTCAGGAATTTTCGGGATTTATCGGTACTGCTCGGCTCTGTCCCCACTCTTTCTCTCCGCCTCGGTTGATCACCCCATGAAATCTCACACGTGAGGAGCTCGTGTGTGCTTGTCGGTTTTAGAGCAGTGCTCAAAGGTGCCTCGCTCCGAGCTGTGCGTCAAGTGGATACCTGCGCTGTCTGCCTCGCACCATACAAGACAATTCTGCACTGCAAACCAATAAACCTCCACAACGAAAATGTCATCATGGTATGATCAGACAATTAGTGGAGTGTTATGAAACCAAACGTTTACTGTGGGACTCGAAACACCTTGAATATTATAATAAAAACAATAGAGAAGACTTGTGGCGCGAAATATCGCAGTCAATAATAACCGATTTCGATAAATTTTATGATCCACCAACGGGATTTACGTCGCTTTTCTGTTGTTTTTTTCCTAATAATCGTCGCCATCACAACAAAAGCAGCGACAGCAACTTGCGCATTTCTAGAAAAAAAACATATTGTTCCAACTGTCTTCACTATGAATGCGGGTGGTTCGCGTGCTCGCAGTGAGCGTTCGTGGTTACAAACTAGCTGCTAGCTGAAGAGCTCACCCTGAGGCAGATGGCACGAGGCATTCGCAGCGAGCAGCCTCGCACTGTCGATACCGGCCTTTATGATATTGGAAGTATCAACGGTAATAATGTCTAACAGAGAGGACGAGCTCTCAGTGATGCGTGTTGGCTCTTGTTTGATCTTTGAAAAGCCCAAGGACTGAAGAATTTTCTCAAAGTATTTCACATCTGCCTTTTTTGGGTCTAAAAGATTGACATTTAAATCACCCAGCAAAATCACTGCATCGACATTTGACGACTCGTCAATGAACAGAGCGTGGATCAAGGAACTTAAGCTGGAATACAAAACATCAGGTGGTCTGTAAGCAATGCAGACGAGCAGCTTCAAACCTAAGATTGGCAATGCCGCTGATGTACTCGATACGATCATCAACACTGAGGAGATAAATACGAGTAAATTTAATCTCGCTATTTATATAAAGAACGACACCACCGCCACCCTTTCCAAGCTCAATGGGTCTGTCACAACGATGAAGTGAATAAGAATGCACATCGAAAATATGAGAGGGAGTCTCTGGAGTGAGCCATGATTCTGTAATTCCTATTACGTCAAACTGGAAATCACTTATCACCGAACACAATTTCTCAAAACCTGTATTCAGCGATTTTATATTTACATGTGCTACCCTACAACTGCCGGCAGCTCGTCCGTGTCGTTTCCCGACTGGTTATTACTTGAAGAACACAATACTGAATCATTTAAATGCGTCAACTGATGACTGGGATCCACAATAGACGACCGATTACTGAGACACTCAACATTCTGCTCGGCAGGTAACTAAAGACTGGGACACACAACATTTTTCTTAGCTGAAAACTGAAGACTGGGATACATATTATTTTTCTCAGCTGACAACTGAAGACTGGGACATACATTGGATACAGCAGCCAAGGCTTCATGAATCACTCTTACTGAAAGTAAAATGAGGTTTTCAAAACACTCATTACCCCTTTTATTCAGGTGTGTTCCATCAAACTTCGTATCACATCAGAGGCATTAAAAAACTCTACATTAAAATTATTGCACATCAACATCAATTAATTGATCATTGTAATAGAACAGAGCTCTCTGACTAATATCCTTTCTTGTGAGAATACTATTTACAATTATAACAGAATTTGGAAAAGTATGTTTTGCCTTACTCAAGAGATCAGCCATTGAATGCAGCACCTCACGCTTACCCCAGCCACCGTTATACCCAGGACCTCCATTGTAGCCACGGACAAGATCGTTAGTACCAACCAAGAGATATATTATTTCAGGTTGTACAGACTTGTATTTACCGAGCTTATCCTTGATGTGACTAATTCTTGCCCCTGGATTTATATCCACGATAGCCCCGACGAGAGTCTCCGATCAACAACACGTTGGACATTGAGATTGCCTGTACTTGGAAACATTTCCTCTTACATTTGAGGTCAGAACACTGCTGTGAGAAAAAGTTTCCGTAATTGCCCTTGAATAACTATGATTCTGTAGAAACTATGTCGACAACAAAAGTAACTTCTTGATAAAAGAGTAGTGAGTGATATATTTACAGATTGTCTAGGTTTCTTTGCCTGGAGTTTAAGTGCCTTCGTTTGCCATGTTCCTGATGAATTGCAGATTACAGATGTATTATTTACACTATTATTTACCGACTCAAGAACACGAAACCGATTTGTACATCTCACTGTTTTGTAGAGGATACTTAGTTACCTTTGCCCTTATATTTGACTTTTTTACAAGTTTCAGAATGATTCTCTGATGCCGCATCACATTTAACATATTGGCTTTATACCAGTTATCGGCTTGATTTAAAATAATTTTAAAATCATAAAAAATTAAATCTAATGAAGGTTGAGTTGTAAAAAAGTAACGTCATCAGCAAACATAACCGATCTTAAATTGACATTGACATCTAAGACTAAAAACAAAAGTGGGCCCAGAACGGACCCCTGTGGTACCCTACGACAAACCTCAGCATAATTAGAATATGTATTATTGCTGAATACCGTTTGAAAACGATTACAGGAATAGGAATTAAAAAAAGGGATTTTCAATACCAATTATTCCATAATTTCATTCTTCTTGGGGTTGCTGAAGATTCTTCAGATGAGGATGACGTGGGTAAATTAACCTAATTCTCACTTAGCTGACATTGGGGAAGTAGTTTTGGCTGATGGTACAAGAATTGGGGCTGAAGATGGTGAAGAACAAGGTAGGCCTACGCTTACTGAACCAAACTATTCAGAATTTACCAGTAAGACACCGACTGAACTTATTGAATATTATTGTTCTGATGAAATGATTGAAATATTACTCTATTGAAGTATGCAATGCAAACGTTAATTTTCTCTACTAAATAAAGTTTATTATCATAGAAGTAATATGAACTTGTATAAACCTAATCCGTGTCGTAGAGGCGTCTCGAGATAGTAACTTAGTGTCCCAATCCGCCACCCCTCCACTCCCTCCATTCTATCACTCCTCGTAATACCTGTTACTAGGTAACACAGACAGTCAGATAAGCAGAGAAAATATAGAGGAGAAATTTGGCCAGACCCTTTATGGACAAAAATGTATAGGATTTTTGCCACCTCCATGAGTATTTGAGTATTCAGCCAATTCCTAAAGAGGGACATGCACTATCAACAAACTCCATGATTTCTATGTAAATATGAAGTTCCATGTAGTCGTGTACCAAATTCAACTTAATCTTGCTAACATAGAAATGAAACTTCTTGCATAATTAACTCTATAGCTCATTTTGGTTTCTAGATATTCTGTGAAAGACACACTGAAGAAGAATTTTGATATCCCACTGAGTAGTAGTAACATTGGCTTAATAATGAAGTGTATTACTAACTTGTTCTCGAAATATTCTGTGGAAGACAGACTGAAGAAGAATTTTGATATCCCACTGAGTAGTAGTAACATTGGCTTAATAATGAAGTGTATTACTAACTTGTTCTCGAAATATTCTGTGAAAGACACACTGAAGAAGAGGTTTGATATCCCACTGAGTAGTAGTAACATTGGCTCAATAATGAAGTGTATTACTAACTTGTTCTCGAAATATTCTGTGAAAGACACACTGAAGAAGAATTTTGATATCCAACTGAGTAGTAGTAACATTGGCTTTATAATGAAGTGTATTACTAACTTGTTCTCGATATATTCTGTGGAAGACAGACTGAAGAAGAATTTTGATATCCCACTGAGTAGTAGTAACATTGGCTTTATAATGAAGTGTATTACTAACTTGTTCTCGAAATATTCTGTGAAAGACACACTGAAGAAGAATTTTGATATCCCACTGAGTAGTAGTAACATTAGCTTAATAATGAAGTGTATTACTAATTTGTACTAAATTCTGTGGAAAACAGACAGATGAAAATTGTGCCATCCTTTTGAGTAGCAGCAAAACTAGCAATCTCAAGTGTACAACCCAATTTGTTCTTGTGATATCTTGCAAAATATTAAGCCTCCCGGCGCTTAGTAAAAACAAAGGAAGGATATGCACTATTACCAAACTCTATGTTGCCGTTATAAGATTGAAGCTTCCTGCAAAATTTAGAATTTATAACTCAATTTTTTTGATAGACAGAAAACATGTTTTTCCAGATATCTAGTGGATTCGCTAATGTGTGACCGATTATTGACAGTCTGCTCCGGGAATACTTCCGAATTGTGTTCTAGCTCTAACTATCACTAAGCTTAACACAAGCAAATAAATTAACCAATCTCATAATGATTAATGTCATATTAGAATTGACGTCTAATTATTTGTAAAGAATTCTACGGGATTGGCAAAGGAGCGAGCTTGGCCACTAATTTGCGTTATCGGTGTGACTGGAGTATTATTACGCCTCAAAGTCATTGGAAGGAAGTAACTAACATATCTTAAAACCAAAAATTCAGAAAATGTTTATTTCTGAGTAAATTATTAGTAATTATATCAATATGAGAATGCCCAGACTATTTCTTTCTTTGGTCTGCGAGAATATGTTTATGAATACTTGCACTCACAGGCATAGATGATTAAAAGTATTACTTAAACGCTTTTAAAAGGATTTTAAAATGTTTGTTTTTTTAATTCGGTCACCACCCTGACAGTGGAGATAACAGGCAAATTGGTAGGTCATATTCGTTGGAATGATCTTGTGGTTAGAGTATCATTTATAATATTAATGTTAAATTTTTAATTCAGACACTACCCTGACAGTGGAGATAATAGGCGAATCGGTAGGTCATATTCGTTGGAATGGTTTTGTGGTTAGAGTATCATTTATAATATTAATGTTAATTTTTTAATTCAGACACTACCCTGACAGTGGAGATAACAGGCGAATCGGTAGTTCATATTCGTTGGAATGGTCTTGGAGATAACAGGCGAATCGGTAGGTCATATTCGTTGGAATGGTTTTGTGGTTAGAGTATCATTTATAATATTAATGTTAAATTTTTAATTCAGACACTACCCTGACAGTGGAGATAACAGGCGAATCGGTAGTTCATATTCGTTGGAATGGTCTTGTGGTTAGAGTATCATTTATAATATTATTTTTTTAATTCAGACACTACCCTGACAGTGGAGATAACAGGCGAATCGGTAGGTCATGCTCGTTGGAATGGTCTTGTGGTTAGAGTATCA
This sequence comes from Homalodisca vitripennis, assembly GCF_021130785.1. NCBI lineage: Eukaryota > Metazoa > Arthropoda > Insecta > Hemiptera > Cicadellidae > Homalodisca > Homalodisca vitripennis. The sequence goes on from NC_060210.1 coordinate 204,631,867, forward strand.
TTTATAATATTAATGTTAAATTGTTAATTCAGACACTACCCTGACAGTGGAGATAACAAGCGAATCGGTAGGTCATATTCGTTGGAATGGTTTTGTGGTTAGAGTATCATTTATAATATTAATGTTAATTTTTTAATTCAGACACTACCCTCACAGTGGAGATAACAAGCGAATCGGAAGGTCATGCTCGTTGGAATGGTCTTGTGGTTAGAGTATCATTTATAATATTAATGTTAAATGTTTAATTCAGACACTACCCTGACAGTGGAGATAATAGGCGAATCGGTAGGTCATATTCGTTGGAATGGTTTTGTGGTTAGAGTATCATTTATAATATTAATGTTAATTTTTTAATTCAGACACTACCCTGACAGTGGAGATAACAGGCGAATCGGTAGGTCATATTCGTTGGAATGGTCTTGTGGTTAGAGTATCATTTATAATATTAATGTTAAATTTTTAATTCAGACACTACCCTGACAGTGGAGATAACAGGCGAATCGGTAGGTCATATTCGTTGGAATGGTCTTGTGGTTAGAGTATCATTTATAATATTAATGTTAAATTTTTAATTCAGACACTACCCTGACAGTGGAGATAACAGGCGAATCGGTAGGTCATATTCGTTGGAATGGTCTTGTGGTTAGAGTATCATTTATAATATTAATGTTAATTTTTTTTAATTCAGACACTACCCTGACAGTGGAGATAACAGGCGAATCGGTAGTTCATATTCGTTGGAATGGTCTTGTGGTTAGAGTATCATTTATAATATTAATATGTTAAATTTTTTTAATTCAGACACTACCCCTGACAGTGGAGATAACAGGCGCGAATCGGTAGGTCATATTCGTTGGAATGGTCTTGTGTGGTTAGAGTATCATTTATAATATTAATGTTAAATTTTTTTAATTCAGACACTACCCTGACAGTGGAGATAACAGGCGAATCGGTAGGTCATATTCGTTGGAATGGTCTTGTGGTTAGAGTATCATTTATAATATTAATGTTAAATTTTTTAATTCAGACACTACCCTGACAGTGGAGATAACAGGCGAATCGGTAGGTCATATTCGTTGGAATGGTCTTGTGGTTAGAGTATCAGAATTCAGTCTGATCGGTAGTTGGTTGATCGTTGGAATGGTCTTGTGGTTAGAGTATCATTTATAATATTAATGTTAAATTTTTTAATTCAGACACTACCCTGACAGTGGAGATTAACAGGCGAATCGGTAGGTCATATTCGTTGGAATGGTCTTGTGGTTAGAGTATCATTTATAATATTAATGTTAAATTTTTAATTCAGACACTACCCTGACAGTGGAGATAACAGGCGAATCGGTAGGTCATATTCGTTGGAATGGTCTTGTGGTTAGAGTATCATTTATAATATTAATGTTAAATTTTTAATTCAGACACTACCCTGACAGTGGAGATAACAGGCGAATCGGTAGGTCATATTCGTTGGAATGGTCTTGTGGTTAGAGTATCATTTATAATATTAATGTTAATTTTTAATTCAGACACTACCCTGACAGTGGAGATAACAAGGCGAATCGGTAGGTCATATGCTCGTTGGAATGGTCTTGTGGTTAGAGTATCATTTATAATATTAATGTTAAATTTTTAATTCAGACACTACCCTGACAGTGGAGATAACAGGCGAATCGGTAGGTCATATTCGTTGGAATGGTTTTGTGGTTAGAGTATCATTTATAATATTAATGTTAATTTTTTAATTCAGACACTACCCTGACAGTGGAGATTACAGGCGAATCGGTAGGTCATATTCGTTGGAATGGTCTTGTGGTTAGAGTATCATTTATAATATTAATGTTAAATTTTTAATTCAGACACTACCCTGACAGTGGAGATAACAGGCGAATCGGTAGTTCATATTCGTTGGAATGGTCTTGGAGTAATTCAGGCGAGATCAGGCGAATCGGTAGGTCATATTCGTTGGAATGGTTTTGTGGTTAGAGTATCATTTATAATATTAATGTTAAATTTTTAATTCAGACACTACCCTGACAGTGGAGATAACAGGCGAATCGGTAGTTCATATTCGTTGGAATGGTCTTGTGGTTAGAGTATCATTTATAATATTAATGTTAAATTGTTAATTCAGACACTACCCTGACAGTGGAGATAACAAGCGAATCGGTAGGTCATATTCGTTGGAATGGTTTTGTGGTTAGAGTATCATTTATAATATTAATGTTAATTTTTTAATTCAGACACTACCCTGACAGTGGAGATAACAGGCGAATCGGTAGGTCATGCTCGTTGGAATGGTCTTGTGGTTAGAGTATCATTTATAATATTAATGTTAAATGTTTAATTCAGACACTACCCTGACAGTGGAGATAATAGGCGAATCGGTAGGTCATATTCGTTGGAATGGTTTTGTGGTTAGAGTATCATTTATAATATTAATGTTAATTTTTTAATTCAGACACTACCCTGACAGTGGAGATAACAGGCGAATCGGTAGGTCATATTCGTTGGAATGGTCTTGTGGTTAGAGTATCATTTATAATATTAATGTTAATTTTTTTAATTCAGACACTACCCTGACAGTGGAGATAACAGGCGAATCGGTAGGTCATATTCGTTGGAATGGTCTTGTGGTTAGAGTATCATTTATAATATTAATGTTAAATTTTTAATTCAGACACTACCCTGACAGTGGAGATAACAGGCGAATCGGTAGTTCATATTCGTTGGAATGGTCTTGTGGTTAGAGTATCATTTATAATATTAATGTTAATTTTTTAATTCAGACACTACCCTGACAGTGGAGATAACAGGCGAATCGGTAGGTCATGCTCGTTGGAATGGTCTTGTGGTTAGAGTATCATTTATAATATTAATGTTAAATTGTTAATTCAGACACTACCCTGACAGTGGAGATAACAAGCGAATCGGTAGGTCATATTCGTTGGAATGGTTTTGTGGTTAGAGTATCATTTATAATATTAATGTTAATTTTTTAATTCAGACACTACCCTGACAGTGGAGATAACAAGCGAATCGGTAGGTCATGCTCGTTGGAATGGTCTTGTGGTTAGAGTATCATTTATAATATTAATGTTAAATGTTTAATTCAGACACTACCCTGACAGTGGAGATAACAGGCGAATCGGTAGGTCATATTCGTTGGAATGGTTTTGTGGTTAGAGTATCATTTATAATATTAATGTTAATTTTTTAATTCAGACACTACCCTGACAGTGGAGATAACAGGCGAATCGGTAGGTCATATTCGTTGGAATGGTCTTGTGGTTAGAGTATCATTTATAATATTAATGTTAAATTTTTTAATTCAGACACTACCCTGACAGTGGAGATAACAGGCGAATCGGTAGGTCATATTCGTTGGAATGGTCTTGTGGTTAGAGTATCATTTATAATATTAATGTTAAATTTTTAATTCAGACACTACCCTGACAGTGGAGATAACAGGCGAATCGGTAGTTCATATTCGTTGGAATGGTCTTGTGGTTAGAGTATCATTTATAATATTAATGTTAAATTTTTAATTCAGACACTACCCTGACAGTGGAGGTAACAGGCGAATCGGTAGGTCATATTCGTTGGAATGGTCTTGTGGTTAGAGTATCATTTATAATATTAATGTTAATTTTTTTAATTCAGACACTACCCTGACAGTCATGCTCGTTGGAATGGTCTTGTGGTTAGAGTATCATTTATAATATTAATGTCAAATTTTTAATTCAGACACTACCCTGACAGTGGAGATAACAGGCGAATCGGTAGTTCATATTCGTTGGAATGGTCTTGGAGATAACAGGCGAATCGGTAGGTCATATTCGTTGGAATGGTTTTGTGGTTAGAGTATCATTTATAATATTAATGTTAAATTGTTAATTCAGACACTACCCTGACAGTGGAGATAACAGGCGAATCGTTAGTTCATATTCGTTGGAATGGTCTTGTGGTTAGAGTATCATTGATAATATTAATGTTAAATTTTTAATTCAGACACTACCCTGACAGTGGAGGTAACAGGCGAATCGGTAGGTCATATTCGTTGGAATGGTCGTGTGGTTAGAGTATCATTTATAATATTAATGTTAATTTTTTTAATTCAGACACTACCCTGACAGTCATGCTCGTTGGAATGGTCTTGTGGTTAGAGTATCATTTATAATATTAATGTTAAATTTTTAATTCAGACACTACCCTGACAGTGGAGATAACAGGCGAATCGGTAGTTCATATTCGTTGGAATGGTCTTGGAGATAACAGGCGAATCGGTAGGTCATATTCGTTGGAATGGTTTTGTGGTTAGAGTATCATTTATAATAGTAATGTTAAATTTTTAATTCAGACACTACCCTGACAGTGGAGATAACAGGCGAATCGGTAGGTCATATTCGTTGGAATGGTCTTGTGGTTAGAGTATCATTTATAATATTAATGTTAATTTTTTTAATTCAGACACTACCCTGACAGTCATGCTCGTTGGAATGGTCTTGTGGTTAGAGTATCATTTATAATATTAATTTTTTAATTCAGACACTACCCTGACAGTGGAGATAACAGGCGAATCTAACCACAAGAGTATCATTTATAATATTAATGTTAGTTCTTTTTTTGTTTAATTTTAAATTGTTAAAATGCTCAATTGCAGAAGTACTTGATTAGGGAAATGCCCAAGTCACTTCTAGTTCCCAAAGAAGACTTGTTGATTGCTGTACCGAAGTAATATTGTTTGACACTATAAAAGTCAAATGTTCAGATTAACAAATTTTGAAAGAAAACCACGGAAAGAGAACGTTTCGTCACTAATCCAAATCAACACCATAAAACATACCCATTCCGTATATAGGGCAGCAGGGTTTCAGAGGGCATTAGTAAAGAGAACAGATTCTATTTTTAATTTTTACGTATTTGTGGCAAACAAAGTAAGGTCGAAGAGGATAACAACGCTTGAACTGTTCACGTAGAAAGGCTCATCCAAGTATATCAATAACCAAACCACTGCCGGCCGGACAGAGCCTAAATTGTCGCCGGAAACGGAGGTGGCAAGTCTCGCCGGAAGCTGTCAGATAGCCCGCCGGCATATCAACAACCACTGTCTCTATCTTATACGTACATCTCTGCCCTGCTGCTCACTCTAAGCTACAAATACAGTGTGGCTTGTTACAGCAATTATTACCTATTGCCAGGAGAAAGTTTCTCTATTTTATAGATCTCTGCCCTGCTGCTCACGCTAAGCTACAAATACAGTGTGGCTTGTTAACTGTTTCTATATTGGCGACTATCGTTTTATTACAATCGCGAATGTCCTGGCAAATAGGACCTTCCACTATTGTGATCATCTGGCTGTGTAGACCAACAAGTCACATGATACTTCAAATACAATTGAATTATTTCCGATCATTATAACAGCATCTTTAGTAGTGTTATCTTAATTTACACACAATAATATGGAGAATGTATATCATTGGGAAAGGTAGAATACGTGCACGAAAGTAACATAGTCGTGGTAGATATATAAGGAAGTCATTTGGTTGAATCATTATAAAGAAACTAAATCTATTCAAAGTGATTTTTGTTCGAATTCTGGCTGTTTTTATAAATTTTAATTGTAGAGAATTTTAATGATAAGATTAATCATCCAGTTTTCACAAAGTCTCTTCAAAACGAAATAAACAAAGTGCAATGGCGTTAAATGAGATAAGACGCCTTATGATTGATTTTACGTGATTAGTGTTATCCATAATACTTTTCAACAGATAAATATTCAATAATTCTTGTTTGTCGGGCAAATGTAAGGTAGATCACGTACAAGGTATCCTGGGCGCACCTTAATTCGCCTACACCTGCCATCCATACCCACGGCACTCGGCCCACATACACATGCGCCAGACATGAGCCGCTCCTACCTTGGCCTCAGTCGGCTCGAATAATCTGGGCATATTAGGTAATGAAATACACAATTATCTTACATTGTGGCGAACGCCATGAGGCTTGTACCGCCGCTGTTTCGTTCATAATTCTACGGTTATAGGGGCTTTAACTGCAAATGGAACTAACTAACGGTACACACTGACGTCCTGAGTTTTCATTTTCCGAGTTTGGCCCCTAGTCGTCTCTACAAAGTTGTAAGTATCGTTGGACAGGTAGGATGTATTCGATGTGCAAGCACTGACGTCCTGAGTTTTCATTTTCCGAGTTTGGCCCCGCCCCTAGTCGACTCTACAAAGTTGTAAGTCTCGTTGGACAGGTCGGATGTATTCGATGTGCAAACACTGACGTCCTGAGTTACAGCAATTATTACCTATTGGCAGGAGAAAGTTTCTCTATATTATAGATCTCTGCCCTGTGGCTCCGCTAAGCTACAAATACAGTGTGGCTTGTTACAGCAATTATTACCTATTGCCAGGAGAAAGTTTCTCTATATTATAGATCTCTGCCCTGTGGCTCCGCTAAGAAACAAATACAGAGTGGGTTGTTACAGCAATTATTACCTATTGGCAGGAGAAAGTTTCTCTATATTATAGATCTCTGCCCTGTGGCTCCGCTAAGCTACAAATACAGTGTGGCTTGTTACAGCAATTATTACCTATTGGCAGGAGAAAGTTTCTCTATATTATAGATCTCTGCCCTGTGGCTCCGCTAAGCTACAAATACAGTGTGGCTTGTTACAGCAATTATTACCTATTGGCAGGAGAAAGTTTCTGTATATTATAGATCTCTGCCCTGTGGCTCCGCTAAGCTACAAATACAGTGTGGCTTGTTACAGCAATTATTACCTATTGGCAGGAGAAAGTTTCTCTATATTATAGATCTCTGCCCTGTGGCTCCGCTAAGCTACAAATACAGTGTGGCTTGTTACAGCAATTATTACCTATTGGCAGGAGAAAGTTTCTCTATATTATAGATCTCTGCCCTGTGGCTCCGCTAAGCTACAAATACAGTGGCTTGTTACAACATTTATTACCTATTGCCAGGAGAAAGTTTTCTATTGTATATATCTCTGCCCTGCCGCTCACGCTAAGCTACAATTACTGTGTGGCTTGTTACAGCAATTATTACCTATTGCAAGGAGAAAGTTTCTATTTAATAGATCTCTGCCCTGCCGCTCACGCTAAGCTACAAATACAGTGTGGCTTGTTACAGCAATTATTACCTATTGATATTAATTATTACCTAAGATTCGTCTTACAACTCCGAGGTGGATTCGGACCCGGACTCCGACCCTGACAACCCGGAGAAGCTGCGGAACACTAATTGGCTCGGAGAGTTGGACAGCCTGAATACAGATCAGTTACAATATTATATAATATCGTGTTACAGAGTCAATGGAGAGCCACGAAGATTCGTCCTACAACTCCGAGGTGGATTCGGACCCGGACTCCGACCCTGACAACCCGGAGAAGCTGCTGAACACTTGGCTCGGAGAGTTGGACAGCCTTACCGTGGTATGTAATCTAGTAGTACCGTATTTACAAATTTCTGAGCATGACAATCATGATTGGTCTCGTTATCAATAAAACATTAGATTACTTGGGTGTATGAAAATAACTTACACTCTGTTCACTTGTAACAACTACGTGACTTTTGTGTTTATTTGTATTAATATTTTGCCTTAAGGGAGCAGACCACTTAGAATATCCCTATCGCTGCCACATTAACCACATATCTGATCACCCTGGCCGTCCAACGTCCTCTGCTTTCTAGCACCCATTGTTCCTTCTAGTCCCTCGTGTGCTCGAAGGTCGGTGTTTGTTACCGCTCCACCCATTCTCTCAGGTCCCTAATAAGCGTGGCCGTCCTCTGCTTTCTAGCAACCATCGTTCCTTCCAGTCCCTCGTGTACTCGAAGCTCGGTGTGCGAAGTGAGCAGGTCGATTGGAACGGCCCCGGTCACCACTAGAGTGGCCGGTCCAGAGATTAACGATTCTGAGTTCCCCTTTTCTCTGTACTGCCGCCATCTTTTGCCTTAGAACATTTGACGTAGAGCGTCCGCACTAATCTCGCACCCGTACATGAGCACAGAGTGCATGAGCAACCGTATATTACTATCCACAGATCCGCCGATATTTTTCATCGGTCCGCTCAGAGGCTTTAACAACCGCCACCTTGTTTTTCGTGTCAAGAGATCTGGTCCCAGAACGTGAGCTCGGTATCTAGCGTCACGCCGAGATTCTTTACACTGCTCTTTGTCTCGATATTCTCCGTCGCCAGAGTCAGTCCTGCCAGCGCTCGCAGTACGACTCGGTCGGCAGCCATTTTACCTCCTCGGCGGTACCCGTCTTAGGAGGTTGGCCCTGTTGTACAGGTCCGGCCCCCAGGATTGTGCCCCGTAGCCGGTCGACTGCCTATCCCTGAGACAGCTGTTTTACAGGAATGTCTACATCGTCCCGCACCTCCAGGGTGACCAACACGACCAGCCTCCCACTCTGAGACGCCCCGGACGTGCCTAACTCCTTCGCCACCACTCTGATTGTGGAGAGGCCTGCCAGCGAACAGTGGATTTACGTACCGAGTAGCAGCTGAGGCTACCGTCTTGAGCACTTCCGCCGCGACAAAATCGGGGCAGGCACCTTACGGCACCGCATCTTTTCGACGGCCAATTATCGCACGTGCTCCTCGGGAACTGTTCGCCTTCTTCGCCGACCACGGATAATGTTCCTCCTCGTGCTGAAGCACGTACAGTGGAGCAGTGAAGTTACCGTGTCTCGGCGCCATAGTCCCTCGTGATAAGCTCTACGTTAGAGTTTACTGTATTGCCGGCATCCTTCGTCACTTCCTGGACAGCCTCCTTTCCATTGACGATTTTCTGTCAGGACGTTTTCGGTTAGTCTGGTGACGTTCCAACTTTGAGGTCGTCCGGATTGGAACATCTGATTCCTTGGCACGACATCCAAGTAATATATCACTAACTGGTGATCGGACCCCGTAAAGTCCTCCATAACCCTTCAGTCCGTGATTCTTCGATAGAGTCTCCGCCGCAAAGGTCATAGCCGGGATGGAAAAAAGCGTATCCCCGCAGTCAATATGTCGCAGTGTTTCCCCAATTCTAGCAATTGACGATAACCATACCAACTCATGCAGCCATCATAATGCGGCGAGACATCTAGTGCCCGCCACTCGCATTCCCCATCCGACTGTGCATTGCAATCCAAAATACCTGCATCTACCTGACCCACTCATACAGCCATCATAATGCGGCGAGACATCTAGTGCCCGCCACTCGCATTCCCCATCCGACTGTGCATTGCAATCCAAAATACCTGCATCTACCTGACCCACTCATACAGCCATCATAATGCGGCGAGACATCTAGTGCCCGCCACTCGCATTCCCCATCCGACTGTGCATTGCAATCCAAAATACCTGCATCTACCTGACCCACTCATACAGCCATCATAATGCGGCGAGACATCTAGTGCCCGCCACTCGCATTCCCCATCCGACTGTGCATTGCAGTCCGAAATACCTGCATGTACCTGACCCACTCAGCGATGTGGTCCTCTCTTGTGTTGAGTACCTACGGCACTCTACGATTGGTATGAAATACCGCATATTTCCGCTATAACCAAGTTATATAGAGTAATAGCAGTTACCCACGGATTCGTATCAATTTCGTAGGTTTTGCTTCACTATAAGCACATCTGGATCGAGTAAACCATATTTCCAACACCAATGTTGAGTTGGAACACCAACATATTTATAGTCATTGCATATTACACCAATTTAGTATTTTTTGATCCACAGCTATAATTTTGTCTCTTTCCCAAACAATAAAATATATACTCAAACAGCTAAAGTCGATTACGTAGTGATCAAATGTAGCTTTTACTGCTACACAGTGATGGATGCCCGCAGTGCGGTCACACGCTCTAATAGACGATTACAATGTTATGTTTAACCATTAGTACTATATACATTTGGCCAACTAAACTCGATTACGTAGTGATCAAATGTAGCTTTTACTGCTACACAGTGGTGGATGCCCGCAGTGCGGTCACACGTTGTAATAGACGATTACAATGATATGTTTAACCATTAGTACTATACACATTTGGCCAACTAAACTCGATGGCGTAGTGATCAAATGTAGCTTTTACTGCTACACAGTGATGGATGCCCGCAGTGCGGTCACACGTTGTAATAGACGATTACAATGATATGTTTAACCATTAGTACTATATACATTTGGCCAGTAGCTTTTACTGCTACACAGTGATGGATGCCCGCAGTGCGGTCACACGTTCTAATAGAGGATTACAATGATATGTTTAACCATTAGTACTATAAACATTTGACCAACTAAACTCGATTACGTAGTGATCAAATGTAGCTTTTACTGCTACACAGTGATGGATGCCCGCAGTGCGGTCACACGTTCTAATAGAGGATTACAATGATATGTTTAACCATTAGTACTATATACATTTGGCCAACTAAACGCGATTACGTAGTGATCAAATGTAGCTTTTACTGCTACACAGAGATGGATGCCCGCAGTGCGGTCACACGTTGTAATAGACGATTACAATGTTATGTTTAACCATTAGTACTATATACATTTGGCCAACTAAACTCGATTACGTAGTGATCAAATGTAGCTTTTACTGCTACACAGTGATGGATGCCCGCAGTGCGGTCACACGTTCTAATAGACGATTACAATGTTATGTTTAACCATTAGTACTATATACATTTGGCCAACTAAACTCGATTACGTAGTGATCCAATGTAGCTTTTACTGCTACACAGTGATGGATGCCCGCAGTGCGGTCACACGTTCTAATAGACGATTACAATGTTATGTTTAACCATTAGTACTATATACATTTGGCCAGTAGCTTTTACTGCTACACAGTGATGGATGCCCGCAGTGCGTATGGGAAGATATATCTGTCCCCAAAACGTATCGTGAATGAAACAAGCTGTAGCTATGCAAAGTATGTAAGTACATACCATACTGGAGGTAAACATTTCTTGTCTGTACGATTGTATACCTGTCCCCAAAACGTATCGTGAATGAAACAAGCTGTAACTATGCAAAGTATGTAAGTACATACCATACTGGAGGTAAACATTTCTTGTCTGTACGATTGTATATCTGTCCCCAAAACGTATCGTGAATGAAACAAGCTGTAGCTATGCAAAGTATGTAAGTACATACCATACTGGAGGTAAACATTTCTTGTCTGTACGATTGTATACCTGTCCCCAAAACGTATCGTGAATGAAACAAGCTGTAACTATGCAAAGTATGTAAGTACATACCATACTGGAGGTAAACATTTCTTGTCTGTACGATTGTATATCTGTCCCCAAAACGTATCGTGAATGAAACAAGCTGTAGCTATGCAAAGTATGTAAGTACATACCATACTGGAGGTAAACATTTCTTGTCTGTACGATTGTATACCTGTTCCCAAAACGTATCGTGAATGAAACAAGCTGTAGCTATGCAAAGTATGTAAGTACATACCATACTGGAGGTAAACATTTCTTGTCTGTACGATTGTATACCTGTTCCCAAAACGTATCGTGAATGAAACAAGCTGTAGCTATGCAAAGTATGTAAGTACATACCATACTGAAGGTAAACATTTCTTGTCTGTACGATTGTATACCTGTTCCCAAAACGTATCGTGAATGAAACAAGCTGTAGCTATGCAAAGTATGTAAGTACATACCATACTGGAGGTAAACATTTCTTGTCTGTACGATTGTATACCTGTCCCCAAAACGTATCGTGAATCTAACAAGCTGTAGCTGTGCAAAGTATGTAAGTACATACCATACTGGAGGTAAACATTTCTTGTCTGTACGATTGTATACCTGTTCCCAAAACGTATCGTGAATGAAACAAGCTGTAGCTATGCAAAGTATGTAAGTACATACCATACTGGAGGTAAACATTTCTTGTCTGTACGATTGTATACCTGTTCCCAAAACGTATCGTGAATGAAACAAGCTGTAGCTATGCAAAGTATGTAAGTACATACCATACTGGAGGTAAACATTTCTTGTCTGTACGATTGTATACCTGTTCCCAAAACGTATCGTGAATGAAACAAGCTGTAGCTATGCAAAGTATGTAAGTACATACCATACTGGAGGTAAACATTTCTTGTCTGTACGATTGTATGCCTGTCCCCAAAACGTATCGTGAATGAAACAAGCTGTAGCTATGCAAAGTATGTAAGTACATACCATACTGGAGGTAAACATTTCTTGTCTGTACGATTGTATACCTGTCCCCAAAACGTATCGTGAATGAAACAAGCTGTAGCTATGCAAAGTATGTAAGTACATACCATACTGGAGGTAAACATTTCTTGTCTGTACGATTGTATACCTGTCCCCAAAACGTATCGTGAATGAAACAAGCTGTAGCTATGCAAAGTATGTAAGTACATACCATACTGGAGGTAAACATTTCTTGTCTGTACGATTGTATATCTGTCCCCAAAACGTATCGTGAATGAAACAAGCTGTAGCTATGCAAAGTATGTAAGTACATACCATACTGGAGGTAAACATTTCTTGTCTGTACGATTGTATACCTGTCCCCAAAACGTATCGTGAATGAAACAAGATGTAGCTATGCAAAGTATGTAACGCGACACGCGGTGTATAGTAGTGAATATATCGACAATTTACAAATTTATAATTTGCTGATCCGACAACCGTACAGTGATTGGAAAATTTAAAACTCCCAAACTCGGTAACATTACTTGTAGTCTTTACATCCCATCACAATCAGTTGTGTGTTTTTATTCAAGATCAGTTGGCAGCTCCGTTGTTGACAGCTGTTCGTGTGATGGTTGGCAAGCCTGCTGACTGTGACAGATGTTCAGTGTTCACACCCACGTGCCTGGGCCAGCTGCCGGATATTTTCCTGCCTCTCTCCCTCTTCTCGCTTTTTGTCGACATTTAAAACCCGAAAGACCCAAACTGCTCTTGGAATTAATTACCTCCAGATGAGGCGAAGACCCGAGATGTGGCCCTCGGCCGTCCTGCGCGGCTGTTGGTGCAGGGCAGGTGTGCTGGCGGTGGCTTGGCACATCTGTGCCTCCCGCATGTCCTGGCCAAAGTCAAATATCTTCTACACACACACAACAAGATATGAATGAAGAATCAATTTATAATGTACCAAAAATTAATCTTAAAAATCGACCAGGATGAGTTATAGACAAGTAAAATAACCAATAATGGCTCGTAAGCGGCTTTGGAACCAAAGGGGTGGAGCTCTCAGATTTAAGCAGTTTCCTGCACAACTACTGCAGTCGCCTTGCTGTTGGATATGTTTTAACACAAATCTTTACAAACATTCTACATGACAAATTTTAATTGATAACGTCTTGTTCTGCGCCCTTCGAGACTACAGACCGAAGCCCTAATAATACGAGTAATAAATATCAAAGGATAGCTCATACGAGGTATCGAACCGAGGAGGTGAAGCTCCCAGGCCTTAATCGTGTTATGTACTAGTACTATAGACGTACTTAGTATTTACAATTACTCTGCTGGTAGGAGGGAAGTACATGCTAGAGGCCAGAAACTACCAAAGGTCTCTAGAATGTTCTAGAGGCTGAGAGGTCCCATGCCTTAATCGTGTTGTGTACTAGTACTATAGACGTACTTAGTATTTACAATTACTCTGCTGGTAGGGAGGAAGTACATGCTAGAGGCCAGAAACTACCAAAGGTCTCTAGAATGTTCTAGAGGCTGAGAGGTCCCAGGCCATAATCGTGTTATGTACTAGTACTATAGACGTCCTTAGTATTTACAATTACTCTGCGGGTAGGAGGGAAGTACATGCTAGAGGCCAGAAACTACCAAAGGTCTCTAGAATGTTCTAGAGGCTGAGAGGTCCCAGGCCTTAATCGTGTTATGTACTAGTACTATAGACGTCCTTAGTATTTACAATTACTCTGCTGGTAGGAAGGAAGTACATGCTAGAGGCCAGAAACTACCAAAGGTCTCTAGAATGTTCTAGAGGCTGAGTGGTCCCAGGCCTTAATCGTGTTATGTACTAGTACTATAGACGTCCTTAGTATTTACAATTACTCTGCTGGTAGGAAGGAAGTAAATGCTAGAGGCCAGAAACTACCAAAGGTCTCTAGAATGTTCTAGAGGCTGAGTGGTCCCAGGCCTTAATCGTGTTATGTACTAGTACTATAGACGTCCTTAGTATTTACAATTACTCTGCTGGTAGGAAGGAAGTACATGCTAGAGGCCAGAAACTACCAAAGGTCTCTAGAATGTTCTAGAGGCTGAGTGGTCCCAGGCCTTAATCGTGTTATGTACTAGTACTATAGACGTCCTTAGTATTTACAATTACTCTGCTGGTAGGAAGGAAGTACATGCTAGAGGCCAGAAACTACCAAAGGTCTCTAGAATGTTCTAGAGGCTGAGAGGTCCCAGGCCTTAATCGTGTTATGTACTAGTACTATAGACGTCCTTAGTATTTACAATTACTCTGCTGGTAGGGAGGAAGTACATGCTAGATGCCAGAAACTACCAAAGGTCTCTAGAATGTTCTAGAGGCTGAGAGGTTCCAGGCCTTAATCGTGTTATGTACTAGTACTATAGACGTACTTAGTATTTACAATTACTCTGCTGGTAGGAAGGAAGTAAATGCTAGAGGCCAGAAACTACCAAAGGTCTCTAGAATGTTCTAGAGGCTGAGTGGTCCCAGGCCTTAATCGTGTTATGTACTAGTACTATAGACGTCCTTAGTATTTACAATTACTCTGCTGGTAGGAGGGAAGTACATGCTAGATGCCAGAAACTACCAAAGGTCTCTAGAATGTTCTAGAGGCTGAGAGGTCCCATGCCTTAATCGTGTTATGTACTAGTACTATAGACGTACTTAGTATTTACAATTACTCTGCTGGTAGGAGGGAAGTACATGCTAGATGCCAGAAACTACCAAAGGTCTCTAGAATGTTCTAGAGGCTGAGGGGTCCCATGCCTTAATCGTGTTATGTACTAGTACTATAGACGTCCTTAGTATTTACAATTACTCTGCTGGTAGGAAGGAAGTAAATGCTAGAGGCCAGAAACTACCAAAGGTCTCTAGAATGTTCTAGAGGCTGAGAGCTTCCAAAAGCATAAGCCTGCTAGAAGTTGAAGCCTGACAAATGCCAGGTTCTGACAGATACTGAGAGTTCTTAGAAGTCGAGAGCTTATGGTGTTTCAGAGTTAGATTAATTTAGAATCTTTTGGCTTTTATTAAACCAGGTGTTTTAGTGATATTGAGTACCTGATTTACGACCTGCAAAGAAAAAGGTCCCTAAATCTTGTGGCAGGTAAGCCAAAAGGTATTTTCGGGTCGAGTGTTTAAACATGTATTACTTCTTATTTGCTTATCTTATGTATTTTGTGTATTCTCTTCTCAAATTTCAAGACCATTATTTGTTCCATATTTGAATGTTTGGTGAATTAGTAAATAAAACCTTGTTTAAATTGTACGCAGGTGAAGAAATTGACAATGCGTGAACACTTGTTTAAAAAACAATTATAAAGGTACCAGCTGTATATAATTAGTAAATAAAACCTGCGTTTAAATTGTACGCAGGTGAAGAAATTGACAATGCGTGAACACTTGTTTAAAAAACAATTATAAAGGTACCAGCTGTATATAATTAGTAAATAAAACCTGTGTTTAAATTGTACGCAGGTGAAGGAATTGACAATGCGTGAACACTTGTTTAAAAAACAATTATAAAGGTACCAGCTGTATATAATTAGTAAATAAAACCTGTGTTTGAATTGTACGCAGGTGAAGAAATTGACAATGCGTGAACACTTGTTTAAAAAACAGTTATAAAGGTACCAGCTGTATATAATTAGTAAATAAAACCTGTGTTTAAATTGTACGCAGGTGAAGGAATTGACAATGCGTGAACACTTGTTTAAAAAAACAATTATAAAGGTACCAGCTGTATATAATTAGTAAATAAAACCTGTGTTTGAATTGTACGCAGGTGAAGAAATTGACAATGCGTGAACACTTGTTTAAAAAACAATTATAAAGGTACCAGCTGTATATAATTAGTAAATAAAACCTGTGTTTAAATTGTACGCAGGTGAAGGAATTGACAATGCGTGAACACTTGTTTAAAAAACAGTTATAAAGGTACCAGCTGTATATAATTAGTATCAGTGCATAAATAAGGAGAACTGTATACACCTGTGAGCCGACCATCACGAATCATTTTAAAAACTATATCAGAATATTGTACTTTTTTTGTACCTTTTTGTATAAAACTATGAAGTATCAGAATTTAATATACCATAGTTCTCTTTTTATACTAAGATCTGTGAGCTGAATTTTAAACGCTTTTCTTGCCTGGACTGCTTCTTGTTTCGGTTTCTGTGGGATTTTGGGCTGTAATTCATAATATAGTGTTTAACAAAATACAAAGCAGTCTTCTGTAAAACTTGCAAAATAAATCGTAGCCATTTTCCAATTATAATCGTCCTTATATTACACAACCCGGCATGGTAGAGTATTATTCACGTGCAACAAAAATTGAAATAATCACCTTAAACTGAAAAATAAATCATAAGTAACAATAAACATAAACATTAGCCACGGCTAGTTTAGTGGTAAGTCCATCACGCGCCATCCACTAAATCAGTTGCAACCAGCATGCTGCAGCAGTGCATGGGGAACGGCACGTTTAGTTCTCTTCCAGCAAGACTTAAATATTTTCCTGAGTCGTTATTAGACTGATAAAAAAATAAAAATTGGTGCTACAAAATGGTACACAATTGGGTACTAACATATGGTGTAGTTTATTTTAATTCACGACAAAATTTATTTTTCAAACATAGACCTGTGAGCCGACTTTTAAATGGTTAATAACTTTTTTCAGTGATTGGTACAAAATTCTTATATAGTTTTTAAAATGATTAGTGATGGTCGGCTCATAGGTCTATATAGCCAATAAAGAGTATATTGGAACCAAGACGAACCTGATACAAGAGTCGATACATATTTGAACTCAAATGTGTTAAACACGCTCAAATTGTACACCGTTTTGCGATATTATTTAAACGATCTTCTACTTCCGGTCAGTGTGACATTCACAGTTACTTCCGGATGAGAGCGTGTCGCTGATATCGCGGCAGGCGTGAGCTAGGCCAAGGCTTACACTTCCGGTCTTAGATCCCACCGGAAGTGGGGGGCGGCTGCTAATCTTCAGCGCTATATTTGTAACAGCTGCCTCGCCCTCGGCGACTAAATATGGGCACAGTACCAGTAAGGTGAAGTGATAATGTATGACTGCCCAAACGTTGCTACTAACCTAATATCTTTTCTTTCTAAAACTTATAGGCTATTTTCACTCTTGAGTTTGACCTTACCAAATTATTTTCAAATCTAAATGTTGTTGTTTTGAGGTATTAAGCGAAATACTGCCCAAGTCAGGTACTGATTACGGCTTATTATAGATTTATCTACTCCCATCTGGCCTACGGAGTCCCTTGGTGAACTTGCAACCTGTCGGTTTCAAACGACATTCAGACTAGAAAAAGTGATTCGAAAAACCGCGAAATCAAATTCAGGGAGTTGTGCAAGCAAGCTTTCAAGAAATTGCAGTCGTTGATTCTGCCATGTATCCTACATATTGGAAATAAATTTGTTTTGTATGAATATGTGCCCTAACTAGAGGCCGAGACATACACAAGTAAACTACCGAAATGGTAGACACACAACGGTGGTTTAAGAAAGCCTGCCCTCGCAAGTAGGTATTCAATGCCTCTACCCAAACGTGCCCGAACGACTGCCCAACAGTTTTAAATAAGTGCATTAAAATACCATGTGCCATTTATTATACACATTATATGGTATTAAACACAGGTTTTACATAAATAGACCTGGAAAATAAAAAAAATAGTCTGGGAATATGTGTATGTATGTGTGCTTATATACGTAGATATACATTTCGGAACACTAGGCCACTTTAAGGGCCAGCTGGACAAATTGAAAAACAAGCAAAATGAATAAAAATACCATGTAAAAGCTATAAAAAACTCTACACATTCAAACATTAAGCAATGTCGGAGGCAATAAAAATTTCAACATGCCTTCAATGTTGCCAGTGGTATCAGAGACCCAAATACTATCATAAGCGTGTGATTGTTAGTACGAGTTTAACCAACAACACTTGCACGATTCTGTGGTTGACTTCAGACATGCCTTCAATGTTACCAGTGGTATCAGACACCCTGATACTATCATAAGCGTGTGATTGTTAGTACGAGTTTAACCAACAACACTTGCACGATTCTGTGGTTGACTTCAGACATGCCTTCAATGTTACCAGTGGTATCATAGACCCTGATACTATCATAAGCGAGTGATTGTTAGTACGAGTTTAACCAACAATACTTGCCCGATTCTGTGGTTGACGTTGGGCATGCTTTCAATGTTACCAGTGGTATCAGAGACCCTGATACTACAGGGAGCGGCAAAATGATCTGACGGTTTTCGCTGCCGCGCTGTCAAGCGAGTGAGTGGTGGGGGGTGGTGGGGATAGTGGCGTGGCAGAGCCTACGTGCGGACATTTTTAGTAGCCATGTAGCGGTGGACGGATGAGCACCGTGCATTCGTTGTGGAAGCATTTTTTTAAAGTGGCGATATTGTTGTTGCTGTTCAGCGGCAGTTCCGCAGACGTTTTAATGTGGCTCCAAGAGGGAAAGTGCCAACTCGAAACACCATTTTGCTGTGGGTGGGTAACTTTAGAGCTACCGGTTCAGCTTTAAAACGAAAATCAACAGGCCGTCCAAGGTCAGCCCGGACGCCAGAGAACGTCGAGAGAGTGAGATGAGCTGTGGAAGCCAGTCCTCGGTGGCCTGCACGTAAACAAGCTGCAGCTCTGCAGATGTCTGACCGCTCGGTAAGAAGAATATTAAGGTACGACCTGCAATTTCATCCGTACAAAATGGCTATCGTGCAACAGTTGAAGCCCAGTGATTATGCAAAACGCATTGAATTTTCAGAGAAAATGATTGATTTGTTTACAGATGAAAAAATTCTCATTATGAGCGACGAAGCTCATTTTCATTTGAATGGTTATGTTAATAAACAGAATTTCCGATATTGGTCAGAAAACAATCCGGAAGAACTGCATGAACGACCTCTTCACAGTCCCAAGGTCACTGTGTGGTGTGGCGTAACAAAAAATTGTGTTATAGGCCCATACTTTTTTGAAGAGAACGGTCTAACTGTAACCGTCAATTCACAACGATACCTGACTATGTTGAAAACTTCCTGATCCCAGAAATACGCATAAATCGCTTCAACCGCCACAGAATTTGGTTCCAGCAGGATGGGGCAACTGCCCACACAGCCAATGTGGTAATAAACTTTTTAAGAAGCAAGTTTCGTGGCCGAGTCATCTCGCGCTTCGGGGACATTGCGTGGCCATCTCGCTCCCCGGATCTCAGCATCTGTGACTTCTTCTTGTGGGGACTGCTGAAATCTAGAGTATACACAAACAAACCCCGCACATTGGATGAACTGAAGGAAACCATACGCCAAGAAGTAGCCAACCTCTCTCCTGAAATGTTAGGGAAAGTGTTTGACAATAATTTCTAGATTGGAAGAATGCATCGCCAAAGACGGACATCATTTGAAAGACGTTATATTCAAATTTTACACGGATAAACTCGCCCTTTTTTGGTTATTTTTATAAATGTTCATAAATACCAATCTGAAATCTGCAATAAAACACTTTGTACCACTTTAAACGTTTGAGTTGTTTACATTATAAAACCATCAGATCATTTTGCCGCTCCCTGTATCATAAGCAAGTGGTTGTTAGTACGAGTTTAACAAACAACACTTGCACGATTCTGTGGTTGACTTCAGACATGCCTTCAATGTTACCAGTGATATCAGAGACGCTGATACTATCATAAGCAAGTGGTTGTTAGTACGAGTTTAACAAACAACACTTGCACGATTCTGTGGTTGACTTCAGACATGCCTTCAATGTTGCCAGTGGTATCATAGACCCTGATACTATCATAACTGTGTGATTGTTAGTACGAGCTTAACCAACAACACTTGTACGCTTCTGTGGTTGACGTTGGGCATGCCTTCAATGTTACCAGTGGTATCAGAGAGCCTTATACTATCATAAGCAAGTGGTTGTTAGTACGAGTTTAACCAACAACACTTGCACGATTCTGTGGTTGACTTCAGACATGCCTTCAATGTTACCAGTGGTATCATAGACCCTGATACTATCATAAGCGTGTGATTGTTAGTACGAGTTTAACCAACAACACTTGCAAGATTCTGTGGTTGACGTTGGGCATGCTTTCAATGTTACCAGTGGTATCAGAGACCCTGATACTATCATAAGCGTGTGATTGTTATTACGAGTTTAACCAACAACACTTGCACGATTCTGTGGTTGACTTCAGACATGCCTTCAATGTTACCAGTGGTATCATAGACCCTGATACTATCATAAGCGTGTGATTGTTAGTACGAGTTTAACCAACAACACTTGCACGCTTCTGTGGTTGACTTCAGACATGCCTTCAATGTTACCAGTGGCATCAGAGAGCCTGATACTATCATAAGCAAGTGGTTGTTAGTACGAGTTTAACCAACAACACTTGCACGATTCTGTGGTTGACGTTGGGCATGCCTTCAATGTTACCAGTGGTATCAGAGAGCCTTATACTATCATAAGCAAGTGGTTGTTAGTACGAGTTTAACCAACAACACTTGCACGCTTCTGTGGTTGACTTCAGACATGCCTTCAATGTTACCAGTGGTATCAGAGAGCCTGATACTATCATAAGCAAGTGGTTGTTAGTACGAGTTTAACCAACAACACTTGCACGATTCTGTGGTTGACGTTGGGCATGCCTTCAATGTTACCAGTGGTATCAGAGAGCCTGATACTATCATAAGCAAGTGGTTGTTAGTACGAGTTTAACCAACAACACTTGCACGATTCTGCGGTCGACGTTGGGCATGCCTTTGGTTGACGTTGGGCATGCCTTCAATGTTACCAGTGGTATCAGAGAGCCTGATACTATCATAAGCAAGTGGTTGTTAGTACGAGTTTAACCAACAACACTTGCACGATTCTGTGGTTGACGTTGGGCATGCCTTCAATGTTACCAGTGGTATCAGAGAGCCTGATACTATCATAAGCAAGTGGTTGTTAGTACGAGTTTAACCAACAACACTTGCACGATTCTGTGGTTGACGTTGGGCATGCCTTCAATGTTACCAGTGGTATCAGAGAGCCTGATACTATCATAAGCAAGTGGTTGTTAGTACGAGTTTAACCAACAACACTTGCACGATTCTGTGGTTGACTTCAGACATGCCTTCAATGTTACCAGTGGTATCAGAGACCCTGATACTATCATAAGCAAGTGGTTGTTAGTACGAGTTTAACCAACAACACTTGCACGATTCTGTGGTTGACGTTGGGCATGCCTTCAATGTTACCAGTGGTATCAGAGAGCCTGATACTATCATAAGCAAGTGGTTGTTAGTACGAGTTTAACCAACAACACTTGCACGATTCTGCGGTCGACGTTGGGCATGCCTTTGGTTGACGTTGGGCATGCCTTCAATGTTACCAGTGGTATCAGAGAGCCTGATACTATCATAAGCAAGTGGTTGTTAGTACGAGTTTAACCAACAACACTTGCACGATTCTGTGGTTGACGTTGGGCATGCCTTCAATGTTACCAGTGGTATCAGAGAGCCTGATACTATCATAAGCAAGTGGTTGTTAGTACGAGTTTAACCAACAACACTTGCACGATTCTGTGGTTGACTTCAGACATGCCTTCAATGTTACCAGTGGTATCAGAGACCCTGATACTATCATAAGCAAGTGGTTGTTAGTACGAGTTTAACCAACAACACTTGCACGATTCTGTGGTTGACGTTGGGCATGCCTTCAATGTTACCAGTGGTATCAGAGAGCCTGATACTATCATAAGCAAGTGGTTGTTAGTACGAGTTTAACCAACAACACTTGCACGATTCTGTGGTTGACTTCAGACATGCCTTCAATGTTACCAGTGGTATCAGAGAGCCTGATACTATCATAAGCAAGTGGTTGTTAGTACGAGTTTAACCAACAACACTTGCACGATTCTGTGGTTGACGTTGGGCATGCCTTCAATGTTACCAGTGGTATCAGAGAGCCTGATACTATCATAAGCAAGTGGTTGTTAGTACGAGTTTAACCAACAACACTTGCACGATTCTGTGGTTGACTTCAGACATGCCTTCAATGTTACCAGTGGTATCAGAGAGCCTGATACTATCATAAGCAAGTGGTTGTTAGTACGAGTTTAACCAACAACACTTGCACGATTCTGTGGTTGACGTTGGGCATGCCTTCAATGTTACCAGTGGTATCAGAGACCCTGATACTATCATAAGCGTGTGATTGTTAGTACGAGTTTAACCAACAACACTTGCACGATTCTGTGGTTGACGTTGGGCATGCCTTCAATGTTACCAGTGGTATCAGAGACGCTGATACTATCATAAGCGTGTGATTGTTAGTACGAGTTTAACCAACAACACTTGCACGATTCTGTGGTTGACTTCAGACATGCCTTCAATGTTACCAGTGGTATCAGAGACCCTGATACTATCATAAGCAAGTGGTTGTTAGTACGAGTTTAACCAACAACACTTGCACGATTCTGTGGTTGACGTTGGGCATGCCTTCAATGTTACCAGTGGTATCAGAGAGCCTTATACTATCATAAGCAAGTGGTTGTTAGTACGAGTTTAACCAACAACACTTGCACGCTTCTGTGGTTGACTTCAGACATGCCTTCAATGTTACCAGTGGTATCAGAGAGCCTGATACTATCATAAGCAAGTGGTTGTTAGTACGAGTTTAACCAACAACACTTGCACGATTCTGTGGTTGACGTTGGGCATGCCTTCAATGTTACCAGTGGTATCAGAGAGCCTGATACTATCATAAGCAAGTGGTTGTTAGTACGAGTTTAACCAACAACACTTGCACGATTCTGCGGTCGACGTTGGGCATGCCTTTGGTTGACGTTGGGCATGCCTTCAATGTTACCAGTGGTATCAGAGAGCCTGATACTATCATAAGCAAGTGGTTGTTAGTACGAGTTTAACCAACAACACTTGCACGATTCTGTGGTTGACTTCAGGCATGCCTTCAATGTTACCAGTGGTATCAGAGACCCTGATACTATCATAAGCAAGTGGTTGTTAGTACGAGTTTAACCAACAACACTTGCACGATTCTGTGGTTGACGTTCAGACATGCCTTCAATGTTACCAGTGGTATCATAGACCCTGATACTATCATAAGCGTGTGATTGTTAGTACGAGTTTAACCAACAACACTTGCACGATTCTGTGGTTGACGTTCAGACATGCCTTCAATGTTACCAGTGGTATCAGAGACCCTGATACTATCATAAGCGTGTGATTGTTAGTACGAGTTTAACCAACAACACTTGTACGATTCTGTGGTTGACGTTGGACATGCCTTCAATGTTACCAGTGATATCAGAGACCTTGATACTATCATAAGCGTGTGATTGTTAGTACGAGTTTAACCAACAACACTTGTACGATTCTGTGGTTGACGTTGGACATGCTTTCAATGTTACCAGTGGTATCAGAGACGCTGATACTATCATAAGCGTGTGATTGTTAGTACGAGTTTAACCAACAACACTTGTACGATTCTGTGGTTGACTTCAGACATGCCTTCAATGTTACCAGTGATATCAGAGACCTTGATACTATCATAAGCGTGTGATTGTTAGTACGAGTTTAACCAACAACACTTATACGATTCTGTGGTTGACTTCAGACATGCCTTCAATGTTACCAGTGGAATCAGAGACCCTGATACTATCATAAGCGTGTGATTGTTAGTACGAGTTTAACCAACAACACTTGCAAGATTCTGTGGTTGACGTTGGGCATGCTTTCAATGTTACCAGTGGTATCAGAGACGCTGATACTATCATAAGCGTGTGGTTGTTAGTACGAGTTTAACCAACAACACTTGCACGATTCTGCGGTTGACTTCAGACATGCCTTCAATGTTACCAGTGGTATCAGAGACCCCTATACTATCATAACCGTGTGATTGTTAGTACGAGTTTAACCAACAACACTTGCACGATTCTGCGGTCGACGTTGGGCATGCCTTTCAATGTAGAACATTGACACGAAGGTTAGCAAACCTAAAGATTACGACCTAAAGAGGTATTTACAATATGAATTGGTATGGTGTACTCCAGTTTTTATATTGAAAATGGAATGTGAAAAATTTTACGTTGTACATTATTTCTTCCTACTACCAAAATCCTTGCGATTAGGTAAATGTAAAATAGTTGTCGATAGTAGTGTCCTACTCCATGTAGTATCCCCCCAAATCGGCGTTATCAAGTACATGACATACAATTGTTATTTGTGTGAAGCTTCACCACCCAATCGGCGTTAATATATTGTTATGTGTGTGAAGCTTCACCACCCAAGGAGTCGCACTGTAATGTTTGATGGCTACAAACATTCTTGTAACAACATGAAACTTGTTTGTTAAACATTAGCATCGATATAAAATGGAATGTGTCGTCATCAACTTTGGCTACAACATATCCATATTCATTGACATTCTTGTAAGACAACTGGTAGACAATATAATTAGCACAAACAAACATCAGTCGACGGTTAATGAGTTACTGATATCCTCTTGTTGTTCATATATCTCAATTGTGTAGTAATATATGTATTATAAGAATGCTGATTGTTTCTGTTCAACAAGCAGTTTGAAAGCTCCAAGTGTCCGTATGAGAACAGGGATTACGATGACGCCAACAGACGTTTTTCTGCCGACGCGACGGTGGGAAGTCGAAAGAAGTGAGATTGCCATACACCGACACCATTGTTCGTAAAGTGTTTCTTGGAAGACATACTTGGAATAGTGTCTCTGTATATGTAGAGGGTACTGAAATCTAAGAAATCAGATAAATGTAATAAAGCCCCGGTGTTGTACTCAACTCTCGTATAGTATCGCCATCTTCTATACTCTAGAGTTGTACGATGGTCTGGTACTGTAGGAGCCCTGCCAGTCCCACTCATCAGCAGAATACGCTGACTGTGTGTATACCATATGGTTTACAATGCAATACAATAGATTCGATATGGTAAGAGCTGAAGAATATTGACACTCTTTGTCAGGATAGTAAGTAGATTCTCCGGAGTTTAAAACTACAATTCTACTGTCTTCCATGACATTCCTCATTGCATAGTTTTCAATAATTTTCATCCCAACAACTCAACATTAACTCTTCAACGGAGTAAAACTCCTTTGACACCAGGAGGTGTTTTAATCGAGATTTGAATAGTTTAGAATCACTGAGATGTTTAATTTCTTCATGCAGCTTGTTTATCAGTTTCACACCAACTTGGGACGGCAAGTGTTCAAATGCTGTAGTTCTATGTTGTACAATCCGAAAGTTGTCCCTGCCTCGAACCAACTCGCATGGGTCGACAGTATAGAACGACGTCGAGAATACAGAGACAGGGTAAAGTTAACAATCCAAGCTCTCTGAAGGCTTCTTTGCACGACACTCTGAAATTCAATTTAAAAAGAATTCTGACAGCTTTCTTTTGAGCTCTAAATCCTCTTTCGTGTTTGTATTTATAACACCTGTCCCACAGTCTCAAACCGTAAGACAAATGTGGATGTATCAGGCCAAAGTAGGCCATTTTTAATACATCAATAGAACAGAATTTTGGGTGGTTACGCAAAACATAAATGACAGGAGCGATCTTGGAGCAGATGCTCTCAATGTTGAAGTCCCTTGTCAGCCCTCGATCTAGGTATATTCCAAGGAACTTAACGGATTCGGCGTCTTCCAAGAGAACATCGTCCATCATTACCGCGGGACGATACTCTTGTGCCTGTCGATGCCGAAGGCAAAAATGTATTGAGTTTGATTTCGAGCTCTTTGTTTTCAAATTGAGTTTTGAGAAATAGTCGATGCATGAATTTAAATCGATAAATGATTTCACTTCAAGATCATTTTTACATTTCAATTTAACACATAGAGTCGTGTAATCAGCATATTGAATGAACTTTCCGTATTGATGTATTCAACTTGTTGACTTAAATAAGGAAAAGAATTGGCCCTAATATTGATCCCTGAGGGACACCATAGGGCATCTTGGCCCTGTTAGACAGAGCATTCGCAATCCGTACACATTGTTCTCTATCTTAAGATACGACGAGAGCCAACCGTGCGGCAAACCCTTAGTCCATACTGGTGCAACAGTGTCGCATGATGCACACAGTCACAAGCTTTGGAGAGGCCGATAAATATGTCCATCACACGTTTTATTCTTTCCAGGCCGTCGACAACATTATGAATAAGTCCAGTTATGGCTTGCATCTTGAGGTGCAAAGATTGTCTTTTGTGTAAATTGGAATCACAGTGAATATCTTCAGTGCGGACGGAAAGACACCCTGTGCAAACGAGAGATTGATTAATTTTGTGAGTGGTGTCAAAATATGCTTGAAGAACTTTTTGATTAACCACACAGACATTCCATTAATGTTACAAGACTTCTTTGGCTTGAGATCCTGCACGATACGGGCCACCTCTACCTCACTCACAGGTCGAAGGAATATGGACGTGGCCGAGCTCGTAAATAACCCCCCGCTGGAAGTATTCTGATTCAAAGGACTGTCTGGTCCAGCAACAGTTGAAAAAAATCATTAAATGTAATTGCCACTTGTAATGGATCATCAATAATACTTTCTCAATTGAAAATTTGTAAGAATTTTGTTGTTTTGTGTTTAAGTTAATTATATTACAGGCGATTTTTGACAGATTATCGGATTGCTTTAGTTAAGAAACGTCTCGTGCCGTGGCGCTTCTTATGTCTTTGCGGTAAATATTTTTGAAATTTCGAAAAAAGAGTTTGAAATTCTCATGTTTTGATTGAACATATATAATTTTAGTCTTTTTCTTGAATCAAGTATACCTAGAGTAATCCAGGTATGACCTCTTATTACGCTCTTTAAAATTTCTGAATGGGAATTCAAATTTAAGCAATGAGTTAAACAATCGAAAAACGCGTTAAAGGCATCCTCCACCCGCTCAAAGGAATCCAGAAATTCCTATGAGGTTTTCATTAAAAGCTTCTTAAAAAGCTCTATGTTTGCCAACATTAGATTCCGTTTTATTTTTACGAATCGAGGTTCAATTTTTGGATTATGGTGTAATATTACGGCTTCCTGTCCTTAGTGGTCTGAGATGGCCGCATCTATGACAGAAACAGAATAGTCTATGACGTTGTCGATGGCTGTACTCGACGAAGCGGTCACTCGAGTTGGCGAGTTCACGGACCAAATTAAGCTGAAAGAAGTGAGAATATCCCGTAGTCGCTGGGTTAGAGGGTTAGTGTGGTCTAACACATCTATCTGTATGTTAAGTCACCGGTAATGATGAACTTCAACGATTTGGAACTGAGAAAATTTAGTAAGGTCTCGAACTTTTTACAAACATTTTTGTTGCATCCATTTGGGGATTTGTATAAGCCAATCAGTATACTTTTTCGCGGAATTTGTATCAGTTTTAATTCCCCCCACTTCAAAGTAGATCTCGGTTGAAAATATCGAGATTTAACCAAAATTGCAACACTACCTCCTTTAAAATTTGTTCGATGAAAAATTGTAGCCAATTCATAATTGTCAATTCTGAACATAGAACAGGTGTGAAGCCATGTTTAGAAACAACAAACATGTCGGGGTACAGCTCTTCTGCCATTAGCTCATCACCTTAATTGGTGGCAAACTGCGCATTTTGATGCACGATGGTAACTGCACGAGTTAAGTTTAGAATTTTGTGTGTGATTTTGTTTGTGTGTTTTTTTGTCTGGTTTTCTCCAATACTGTTATCTTTATTTTGCTTTTTGGCACTTTAGAAGAAGGCAGTTTTTTTGTTCCGTTGTGTCTGTGATGATGCTTAATGGGCCAACTTGTCGCACCGGTGGCTGCAAGGTAGTCGATAGCGGTGTAGTTGGAGACTCAAGGGCTTGATCCGACTGGGCCAACAGATGCTTGGTGTTCCCTTTTAGATGCGCCCCTTCCGATGTTATAGAATTATAACACCTCTGCCCCACGATGCTTTGCACACAATTCTTCTGTACAGTTGTTAATTAATCAGTGCAGTCTCTTGGTTGATTTTGTGACTGGCTGGCTGGTCGTATCTGTGAGGTGAGGAAATGAAATTCGGAGTCCGAATTCGTAAGGTTTTAGAATGATGTTTACCTGGGTGGTAAGGATGAGTGAGAGAAAGAGAGAGAGAGAGAGAGAGCGGGACAGCTGGCGCTGCACCTGGCACAGGCGGCAGGTGTCCTCGCTCGCCTCGTTCTTGTCCGCCAGCCGCTACTCCGCCAGTCGTGTGCCGTCCGTCTCCGGGACCGCTGGGCGAGATGTTGTGTACTAGGACCGAGAGCCACGAACAAGGTAACCGCAGCATCCTGGACAAGCTGTGCAGGGGCGGTAGTTTCCGAGTCAGGGAACATGTCGAAAAGAAACAAGTCGATTTCATCAGAAGGGATATCGGGAACCGGAGTGTTTTCGACAAGCTCTGTAAGAGCGGCAGTTATCGCGTCAAAGACGATAGTTCGACCAAGAAGTTGAGCAGTGGAAGCTTCAACAGGAAGGAAAAGCCGACGATGGAAAGGCACAAGAAGGGTGAAAGTGTCTTCAACAAATTGTGCAGAAGTCGTAGTTTTCACGGAAGGGAAATCTCCAAAGAGCCGAAGTGTGCACTCCTACCGAACTGCGTGTCATTGGCGAGTACGCGTCGTACCCAGAACAGTAAGGATGTGGATAGTGGCATGGGAGTGGAACGGCCCAAGGCGTACTTGGTCGAGGGATCCTTACAAGCTACAGTGTACACGCCGCGGCATGTTCTGGGGAAGTCGGGCAGGCCAGCTACCGTACTTCTTGTTTACCCAACCGTAAGTAATTATTACCATTTTAACTACTGCTGTACGTACATTTTAAGCCAAGCAATTATATATAATTTGAATTTATTTGCTTATATTTTCTACTAATTCAAACTAACACACACACATTTAGTTAAATTGAATAATATTATGTCGTAATAAAAGGCATTATGTTTATAATTTATGGCTTATTTGTTCATCACTAATCAGTTTCCAGTTTTATGTGTCTTGCACCTTCGTTTACAAAGCGGATTAGGGGAGGGGACTTCTACCGGCACCGCACTGGGCTGACACACGGTCGAGTATGGGAATGAGCATAAGTAAAAAAACCGAGGAGGGTTTAAAATAATTCGCTTTTTAAGTTACAAATATGCAACAATATTTACCTTTCCCAGACGTACAGTAGGCATGCAACACATGTTGAGATCTTTCGTATGGCTTTGGCATCATGTTATGAGTAAATCGTGAATTTTGTCTACGCATTTTAACCATATCAATTTAAACAATTTTTTACAAACGTACATTCTATGATATAACCGATTTTTATTGTCAATCGTAGATTAATGGTTATTTGAATTGTGAGAGATCGGGTTCATAACAATTCACCTATAAGTATGTTCTATTGTTTCCTTCTTATCGCTGTGTTTACTAGAATATCGATTTAATTAATATCTCGTATTAAGGTTTTTATTTATTCTCGTGTAATTTGTTTAATTATTGTCTCCCAGGCTCGTAGCGCTATGCAAGTAGGAGAGCAAGGTCGCTGCCGGTATCGGTAAACATTGAACATAACGGGGCCCGCAGTCACTACAGCCTGTCCGCACTAGGAAGACACCAGTGCTGTTATCACTAAAGCTGCGAGTAGCTACGTGCTCTACGTGTCAAATATGTAATTACTATTCGGTACATGGAATATACACATCCCTCTATCCGGCCTTTGTTATTTTATTTTTAGGACAGTGCCTGTTCTGTTCTGAGTCGTATTTTTATCTCGACCCGAAAAGTGTATCAGTTAATATTGTGTGGGAGTTACAACATTGTTAATGTTAACTGGTAGCTGAAGGTGACTGGTGAAGACGACCAGCTGACCAGTATATTAATATCCTTGAGAAGATAAAGGGATATATATATATATATTGCTAAGAGACATGCTATTCCATGATGATCTCCTAACACTGCCACGGTTTACGTTCACGCTGGGCTTAGTCTGCAAACGTACTTGTACAACATTTGTTGGACCTTTGCGTTATTGAACACAGTATATATATATATATATATATATATATATATATATATATATATATATATATATATATATATATATATATATATATATATATTTCCTGTTGCTGAGAGACTCGATGGCTACGTTGCGGCGGTCGATTGTCTGTTAGTTATCGTATCACAATGCCGTGGGGCGGCGTGGAGGGGAGCGGTGAGTCACGGTCTACACTCTACACTCTTTAGTCCAGTCAGAGAGAACCGCCGTGCGGCTTGGCTGTACATTCCTTGCCATCGTGTATCTGTCTGTGTCTTGTGCAGTATAGTTTTCGCGTCCTGTGTCGTCTACACGTGTGTCTGTCTGTGTCTTGTGGAGTGTCTTTACCATACTGGAGGTGAGGCGCGACGCCAGAAGGACAGCAGATAAAGGTTTGTCTCGTATAGATATATCATCAAAGCTTTAGTGGGAATGTTGCTGCCGAACACTCGCCGCCTCCACGCATGCGGGTGTGTCAGTCATTTAGCCCTTGATCAGTGATTTGCTCATTCACCTAATATTTATTTATTCTTTGTTTAAAGTTTCTTATTTGGTTTTTGATTAAGATATTTTGTCTTTCATTTTGTCTCGATTGTTAATAAAATATTAGGATACCGGTATACTTGCGATTTCTGCATTAGCTTTCGACAAAAATAAAATAGCAACAGAACTGGAAGTTAGTGCTACAGTGCTACTGTAGGCGATACGACTGTGAGACTCCGACATCTGGAGTAATTGTTGTGTTACAACACCGGCTGTGCGGGGTCGTCATCGTCATTAACCGACTTGTAAGCCACATCGTGTCGTGCTTCTGCTAATTAAACTGCGGTTAAATGTTTGTGAGTTCAGGGGAAACGTTCACTCCAGAAATTGCGAAGTTAAATCAAATAGTTTACTGATAATTAAAACGTTCTGTATTTGTATGCATGTGTAAGTAAATTTTAAAAAATCTGCTCTATATAGATAATCTGCATTCCGCTGCTTATTTTGAGTTTTCCGTCCGTGTCGTTTTCCCTGATATATTAACTTGGTTAAAAGTTGTTTATCATTTTTAATTCATAGGCCTTTGAAAAACTTCCCTGGAGAAAGAAAAGTAAAAACTGATTACTGAACTAGAAGTTATAGGTATTTAGTTAGAGTAGCTATTTCAGGCAATTTTGCTGCAATTTGTCCACGCGCTATCTCTCATGTAGTCAGATTGTACAGGACAGGCACTAGAGGGGAGCCGGCCCACAGGCTGAGATCGCGACTTCCTTCTCTACTCCACATGAGCAGTAGGCTACTGCGCACCGTCGGTCCGAGGACCACATGGAATCTCTCGGCCTGTATCATGCACTAGAGGGGAGCCGGCCCACAGGCTGAGATCGCGACTTCCTTCTCTACTCCACATGAGCAGTAGGCTACTGCGCACCGTCGGTCCGAGGACCACATGGAATCTCTCGGCCTGTATCATGCACTAGAGGGGAGCCGGCCCACAGGCTGAGATCGCGACTTCCTTCTCTACTCCACATGAGCAGTAGGCTACTGCGCACCGTCGGTCCGAGGACCACATGGAATCTCTCGGCCTGTATCATGCACTAGAGGGGAGCCGGCCCACAGGCTGAGATCGCGACTTCCCTCTCCACTCCACATGAGCAGTAGGCTACTGCGCACCGTCGGTCCGAGGACCACATGGAATCTCTCGGCCTGTATCATGCACTAGAGGGGAGCCGGCCCACAGGCTGAGATCGCGACTTCCTTCTCTACTCCACATGAGCAGTAGGCTACTGCGCACCGTCGGTCCGAGGACCACATGGAATCTCTCGGCCTGTATCATGCACTAGAGGGGAGCCGGCCCACAGGCTGAGATCGCGACTTCCTTCTCTACTCTACATGAGCAGTAGGCTACTGCGCACCGTCGGTCCGAGGACCACATGGAATCTCTCGGCCTGTATCATGCACTAGAGGGGAGCCGGCCCACAGGCTGAGATCGCGACTTCCCTCTCCACTCCACATGAGCAGTAGACTACTGCGCATCATGGGGGCGAGGACCACATGGAATCTCCTGTACTTTTAATATAAATTGTATTGACAACTAAATCAAAATCAACACATATTCTGTTATTCACCCAGATACATCTATGCTATGTATTGCTACGTAGATGGAAAACTGTTCTAGCATTTATGGTTTAAACAAGTTGTTTTTATATTTATTTTGAGTTGTGCCAGTTTTTTGTGAAGTGACGTGTAAATTGTATTGAATTATGTCACTCTGTAGGTAGATAAATTCAACAATAACATTGTTTTAAGCCGAAACAGAACTTTAATCGAGAATATAAAAATGAAAATTATAAGTTACAAAGTTTAAAACTATGGAAATAAGGAGTTATTAAATAACAATAACGAATTATCATTAGAAGTCCTTGTAGTAGTTGGGTGCTAGATGATAAAGAGTACTAACACCAAAGTTACAAATTATTATAAAAGTCCTTGTAGTAGTCGGGTACTAAATTGGAGAGTACTAAACCCATCAGGTCAGCTTTATTCTAGCTGCGATTTCCAACGTTTCTGTGTAGGTCTTTTGAAATGTCATATTTTCCAAGGTTGTCCTTTTTCTCTTGATTTTCAGAATTTCTGTTTTGAAATCTGTTTTGGCGTATAACTCCTTATAAAATACTTTATACGGATTTGCTTTTCAATTCAAATGATGTGGACTTTGGTAAACTTCAGCGGGCGGTCTTCTTCTTTGTCTTTTTTTTCCTGTTGTCTATCTATGTTATCCAGTATGTGCAGCCTAGTCCGGTTATCTGGTAACATATCTGTTACGTTTAGTTGTCAACTCCCATCGTCGTGGTGAGTCAGTGCTGAGTCGCGGCTGAGTCAACCGTCACGAGCCGTGAGTCACTCACAACATATCTTGGATATCAAGTACAGGGATCTTCTGAATTACTTGGTCAATCTTGTCAGTTTTAAGCTAAGTTAAACACACACACAAGACAAGTAAACGGTAACCGTAATTGACTAAATATCTTGTCTTGCAATTACACAAAGCTGATCATATGCGGAACTGATTTCCTAGAACTTATGAGAAACTATACGAAAATGTACTGGAATGTGACTGGAGAAGGTCGGTTAGCGACTTGTTTATCACTCACTCGTGTAGTGTACTTCGTGATTAGATAACGCAAGGTTTTTTAAACATCAGTGAACTATTGTAGCCTCCAAACAAAAGTTATCAAGTAACCATTTACATGTTTCTTACGTAAGTTACTGTTTTATTTCTACAAATTCTTTGTTTGGAATATCTTCAATTCATGTCACTCATTATATGTAATCGCTCAGTCTACTCGTTATCAGAGTGAAATTTGTTTATAGGATCTGTTTCGTCTGCATGTAACCAACCACTTGCTGCATAGTGTATATTGATATTGTAATATACTGTAATAATAATCTTGTACCAATGTGCGTGCGTCAATCAATCAATCAAATTTTTATTGCGAAGACATGTATAGTAAACGTCAGTTCTTTTTATAACTAAAAATTTTTAATTTGCCCTACATAAAATCCCACTCAGACTTACAATTCAGCATTCATTCATTTTCCACGAACTCGCCAATTTTCCCACCTCCAGCGACATAGTCAATCTTCTGATTGGGCGGTCTCCCAGTTGCATGCCAAAAACTCGTTGACATCATAATACGCTTCTGATGCCAAAAAAAGCGTTTTAAAACTAGTTTTGAGCGCCTTGGGCGTTTTAGCATGTTTGATCCAATTCGGCAGCTTGTTGATGAAATGAACACTTCCTGTGAGGGCAGATGCTCATAAACCACCGTTCTGTGTTTACCAGTTCGGTGGCTATCTCTGCCTCTGGTCTCATACGAATGTATGTCTCGGCCACTTGTCTTGACACATTTAGACATACGAAACAGAGTTAAAATATAGAGACCCGGCTGAGTCAACAGCTGCAATTGTTTAAGGTTTCTCTGCAAGACTCTGAAATGCAAATGTGCAATTAGTCGAATCGCTTGTTTTTGCAATTTGAACACTCATC
The DNA here is from genome assembly GCF_021130785.1 of Homalodisca vitripennis. Classification (NCBI taxonomy): domain Eukaryota; kingdom Metazoa; phylum Arthropoda; class Insecta; order Hemiptera; family Cicadellidae; genus Homalodisca; species Homalodisca vitripennis. Next base: position 204,666,186 of record NC_060210.1, read on the forward strand.
AACTGGTTATTAGCACAAGCACCCCACAATACCAATCCGCAGCATAGGTGGGGGTAAATCAAGACATAATAAGCCTTCATCAGAATCTGAGTGAGGCAATATTTGGATAGAGACCTCAAAACATTAATGCCTGAGGATAGTATGGCGCAACTTAACTATAAAATAATAGCCCCTACACCTTGCTGTATCAGTACATTACTCTACATACAGTGCTGTGATGTGTTACGATGTCACGGTCCCTACAACTTGTTGTGTCAGTACATTACATACAGTGCTGTGATGTGTTACGATGTCACGGCCCCTACACCTTGCTGTGGCAGTGCATTACTCTACATACAGTGCTGTGATGTGTTACGATGTCACGGCCCCTACACCTTGCTGTGACAGTACATTACTCTACATACAGTGCTGTGATGTGTTACGATGTCACGGCCCCTACACCTTGCTGTATCAGTACATTACTCTACATACAGTGCTGTGATGTGTTACGATGTCACGGCCCCTACACCTTGCTGTATCAGTACATTACCCTACATACAGTGCTGTGATGTGTTACGATGTCACGGCCCCTACACCTTGCTGTGTCAGTACATTACTCTACATACAGTGCTGTGATGTGTTACGATGTCACTGTCCCAAAACCTTGCTGTGTCAGTACATTACTCTACATACAGTGCTGTGATGTGTTACGATGTCACGGTCCCTACACCTTACTGTATCAGTACATTACTCTACATACAGTGCTGTGATGTGTTACGGTGTCACGGCCCCTACACCTTGCTGTGTCAGTACATTACTCTAATACAGTGCTGTGATGTGTTACGATGTCACTGTCCCAAAACCTTGCTGTGTCAGTACATTACTCTACATACAGTGCTGTGATGTGTTACGATGTCACGGTCCCTACACCTTGCTGTATCAGTACATTACTCTACATACAGTGCTGTGATGTGTTACGATGTCACGGCCCCTACACCTTGCTGTATCAGTACATTACTCTACATACAGTGCTGTGATGTGTTACGATGTCACGGCCCCTACACCTTGCTGTATCAGTACATTACTCTACATACAGTGCTGTTATGTGTTACGATGTCACGGCCCCTACACCTTGCTGTGTCAGTACATTACTCTACATACAGTGCTGTGATGTGTTACGATGTCACGGCCCCTACACCTTGCTGTGTCAGTACATTACTCTACATACAGTGCTGTGATGTGTTACGATGTCACGGCCCCTACACCTTGCTGTATCAGTACATTACTCTACATACAGTGCTGTGATGTGTTACGATGTCACGGCCCCTACACCTTGCTGTATCAGTACATTACTCTACATACAGTGCTGTGATGTGTTACGATGTCACGGCCCCTACACCTTGCTGTATCAGTACATTACTCTACATACAGTGCTGTGATGTGTTACGATGTCACGGCCCCTACACCTTGCTGTATCAGTACATTACTCTACATACAGTGCTGTGATGTGTTACGATGTCACGGTCCCAAAACCTTGCTGTGTCAGTACATTACTCTACATACAGTGCTGTGATGTGTTACGGTGTCACGGCCCCTACACCTTGCTGTATCAGTACATTACTCTACATACAGTGCTGTGATGTGTTACGATGTCACGGTCCCAAAACCTTGCTGTGTCAGTACATTACTCTACATACAGTGCTGTGATGTGTTACGATGTCACTGTCCCAAAACCTTGCTGTGTCAGTACATTACTCTACATACAGTGCTGTGATGTGTTACGATGTGACGGTCCCTACACCTTGCTGTGGCAGTGCATTACTCTACATACAGTGCTGTGATGTGTTACGATGTCACGGTCCCTACACCTTGCTGTGGCAGTGCATTACTCTACATACAGTGCTGTGGTGTGTTACGATGTCACGGTCCCTACACCTTGCTGTGTCAATATATACTCTACCTAGAATACTGTCATGTGCAATAATGTATTCCGGTGTCGTTCCTCATCACCCCGACTTTACTATGACTTTTTGTGTCAGGGTGTCTTTAGTGATCTCGGTACGGCGTACATAAAAGACGAGGGGTAGTAATGGAGATACGCCACTTACCTATACGTACAAATATCAATATCAAAGAAAAATAAGTACTTGATTTATGTTGCCATAATTTATTTTGTATTGTCATTTAAACAAAAAAATTAATTGTCGGTGTAAGGTGATTATGGGTGCTTTTCCTTGTAAAATAATGAATTATGGAACATCATATAATTAATTGCATTTATCGCATTACAAAAATAGTTAACCTCGTTGTTCACCGTTTTTTAGGTATCAGTATTTATCGTGTTTAAAGTTAGATTTACTGTAGCTTTATTGATAGAGGCAGGCGAGGCCATCTGTCTGTCTACAACGGGTCTGTGTGGGGGGTGGTGGGGGACCCTCCCCTCTGTCTGGCTCATCCCCCGAGAGAGGATCGATCTCCTCTTCCCCTCCCCTTCACATGTATCAATGGGTACCCGTACCGTTCCGTACTCATCTAGTGATATTCTCTTCCGCATAACCCTGTATGTGACCTTACTGCAACACAACATTTCAGTGTCCACCGTGTACATAGATCTGGATCTCAGGTATGGTTATTATTTTTACGTAGGCTATACCGTGTATTAGGTACTTTATTTTTCCACGTGGAAAATGGTATCGTGTTTTTATTGTAATTGTTTTATGTTTTGTTGGAACAAATAATTATTATGCACCATCTGTCATTTTATTTTGTGTACAATCGATAGTTATAATAGCGTTTTTCAGTATTCTGAGGTATTCGCGAATTGCAAGTTATAAAAATTCAGCGTTATTTCTCTGTTAATATCATTGTTTTTGAACACATTATGGGTGGTACGGGTTGACGCCGGGCAAAGTAGCGTGGCGCTCTCGCGTGAACCATTGTATGGTTGAACGACTAATATACTACCCCGACCCTGTATAGCGACGTTCCACAGCAAGCAGAATCATCATCTACAAGTTTAATGTTTTTGCAGTACATAATAGTGTTTTAGTCCAATCCAGATGTTATATCCAATGTTTTTATATGACATTTATTTTCCTTGATTAGTCTTTTCAACAAAAATGTAAACCATTACTTGCACAATTGCAAAATGTGTATTAATATGCATTTATAAGTATTCTGAACAAAATTTAATATATTTTATCAAGTGGGCCAGCTGATAGACAATTCCGCTTGCATCAGTCCGCCGATAGACAATTCCGCTTGCATCAGTCCGCCGATAGACAATTCCGCTTGCATCAGTCAGCTGATGAGAATGGCGGTGCGGCGGCAGCTGGGCAACATGTGTCAAGCAGGAGTCTGTGGGAAACCCGCGTTGTCACCCTTCCTGCCAAACACAGAAATAAACACGACTGTGCTCTGGCCCATTTCCGTTGAAGAGTCTAGATGAAAACTTCTAACTATTCTATTGATTCTATCAATATGGGCCAGCTACTTCTTTAGATTAGATAAAGATTGTCTATAGACAAAGATACTTGTATGATAAACAAACAGCAGCGCTACATGTCCATGTGTATAGGTAAATATGATGAAGGTAAAACCATAAATAAGTATGTTTAAAAAAATGTTTTGTTGTGAAATTATTTCTCAGTAAATTCTCTTAATTTTGTACTTTTCTTGTAAGTTGACTTCAAAATGATATTTTCTATAAATACTGTATCTAAAGTGTTGACTTTATGTTCATTATACAAATACAACAAAAATAGTTAATAGCTTGACTGTTATTGATATAAATAGTTTTTGTGAAAAAAACAGTAATTGAAAATGTGTTTTAGATTTTAAATTTATTTAATATACATTTATGATGAGAGTGCAAGTAGGCAAGGTGGGAAGTAATATTAAACAGTTTTCAGTTGCTGGACTTTGAATTACACTCTGTATATAGTTATTTTTCATAGAAGTGTGGTTCCTAGAGCACATCTTATGGTACTGTCTAAAGAAAATCTTCATTTATAAGTGTATTATTATTAGAAGTGAGTTCAGGATCAAGGCCACAAAATGACTTCACTGTGCACACATAAATATCTCAAATTTGTGTCATCAACACCCCTTGTATTGACAGCTATCACTTCTCTATGGCAAACCTTGTCTCCTATGTAATGCAAGTATTTTATATGTAGCAGGGCCTGGACAGAGGAGGTTCCGCACGGCCCCTGTCCTCGGACCTCAACCCCCCCTTGTATTGACAGCTATAGCCTCTTTATGGCAAACCTTGTCTCCTATGTAATGCAAGTATTTTATATGTAGCAGGGCCTGGACAGAGGAGGTTCCACACGGCCCCTGTCCTCGGACCTCAAACCCCCCTTGTATTGACAGCTATAGCCTCTTTATGGCAAACCTTGTCTCCTATGTAATGCAAGTATTTTATATGTAGCAGGGCCTGGACAGAGGAGGTTCCACACGGCCCCTGTCTTCGGACCTCAACCCCCCCTTGTATTGACAGCTATAGCCTCTTTATGGCAAACCTTGTCTCCTATGTAATGGAAGTATTTTATTTGTTGCAGGGTCTTGACAGAGGGGGTCCCGCACGGCCCCTGTCCTCGGACCTCAACCCCCCTCGTATTGACAGCTATCGTTTCTCTATGGCAAACCTTGAAGGTAAGCGGGAGTAAACTGGTGTACTTCCAAGTAAAAGATTTGAAGTAGAAGTTAACAACCGAATAGTAAGAAAAGTAGACATTTTCATACATGAAACGTGCTGTATAATTCTGTGCTTAGATGGAAATGGATTGTGACAGAAGGGAATTTGTTTTGCTATTCTTGTTGGGGTATCAATATAACAACTATGTAGATATTAACCTGTTCTACCTGAGATCATGCATATCCTATTCATTTGTCCTGAATGACTGTTGTATTACTAAAACTTATTGTGTTTCTAGGTTCTAAGTGAAAGTGACTTGTAGGGAATCATTATAATGGAGAGCTAGTGGATTCTCTTGCAGAAACTTATTACAGTACTTTAAGTGAACAATCTGGTGATATCATATACATATGAAGAAAACATTTATTACAGTACATGACTAACATACTTTTCTACATTATAATTACTGTAGTGTCATTTTCATTATTTCCTTCAAGTGATTCTTTCAAAAATAGGTATCTATTGCTTTTTCACTTTGAATGACATTTTCAATACGTTTTCTTAAAGACGTTTCAACACTATAATGCCACTAGCAGAGACACCATTTTCTTCTGACCAGGTAATAGATGTAGTGAACGAACGGCTACATTGTGTGGTATTTTATTGAACAGTTGGTGTCACTTCCCCTCCTTCACACAGATCTTCACCATCCTCTTCTGTTGTGGTCATAGACTACAATTTCTTTATTTTTTAAAAACTGGTTCGTGTTTTCTCCTCCATTGCCAGTTAGCCAGTCACTAACATCATCAGTTGTCAAAACATTGTCAGCTGTATCTATGAGATATTCATAGTAAATGTCGTCTTGCAGCTCAATTAACTGTGTTTAATGGTGTTTTATTTTATATATTGCTCCAATAGTCCCATGTTTTTCCCAAGCATTGGCAAATGAGAATACCACATGTTGCAAGTAAACTTGCCTTAGCAATGTAATCACACTGTCATCTTGCAACAAACAATGTACAGAAGGCTCTTTTGAACTGCATTTTAATGGCTTGTATTTTGATCCATAAGTTGCAGAAAGGGTGTTATGTTTGGAGATCACAGATAAATCTGTCTTTTATGTTCAGACCCTCTTCATGAGGGTGACCAGGGCAGTTGTCCAAAATGAGCAATGCTTTTTGGGGAGCCATTCCATGGACACAGATTTAGTCATCCGTTCTTCAGTTTGAGCTTTATTATAACGGTAAGATTAAAATTCTAAAAATCCCTAGGTTTTTTGCTTTACCAATCACTAATATATTCATCTTGTGTGTGCCACTGGTGTTTGAACAGAGTATAAATGTGACTCTGTCTTTTGCTAGTTTGCGTCTATGCGCACTAGCTTTAGCTTGGAGAACGTAAGTTTTATGAAGTAGAAGCCGCCAAAATAAGCCACCTTCATCCTCATTATACACTTGGTCTGAAGTATTTTAGTTGATCATTTTTTATACACAATTTAAAAGGTTCAACTGCGTCAGTATAACACATTACTTTTTCACCTGTATACACTAGCCATACATCAAATCGTCTTTTATCCAACCAACCTTCACTGGTTTAAAGTCATCTTTATTCGTGGTCTTTTTGTAGAATTTTTTTGCTAAATTTCTCCTTAAATAGGTGTATGCCTATTGCATTATTGTAAAAAAACACAAATAAAGACTATGTTCAACCTGAGAAAACTCAACTGTGTTTATTGTTTTTCGTAAACTTTTCACATTTTTATTTATCAAAAGAAATTCTGTATCATCTCACTATTCTTCCTCATGGATTGTGGCACGACCAATTCTATACTCTTTAGCAATACCAACTAATGTTTCACTCTGTATTAAGTCGTTTAAAAATCTTATTTATACAAAAGCGATAATGTTTTATGTTTTCGTTTGTCTTATAGAGCACTACTAACACACCACAATGCATTGACAAAGGATAGCATGTAACCGAGCAAGCGTATCATGTAACAGACTGACAAAAGTACGTGCAAAGCAAACAAAAACTACTCAAAATGGCACGAATAGAAACATGGTTTCAACTCTCAACACCTGTTCGAAACAGAACTATGCACTTAGTGGCTGCTCATATATAATACCAGATTACTGGTGAAGTCGGGCAAGTGTCGTGCTAGATTATGAAGATATTATATCAACTCTGAATTCGGTATTTTAAAGTATGCAGAAGTTAGCTATATGCAAGGATGCAATATTATTTGTATTACTAATTTTAATTGCTTTCTTACAAATATACAACTTGCCCATATTTCATTGTTTTTAGTTGTTCAATTATTAACTATTAAATCTCTAGGCAGTGTCTAGATGGCAAGGTAATGGCCTCAAATGTACTAGCTCTCTAACTCAGTTTAGTTGTGAAAATGTATTTAGTTATGTTTTATATAGTACGCCTGATCATTTTAGTAACCACAATGTGATTGACAATACTACTTTTACCCTCTAAGAATTTTCCTCTGGCAAACAGTTATTGTGTTAGCAAGCTGTAGTCATCGTATGAAAAAGTCTGTTGTAAACTATGGTTTTATTTTGTCAAATTTCCTTGGCCAATTATGTTGATTAGACCATTTGTAATTTAAAATCCCTAATTCTTCCGAAATAGAAATGTTTGGATATAGCTTTCATAAAAACTCAAAAGGAGAATTTCTCTTAAGAATTTCACTAAGTTTTGAGGAAAGTGAAGTATTGTGCTTTCTAGTCCTGTTAATAAAAAGTGTTTTCCCTTTCAACTGTTTTATCACAATGATGAGTATGTTATCTATAACTATATTATCACAGGGATACTTACTCTGCTGGAATGTTTTCATGTGGGAGTGCTACAGATGATTGTTGTCAAGGCCAAGCCCCATTTCAACAAATATCTAATGACTCCAATATTATGACTATGTGGGAATGCTTGCTCTGCTGGAATGTTGTCATGTGGGAGTGCTACAGCTGATTGTTGTCAAGGCCAAGCCCCAATTCAACAAATATCTAATGACTCCAATATTATGACTATGTGGGAATGCTTGCTCTGCTGGAATGTTGTCATGTGGGAGTGCTACAGATGATTGTTCTCGAGGCCAAGCCCAATTCCAAAAACTGTCTTAATGACCCCAGCTATGTGGGAATGCTTGCTGTACTGGAATGTTCTCATGTGGGAATGCTACAGCTGAATGTTCTCAAGGCCAAGGCCCACTCCAACAAATGTCTAATGACTCCAATATTATGACTATCTGGGAATGCTTTCTTCTGCTGGAATTTTGTCGTGTGGGAGTGCTACAGATGATTGTTCTCATGGCCCAGGCCCAATTCAACAAATATCTAATGACTCCAATATTATTATAACTATGTGGGAATGCTTGCTCTGCTGGAATGTTGTCATGTGGGAGTGCTACAGATGGTTGTTCTCATGGCCCAGGCCCAATTCAACAAATGTCTAATGACTCCAATATTATGAGTATGTGGGAATGCTTGCCCTCCTGGAATGTTATCATGTGGGTGTGCTACAGCTGATTGTTGTCAAGGCCAAGCCCCAATTCAACAAATGTCTAATGACTCCAATATTATGACTATGTGGGAATGCTTGCTCTGCTGGAATGTTGTCATGTGGGAGTGCTACAGCTGATTGTTGTCAAGGCCAAGCCCCAATTCAACAAATGTCTAATGACTCCAATATTATGACTATGTGGGAATGCTTGCTCTGCTGGAATGTTGTCATGTGGGAGTGCTACAGCTGATTGTTGTCAAGGCCAAGCCCCATTTCAACAAATGTCTAATGACTCCAATATTATGACTATGTGGGAATGCTTGCTCTGCTGGAATGTTGTCATGTGGGAGTGCTACAGCTGATTGTTGTCAAGGCCAAGCCCCAATTCAACAAATGTCTAATGACTCCAATATTATGACTATGTGGGAATGCTTGCTCTGCTGGAATGTTGTCATGTGGGAGTGCTACAGCTGATTGTTGTCAAGGCCAAGCCCCATTTCAACAAATATGTAATGACTCCAATATTATGACTTCGTGGGAATGCTTGTTCTGCTGGAATGTTGTCATGTGGGAGTGCTACAGCTGATTGTTGTCAAGGCCAAGCCCCAATTCAACAAATGTCTAATGACTCCAATATTATGACTATGTGGGAATGCTTGCTCTGCTGGAATGTTGTCATGTGGGAGTGCTACAGCTGATTGTTGTCAAGGCCAAGCCCCAATTCAACAAATGTCTAATGACTCCAATATTATGACTATGTGGGAATGCTTGCTCTACTGGAATGTGGGAGTGCTACAGCTGATTGTTCCCAAGGCCAAGCCGTATTTCAATAAATGCCTAATGAGCCCTTGTTATTCCTTGGGAATCCACCACAGTGTTGCTGTCAATGCTTTTGTACAAAGACCGTTTTAAATCACACTGTGGTGTGAATATTAACACTTATTGTTAATTTTCATTATTACTAAAGTAGATTATACAAGAAACAATATGTTCAGTAATGAGTGTACAACATGTCAAGTTTAAGTCGAATTCAGTTTAAGTGTAACTAAAACACACTGTAGTGTGAACATTTATACTTATTGTTAATGTTAATATTAACATTATTAAATTATAATATTTTTATTTTTACTAAGGTAGATTATAGAAGGTACATTATTTACAGTAATGAGTGTATGACATGTCAATGTTAATCATTAATGTTAATTGAAAAAAAATTAGGAATCTCAATATTAATCCTTGTGTATCTCCTACTTTAATCTTTTACTAGCTTGAAGTATGTATAATATTATCCTTTAAAATAGCTGTTGTATCATCAGCATGCGCAATAATAATGGAGAAAAAACAGTAGGGGTCTCAATATTAATCCTTATGGATCTCCTGCCTTAATCTTTTACCAGCTTGAAGTATGTTTAATATTATCCTTTACAATAGCTATCCACTGAAAACGTTTAGTTAAATAAATTGGGATCTTATCCGTGGATAAGACACTGTCATGATCTCATTGATACCTCTTTGGTAAACCATAAAATGTTACCCACCCCCCACGCACACAGATCTCATGGATACCTCATTGGTAAACCATAAAATGTTACCCACCCCCCACGCACACAGAAGTTCCACGATTCCCCTTGGTTCCCTAAATCGATGCACTATTTGGGATATAATCTAAATTTCAAAGTAGTTCCTAACTATCGTGAAATATATAGTCTGTATCCCTCTTAAAATTTTTTATGGAAATGAAAATATTATATTAGTTTAGTAAATAAAATATTATATTATTCTTAACTTTTCTTTTTAACTTAATGCTTGAGAAGAGTATTATTCTAGATATTCTTAAAGTGGTTAAGTTATACCGGTTTTCAAAAAAGGAGATAAATCACTCCCCTCTAGTTATCGCCCGATTTCACTAATACATATATTTAGTAAGATTCTTAAATATTGTATGAAAGAGCAGTTTGTTTTTATGCTTGGTAAAAACACTATAAAACCGGTTGGTGATTGGTCGTTGAAAAATCTTGAAAACCTTCAAAAATAAAAGGAAACATTATCTGCCACTTTAATTGACCTGTCTAAAGCATTTGACAATATTTTTATTTATTTATTTATTTATTCTCTGAAATGACAACAATTACAAATCATTTTATACTTAAATTCAAAAACCCTATTGGGTTTGTCTGCATTTCACTAAATATACTATTACTTATTTTATGCTTTAAATTAATTTGTGGTCAAGTCCATGCAGTTTTAATACAAGAGTAAACACCTCACCAATAATGCAGTCACTATAATTAATTAACATTTATAAAAAATAACTTAATCCTAACAACAATAAATAAATATTCAAGGATAACAATAACAAAAACAACAAACAGAAGAAACAAATATAAAATATGCATAATTTAACTCATAACAGTATTCCCAAAAACATGTTTAAAGCTCAGATAATATCATTCAAATAACAACAAATAAATAAATATATATATAAGTTACCTTAATTGTATTTGAAAATTATTTTCAATAACATTTATAACAACAATTGTAACAAAACCATCAACAATCAACAACACAACAAGAACCAGTAATATTAAATTTCATTTTTCCATAACAACTCTTTTAATGCAACTTTAAACAATTTACAGCTCTTAGCATTTTTAACATTGCTTGGAAGCATGTTAAAAAAACTGTAGGCACATAAACTTCCAGAGTTCTACTTCCATATTTGTTACTGAATTTAGGTACAACAAGATAGTTTTTTCTGACCGAGTAAGGATGTGTGTTCTTTATTTTATAAGTGTCAACTCTTAAATAATCATTAATTATTAAAAATTTAAACAATTTGTCTACTTGTAATCTATTTAAGTTTTGGAAAACATCAGCATCTGGTAAAACTTTCAAATTATTTGGCATAATACATTTAAGTGTCTGTCTTTGTATGCTTTCTATACTTTTTAAATGATAGTTGGATGCATTGCCCCAAGCTCTGAGCCCATATCTTATAACAGATTCACACAGTGCATCATATATTCTTAACAGTGTTTTACAGGGCAGATATTGCTTTAAGTAGTATAGTTTACAAGAGTAGACTCTGACCTTTTGACAGACACTTTCTATGTGCCTATCCCACTTGAAATTGTGATCAACCAGTACCCCTAAATATTTAAAAACTTTAACATTTTCTAAAATACTACACTGACAATTATCAACAATATATGTTTTAGCATGTAAACAATTATAATCATGATGTTTAATTTCAACAATTTTACATTCAAATGATGGTGAGTGTATATGCATTAATTTTGATTTAGCAGCATTTATAATTAACCCATTGTCATGGCACCAGCATATGAGACTATTAAAATCCATTTGCATGTTTTCCTTTGCCTCTGTTATGTTTTTATGAGAAGTTACCAAAATTGTGTCATCAGCGTACATATAAATTTTACACTTTTTCATTATACTTGCTACACTATTTACATAAATTATATACAAAAGTGGTCCCAAAATACTTCCCTGAGGCACCCCTGATGTTATGTCATGTTCCTGTGAAAAACAATTTCCAATTTTAACTATCAATTTTCTATTATTTAGGTAATCTTCAAACCAATCAAGAAATTTCCCTCTTATTCCCACTGCTCTCAGAGATTCAACTATTTTATTGAACTGAAGTGTATCAAATGCTTTAGAAAAATCTATAAAGGTAACCAATATTTGTTTTCCACTACCAATTTCCCTGTTTACATAATTAGAAAAATCTTTTAACAAGGTTTCTGTACTTTTATTTCGTTGAAATCCATACTGGCAATCATCAATTATCCTGTTATCTTTTAAATATTTATTCAAACCATTTGCTATGTAATGCTCCATAACTTTATCTACCGCAGAGAGTATTGAAATGGGCCGATAGTTCTGGTATGTTGTGTGACATCCAGACTTGTATATAGGTCTAACAATTGCTATTTTAAGTTTATTTGGGACTTTGCCTTCTGATATTGACTTGTTTATTATAACTGATAGTGGCTCTGAGAGACTTACAGAGAATCTCTTTAAATCCATATATCTCATGATTTGCTTTTAAGAAAACCCCAATGTCATTATGGTATACGAGGTAAAGAGTTACAATTAATGACCTCCTATCTAAATAATAGAAGGCAAGTGGTATCTCAAGGCTCTCATGTATCTGAGTTTAAAACCGTTCCTTAAGGCTCTGTCCTTGGGCCTTTTTTGTTTATTGTAGCCGTAAATGATTTTGCATTTAATGTACCCTGTATGTCTGTCTTATATGCAGATGATACCTTACTCAATTTTAGAAAAGATTGAACTAACTTAGACATTGTGCAGAGTAATGGTATGATGGTTGCTTTTGATTAGTTTATGGCAAATTATCTAAATATAAACACTAATAAAACTGAAAATATTTATTTTAGTTTAAGCTCTGAAGTAACAAATATAAATAGCTCAGTTAAGCTGTTGGGGGTTCATTTCGATGATAGGCTTAGTTAGGATACTCACACAAGTAGTTTATGTACGAAGCTATCTAGGGTTACTTATTTATTGCGTAGGTTAATTTTATGTGTAAATAGACAGGCTTAGGATACTCACACAAGCAGGTTATGTACGAAGCTATCTAGGGTTACTTATTTATTGCGTAGGTTAATTTTATGTGTAAATAGACAGGCTTAGTTAGGATACTCACACAAGTAGGTTATGTACGAAGCTATCTAGGGTTACTTATTTATTGCGTAGGTTAATTTTATGTGTAAATGGATAGGCTTAGTTGGGATACTCACACAAGTAGTTTATGTACGAAGCTATCTAGGGTTACTTATTTATTGCGTAGGTTAATTTTATGTGTAAATAGACAGGCTTAGGATACTCACACAAGCAGGTTATGTACGAAGCTATCTAGGGTTACTTATTTATTGCGTAGGTTAATTTTATGTGTAAATAGACAGGCTTAGTTAGGATACTCACACAAGTAGGTTATGTACGAAGCTATCTAGGGTTACTTATTTATTGCGTAGGTTAATTTTATGTGTAAATGGATAGGCTTAGTTGGGATACTCACACAAGTAGTTTATGTACGAAGCTATCTAGGGTTACTTATTTATTGCGTAGGTTAATTTTATGTGTAAATAGATAGGCTTAGTTGGGATACTCACACAAGTAGTTTATGTACAAAGCTATCTAGGGTTACTTATTTATTGCGTAGGTTAATTTTATGTGTAAATAGATAGGCTTAGTTGGGATACTCACACAAGTAGGTTATGTACTATCTAGGGTTACTTATTTATTGCATAGGTTAATTTTATGTGTAAATAGATACATGTTATTAACATTATATTTTGCCTTTTTTCACTCACTTCTGTCATATGGAATATTCTGTGGGGTAACAGTAGTGGAGCCCAAATAGTTTTCCTGTGGCAAAAGCAAGCTTTACAGTTAATTAAGAATTAAAAATATTACACCAAAATGTTGACAGGCTTAGCAATAAAATTGATAGGGTAATATACATCTTTTACAAATACTTGAGCCTGATAGAGCATGGATTAGCAAAGGACCAGCTCCACAACACTAACCTTGTTGGTTAAACTTTGATGACAGATTTCAGTAGGCATTACCACAAGAAGGGAGGGGTAGGCATCTTTTGTAAAGACTCACTTGTATCTACAACAGAATTCATATCTACTGAAGGGGTAAGCGTGGAATTAATCTGTGAGGTTGCTATGGCACGGGTAAAAGTAAAACATCAAAATATGTACATAGTTGGCACCTACAGAAACCAGGGCAATTTAGAAGAATCCCTTGAAATTCTTTCACAAGCACTGGAAATTGCACCAACATGGAGCTGCCCAATAATTGTGATGGGAGATATAAATATTAACTGCTTAACTCTGAATCGTGACGAAGTGAGGCTAGAGGAAATGCTGATGCTCACAATATGAGTAGGATGCCAAGATCTCTGTACAAGTACTAGCTGAGGGAATATTAGACCATACAGCTCAGCTTGGCTGTGTCATTATCCAACGTAATGATGTACCATTTCCAGTTATGAAAAGAACAAATTTTCAGATAGAAATATGACAATTATTAAATATATGCTAAGCCAAGAAACATGGCTAGAGTTGCAAACGTCCTCTAAAAACATCCAGGAAAAAAAGAAGAAAATATACAGAAAATCAGATACTTAAGCTGAAATTTTACGTGGAGAATTTCTACAAGCACATTCTAGATACAAAAATTCAGGCCTTTTATTAGATAAGGAAGAAATAACTTCTAAAAAGAAAGAATATGACTTAAGGCTTAATGAATTGACGTCAAGAGATCTCCAGTAAAATTTCTTTATCAGATAATAAGTCAAAAGCTCTTTGGGCAATAATAAATGGTGAAAGGAACCATAAACCACATACATATTCTAAAGAATTAATAGCTTCCGGTCAGGAAATTATTACTGACCCTAAGAGTATTACTGACTATCTTAATACAGCATTTGTTATACAGTGGAAGAGATGAGTCATGTGATAGATAGCTCAACTGATAGGTCAATCATTCGGGATTGACGAAGTATCATCCAAATTACTTAAATTTTGCAGTGAAGAGTTAGCACATCCATTAACATTTTTAATAAACAAGTCGTTTGTAGAAGGAACTTACCCGTCCCAACTGAAATTTGTCAGGATTTGCCCTTTTCAAGCAGGGTAGCACCTCTGATGCAAACAACTATCGCCCAATTGCCTTGATACCCACAGTTTCAAAAGTTTTTGAAAAAGTGGCCTTAAATAGACTTGTTGACCATCTTGTACAAATACAATCTGCTTACTGATCGGCAACATGTTTTATAAAAGGTAAATCCACAATAATTGCTATAGTGAGCCTAATAGAGTATATTTTGGACCACCTTGAAGAAGGGAATACAACCACATCCATTTTACTCGACTTCAGTATGGCGATGTCTTTTGAATGTCTTGACCATGAACCACTTCTAAATAAATTGGGGGCTTCAAGTATATCGGGTGCTTTTTTGTGATGGTTTAGCAGTTAAATGACAGACAGCAGGTAGTTGATTTAAAATACAAAGACAACCTGGATATCTAGATACCCGGAAGAATATGCATCAACTATTATGTATGCAGATGATACTATTCTACTCCTTAGTGATAAACATTCAGAATCACTTGAAATTTCTTCATATGTTGCAATGAACATAGCTACATAGTACTGCCACAATAATAACCTGGTGCTAGGTACATGAAACTAAAACAAAACTACTAGTTTTGGGGAGTAGAAAATATGAAGTAGGACTATTGCCAAACATCAATGCAGCTGAAGAAGCTTGTTTAGTTAAAGAAAATTTGAATTAGTATGAGATGCATCACGACATTCATAACTATAACACAAGGGCCAAACATATGTTAAATTTAATCCTGCAAGACTTAAGAAATAAAAAAAGAAATAAAAAAAAGTCAGTTTATGGAGGTTCTACTTTTCAATAAGTTACCTGATAGTGCATGGGCAACAACTATCAATAAATTGAAAATTGTACTTAAGATTGGCTTAAGATAACTCCCTTATACACTGTTAATGAATTCTTTGCCTGTGATACAAGTACCTTTATATTTTAACTGTAAACTTTGTTATTTTTAAAAATTTATTATTGTATCTGTAACTTTGTTTTTTTTATTTGTTAATGTTATTTTAGTGATCATTTTAATTGTTTAAATTTTAAGTGTTAACGTTGAAGCTTTCTAGTCACACTGATGGCACTAAGTTGTTTTATCTTCCTCTTTTGTGCATTTTTATTTAATAAATTATGTATTTTATTTTATAAAATTTTAGTTTTTACCACTAGAATAAATAATTTGGTTATAATTTGTTTTTTCTTCAGACCACAAATATGTTAAAAATTTAAAGGAAAATCATTTTCGTGTAATCTAGTTTATATTAGTACTATAGTACATGCTTACTATGTTTATGACAATAAAGCTTCTTGATTTTAGTTTAATAATGAGTGGTTTTTGATAATTTTATGTAAAGTTGATCAATTAAATGGCTTTTTTATAATCTTATAAATAAAAATGAATCGCCAAATGTGTTGGTAAGCGCTAATCTCGAGAACGGCTTGACCCATGCGGTTAATTCTTTTTATAAAATGTCCATTGAAATCCGAGGAAGATTTTTATGAAGAAAAAGTTCAGAAAAGTTACCTAAAATATTTTGGAATTCAGAAAAAATTGTAGTTTTTACGTTTCATAATTCAAATTAAACTGGCACTAAACAGCTGTTGACAGCTATAGTTAGACATCTGTTTACATTTAAATTTTATCAATAATAAGTAAACACTGCTTGATCGTTAGTGTAATGCAGATAGTAAATAAAACATTAATATATAAATTTCACTCCAGATTGCGCCAGTGACGAATTAAAATCATCTAATGCATTAAATACTGTTATAAAACTAACCTTAATGAACAAAGTTGTGAATGTTTTCACATAAGTTACTTTAAACTGGTGGGCTTCCTTGACATTATATTACATTTTAACAATGGCTTATGGAAAAACGGAGAAATGAATAGAAACATGCCTCAACGATTATTTTGGAATGTTGCATAACCTTAATAAGGATTTTCCTCTTATACCGAAAGTGCATAAGAAGTAGGTGGGACTTCCCCCTAGGTCGTAAAAGGCTTTTCAGTCCTACTTAAGTGTGTATTTTCTTCATCAAGACAAGGCAAACTCAACTATGTCAACACGATTTTGACCAAAATAGATTTCCGAGAACTAGATAATCGAACATATATAGTATTTTGATCGAGGCAATATGGCAAGCTAAATTGTGTCATAGTAGGTAAGTGAATTTAAACTGTCTTAAATAGGCACTTTTTAACCGAAGTAGGCATCTCGGTCCTAAGTAAGTATATATATTTTTTCTTCGTCACAACAACAAGGCAAACTCTACTATGGTACTGGAAATATCTTAGACCTGAAATATATGACAAGGACTGAAAGTATACGATTTTGACCGAAATATGTTTCCAAGACCTGTGTGATCTGAGATTTGAGTTTTCTCTTTTTTTAAATTATTTACCGTATTCTTTGAAATGACAACAATTACAAATCATTTTATTTATTAATGCAAAAACCCTATTGGGTTTGTCTGCATTTCACTAAATATACTATAACTAATTTTATGCTTTAAATTAATTTGTGGTCAAGTCAATGGAGTTTTATTACAAGAGTAAACACCTCATCAATAATGCAGTTACAATATAAAAAATAATAAATAGAAATTTCAAATTAACATACCAAAATTTCTCAAGAAAAACAATAGCTAGGATAAATAATATAATGAATCAACAGCTGCAAGTTCGGATGTTGAGCATATTCCAGGCTGTTAGGTAATTAGTCTAGTTTAGTATAGTAACACTTTTAGTACATTTGTTGTCTAACAATTGAATGGACATTTTGAAAGTACTGTGTTTTTGTCTAGGACTAGGATAAATAATATAATGAATCAACAGCTGCAAGTTCAGATGTTGATCATATTCCAGACTGTTAGGTAATTAGTCTAGTTTAGTATAGTAACACTTTTAGTACATTTGTTGCCTAACAATTGAATGGACATTTTGAAAGTACTGTGTTTTTGTCTAGGACTAGGATAAATAATATAATGAATCAACAGCTGCAAGTTCAGATGTTGATCATATTCCAGGACTGTTAGGTAATTAGTCTAGTTTAGTATAGTAACACTTTTAGTACATTTGTTGCCTAACAATTGAATGGACATTTTGAAAGTACTGTGTTTTTGTCTAGGACTAGGATAAATAATATAATATATAATGAATCAACAGCTGCAAGTTCGGATGTTGAGCATATTCCAGGCTGTTAGGTAATTAGTCTAGTTTAGTATAGTAACACTTTTAGTACATTTGTTGCCTAACAATTGAATGGACATTTTGAAAGTACTGTGTTTTTGTCTAGGACTAGGATAAATAATATAATGAATCAACAGCTGCAAGTTCAGATGTTGATCATATTCCAGACTGTTAGGTAATTAGTTTAGTTTAGTATAGTAACACTTTTAGTAAATTAATTAATAATTAATTAGAACTGAATCACAATTACTGAATCGGTTCTTGATCGGGATGACAAGGCAGATTCAGCTGTGACCTTATGTATATGCCATTAGATGTTATTGCCTTGATGTATATGTATTAGAACCAGAAATGCTTCTACACATGCCAAACATGATATAATACTTAAGTTAAACTCTCATACTATTTACCATGAACTTAAATTATATCTACCTGATGTATGCCTACGTGCGTTTTAAAACTTATTTAGGACTTTTACTTCGGTTCTAAAGATTGCGTGCGAAGCCGCGGGTAACGGGTAGTATATTATAAATGTTATCTCTTTGCAAGATATAATGTCAAGTTATGTTAAAAAAAATTGTTAGGTAATATATTGAGTATGTTTGCCTG
The DNA here is from genome assembly GCF_021130785.1 of Homalodisca vitripennis. NCBI lineage: Eukaryota > Metazoa > Arthropoda > Insecta > Hemiptera > Cicadellidae > Homalodisca > Homalodisca vitripennis. The sequence continues at coordinate 204,684,792 of NC_060210.1, forward strand.
AGCTTTATCAGGAGTGAGAATTGAAAATCACCCTCTCAATCAAACATCTAAGAATCCAAAGCTTCTACTGTACATAGCATTCAGTTTCAATCTAAATTTAAATGTATGCCTCTAACAATAAAACAAAAACTAATCATTATCGATCTAACCATAAACAATAAAAACCGTAAGAAGAAAATTGTTATCTATATAACAAAAATAATCGGATAGTTTTGGAATTTAAAATGTGATACTTCCAAAAAAATAATTAAAAAAATTTAATGAAATACTTAATAATGTAATACTTTGGTGTGCTGATGTTATAGCATATGTTTGATGACATTTTCCTATGAAGACATAAAAATATTTCATTTAAATAATAGCTAAATCTGTATTTTCTTTTATATTGTATTAAAATGCTTTCTGAATTTGCCTTGATTTGTAAAATATTTCTTAATATATTCTTGTATGTAAATAAAAAAATATTGCCTTTTTAAAACTAGTTGATATTTTTAAATACTCATTATATCAGTAGTAACATGTGTTGCAGATAGTCAAGATGTGGACCTGGACGCGATCCTGGGCGAACTGTGTGCACTGGAGTCCCAATATGATGAGGCTCTGGCCACAACATCTGCTAAACCGGGTTGGTACTGAATTCTTTTATGGTGATGAATCTGTCAAATGTCCATTGTGTAGGGAAGCTATCCATCAGGAGTAACCTGATCAGACAATCATTGAGAATGTATGTCCCACACATACCAGGGGTGTCTGATGACACTGCGATGTAGTAGAGCATATAGCGGTGGATAATGTCAGCAGTGCCAGGTCAGAACAGCCTCTACAGGAATGGAATCTGAGAGTTGTATAAATAAACTGATGAACAACAATTTACACAAAATTCAAAGTTAACCCTCTACCAGGGAACTTGACTGAGTCTGTCTCTGCCGAGTGTTGATCATTACGGCCAGACAAAACTCAAGGAAACTTGATTTTAGTTGGAATTTTATGTCAGTTTTATTTGCTTGTATTGATTTTGTTGTTTATTAAATTAAAATGTTGAATACAGCTGTTTAGTTCAGTGAATGCCAGCTTTTACTCTCAAAATTTAAAGCTCATTTGAGACGCTACCTAGTGGCCTTTGCATTCTACTCGGTGGACGAGCTCATGGATCTTTAATAACGGATGTACCTTTGATAACAATTGGGTCAACACCCAGGGTGTGTTGATAAATTGTACAGTGAGAATGTCTTGAACTAGCAGTATTTTATACTGTAATAGGTAATAAGAGATGACATTTTGGATACATTGCTATAAAATGTCTGATGCAATAAAAGATATTTCATTTAATTCATTCTTTCAGAACAATATTGAATCTGTCACTGAAGATGATTATTGGTAAGTAAGTACATGATTTATATTTAAGAGTGAGTCTGCATACAATATGTTAGCTAACTAAAGCCAATTTGTAATACTTAAACTACAATTGATAATCGCAGGTGGGGAGATGACTCATCGGCGTACTACGTCCGATACACCACGCACTGACAGTCCTGACAATGATTCTGCGTTTTCTGACAGCGTTTCCCTACTAAGTAGTGAGAGCTCTGCCTCCAGTGGACGCACTGACTCTCACTCACAGGTCAGTCAGTATAATACAGTATTATCCTTAATTATAATTATGAGTAGTGTAGATGGACCTTTTTTACAAGAATGCTGGCCAGTTTCCTGAAGGTTTTTGGATTGGCACTCTTGATATTTTTAAGTTGTATATTGAGTAATCTTGCACAAGCGTACAAGACTTCTTGGTGAAGTGTGAAGTCCTGATCAAAGTTATTAGCAGACCTTATGTAATATTCATGATTCTTATCTCTTCTCAAAAAACTACAGTTTAAAGTTTAAACGATTTCCTGTAGCTCTCTCAAGGTTGAAGAGATTTATAAAGCATGCTTTTGAAGGATTAGAGCATGATGTATGCTATTATTTGAAGAGTTTCTCCGTAAGGTTATTCCATAGATCTGTGATCCAGCAAGAGAAAGGTATGCAAATGCACTTCTTAGAGTGGCATTTGCATTGCATCTACTATCAAGTATTCTTTGTTTCAAGTTTGTTATTGACGATGGAAGGTTTGAAAAGATAACAGGATTTCGGACATTTACTATTGTTATATATTACTAGAGGTATAACTCAAAGTTTCCTTGAAACGTGTTATATCTTTAGGACACACAAACCTGGCTTAAGTTTTTTGCAGAGAGAATCCAAGAAAGACAGTCATCAAGAATCAGTCCAAAGTGTTTCTAGCCCTTACTTTTTTAAGATTTCATGGGCCAGTTGAATTTTCTTTTCCAAAAGTGATGTAATTAGTCCTAGTGTTATAGACGAGTTTGTTATCAATAAAATACTGCTCTGCCTAGCTGACTGCATTACAGTTATTAATTCAAGTAGTTTTATTGTTGTACAATAGAAATGTGTCAGTATATAGAATAAAAGCCATCAGCAACAACAAAATCAACATACTTTTCTGTATTTGAAACACACGATATGGCACATCTATCTGGGGAGGAATATCTCAAGGGAACCAACAAAGAATGCTGCGTCTTCAGAAGCAAGCGGTGGGACCAAGAGACACCTGCAAAGGATCTTTTACAGACCTCAGTATTATGACCGTGATATCCCTCTATATCCAGGAAGTTATATTACATGTTGATGGGAAAAACTTACCTGAAGCAGCCGACCTCCATAGCTGTATAGACCTGTGAGCTAATCATCATGAATCATTTTTAAAACTATACTAGAATTTTGTAGCAATCGCTGAAAAAAGTTATTAACCATTCAAAAGTCGGCTCATAGTTCTACGTTTTGAAAAAAAAACTTTGTTGTAAATTAAAATAAACTAAACCGTATGTTTGTACCATCAATTTTTATTTTTGTACCAGTCAAATAACGGCTCAGGAAAATATTGAAGTTTTGCTTGAGAACTAGACGTACCGTTGGCTATGCACTGCTGAGTTGCATGGACTTACCGCACTGTCACTTGCAGAGTAAGGTGATTTATTTTATTTTGTTTGTACGTGAACAAATAGTCTACCATGCAGGGTTGTGTAATAAAAAGTAATATACATATCCAGAAATGAAGTACAACAGTGGCTAGTTGTGTATAAGAAGTTAGACCATTTTTATTGGAAAGTTGCTAGTTATATGATTTATTTTGAACACTTAACAGAAGAGTGTTTTGTAATTTACTAAAACACTCTATTCTTAACTACGCACAAAATATTATAGAATCCTTAAACAAGACATAGTCCATACAAGAAGAGCATTTTTACGTCTTTTTACCAACTATTTTACTTTGACTTATATGTTTTTTTTATAACACTATAGAAACTCATTTATCTAATAAACTAAACTAACACTGCAACTAACTAAGCTAATATTTCTGGGTTGAATATTAGTTTATTTATAAACTATTATTCAATAGAAATGTGATGTACACTACAATCAACAGCAAGTAAAACTTCAATGTAATTAAAAAACATATATAGTTCAGAAAGTTAATCTGTTGAAGACATTTTAATCATTAAGATCATAATAAATTATAGCATACGTAATTGTATATAAATAAAAAAATATTACTACCTAACTAACGACTATAAACATAACTACAAACTGTTACATTAAATAAAATAAATACTATGTAAAATGTAAACTTGTGTAAACATAAAGCTTTCAATTTCATTAAAAACCACTTGGGTTATCCAGTATAAAGAATTAAATGGCATTTTATACTAACTTTTGGTGCGTACAGCAGTGTTTTGGCCTTTAGATCGTCAAAAGTTTCCCACAAGCCATCACGTCTCAATGTATGTGCTGGCTTGTAAAGCTTTTGACCTTGTTCCGCTTAAAGAACTTCTAGAAAAGCTTAATTTCTATGGCTTGGAGAATGCTGAATTATCTTTTATGAAATCTTATTTGGTAAACAAATCACAATTTGTAAAACTTGGAGACCAAAGATCAGACCTGAGGATGGTGACGAGGGGGTTCCACAGGGCTCTGTCCTTGATCCCTTCCTTTTCATAATTTTTGTTAATGGCTTACCTAATTTATGCCGATGACACCACACTTTTTACATCTAGTCCTGATCGAGAACGTAATAAATTGGTAATTAATTATATGAAGGAGCGTTGTGATCTTTGGTTTTCATCCAATAAGCTTATCTTAAATAATGATAAAACTGAAGAAATCATCTTTAATTTAAGTAAATCTACTTTGTATAAGACAGTTAAACTTCTTGGAATTAATTTGGATTCTAAATTGATGTGGGACATTCATACAAAGCATTTATATATTTGCCTTTCTAGAGTTTTATTTCTGATCCGTAAATTACAAATTTGTACTCATTTAGATTTAGTGACCCAAGCTTATTATGCATTTTTCATTCACGTTTACTTTATGGTATTACTCTTTGGGGTAATTCCAATGGAGCCCAAGAAGTTTTCATGTGGCAAAAAAAGTGGTCAGGTGTATAAAAGGTCTGGGGGATAGAGATTCATGTCGAACTATATTTCCTGAGCTTAAAATACTCACATTACCTAGTCAATTTATCTTCTACAGTCTCACCCATGTCAAGGAAAACTTAAATAGTTTTATTTCAAGAGGTTCAATCCACTGTTATAACACCAGAGGTCAAAATCTATTGGATGTAAGATATGCTATACTGAGTAAATCCCAAAGGTCTTTTAGCTTTGTTTGTATAAAACTTTTTAATCAATTGCCCTTACACATTAGAAACCTTCCAATTAACACTTTTAAAACAAAGATTAAAAATTGATTGCTTAGTCAAGCATTTTGTAGTGTAACTGGATTTGAAAATGGGAATTTCAATTCTCAAAAAGTATAATCCAAGATGTTACGTAAAATGTGTTTCTTACTTGAATCTTTATATTTACTTGTGTGTTTAATTTATTTAATGTTCATAACTTATTACACTTATTGCTTATTACACTTATTGTCATACATTTTAAATTTATATTTACAATATCTTACTCACTTTTGTTGACTATAAATGTATTTTATTTGACCCATTTAATTTGACATGTAACCTTTAATATCTAAGATTAAGGCTGTGTAAGTTTGACTATGTCTATTGCAACTACTGTTGATTAATGACAATAAACATATTTCATATGGTCATTTTAAAATTTTCAAAAAATTAAATTTTAATGTCATGATGAATTTGCTCAATTTTGCCATGTATGATATTATTTGAAAGCTCTTTTATCATGAAGTATCAGAATTTGATATACATAGTTCTCTTTTTATATGTAGATCTGTGAGCTGACTTTTAAACACTTTTCTTGCCTGGACTGCATCTTCTTTCAGTTTCTGTGGGATTTTGGGCTGTAATAATTCATAAGAGAGTGTTTAACAAAATACAAAGCAGTCTTCTGTAAAATTTGCAAAATAAATCCTACCCATTTTCCAATTATAATCGTCCAATTAAAAACCCTCCGTATATTACACAACCCGGCATGGTAGAGTATTCACATGCAACAAAATTATAATAATCACCTTAAACTGCAAAAGAAATCATTAGTAACAATAAACGTAAACATTAGCCATGGCTAGTAATTTACAGGCGCCTGCAACTAATCAGCTAATAACCAGCATTCTGCTGCAGTGCATGGACAACGGCACGTCTAGTTCTCACCATCATGTTAAGTAAAACTTAAATATTTTCCTGAGCCGTTATTTAACTGGTACAAAAATAAGAATTGGTGGTTCAAAATTGGTACAAACATATGGTGTAGTTTATTTTAATTTACAACAAAGCTTTTTTTATCAAAACTTAGACCAGTGAGCCGACTTTTAAATATTCAATAACTTTCAGTGGTTGGTACAAAATTTTATTTTTGTGGTACAAAAAAAGTACAAAATTCTTATATAGTTTTTAAAATGATTCGTGATGGTCGGCTCACAGGTCTATACAGCTACACCTGCACCATCTCACGCTATACCAAAAGAAACGTCATATGCAGGCCAGAAGCTGTTCAACCTACTACCGGCAGAAATGAAGGTTCTCACAAGAAAGAAACAAAAGAAATCACTGACTGAATGGCTGACTTCAAGACCCTTCTACACACTGGGAATATTTAAAAAAAAGAAACCTTACATTTCAACTTTATAAACAACTATATGTACTCTTGTGCATGCACTGTTATTTTAAATACTACAGGCGTGAAATTATTGTAAATTGACATTATACATTTCTTAAAGATATTGTAATAAAGAGTTTCTGGTTTATATAATATAGTAGGCATAAGACAACAGATAATGTGGAAGGTTCTTGTAAACAATACAAACACAACAGTACCCACGACACCAAGCAGAGTACTGTGGAAAATCTCATTTCATACTCACTGGCTTAGATTTTCACACCTTCACTTTCCCATTTTTAGCTTACTTAATTTCCACAATTTGATATCTTTAAATCATTTTAAGGCTTTTTCTTAGCTATAATTGTTTCAATTTATTTGTAATAAGTTTGTGATATAAGTTATCAAAGGATTTACTTGAGTCAAGGAAAATAGCCAAAGTAGTGACCCATTCATATAAACTGTCAATGATGTGCATACCAAGCTTTTGTACAATTCACTATAGAATACTACTCTATGGGGAAGCTCTTCAAAGAACAACCTATAGTTAAACTAAATTTCACTATAGAATACTACTCTATGGGGAAGCTCTTCAAAGAACAACCTATAGTTAAACTAAATTTCACTATAGAATACTACTCTATGGGGAAGCTCTTCAAAGAACAACCTATAGTTAAACTAAATTTCACTATAGAATACTACTCTATGGGAAGCTCTTCAAAGAACAACCTATAGTTAAACTAAATTTTTGCTCAAAGATTCAGAAATTTAGTGGTTAGGAAAAGTCAGTACAGAAGCTCAAGAATTTCTTTATTTCTCAGGTGGATTGTGGTAATGGTAAGACAGAGAAGATCCGGCTTGCGCTTCAAAAAATGAAGGAGGCATCAGTTAAGAAGCTGTTCATTAAGGTTTTTAGTGGCGACGGTAGTGCCAAAAGTCTGATGGTGGATGAAACCATGTCCTGTGGGTATGTGACAAGGGTCCTGGCAGACAAGAACCACCAAGGTATGGAACCTCAGTGGGCTCTCATGGAACACCTTCCAGATCTGCATCTGGGTGAGTCAAGCAACTAAATTATTATTTATTGCTATGTATGAAGTGTATTATAACTAAATAAGCACCAAACCGACAACAGAAAATATTTTTAGATAGATGTAATATATATATATTAATTTTATAAATTAAATTTTTAATACATTTTCTTTTTCTTGGGGACTTGATCAAATTTTGTGAAATCAAGATTTTGTCTACATTACCTTTGTATTTATTTAACTCTCATTATGGTTTTCCTAATTACAATTTAAATAAGTAACATAGCTTTTAGCTATGATTTCTTTAACATAAAATAGAGATGGGTCGATTCTGATACTCGATAATGCAGCTTTTTTTACCAGATTCTAATACCAATGTTTTCGAAGTATTTTATTGCAAAGTAATGATTTAAATAACCAGAAATACATATGAAAATGTACGATTTCAAAATATTGATGAATGATTTCACATACAACTGGTGATATGACGAAGCCAGCAATGATTTTTAATAATATTATCTCACAGTTATAATAATATGAGTATAATAATACGAGTTATTTGAGATCACCCATAGCCTCCAATCTGCTGTGTCTATTCACGGTTGATTGCTAAAACATATGTTTGTTGTGTTTAATGTGCGGTAACACATAGCTAGACAACCAAACTAAGAAATTATTATAGTTCTGGAAATAATATTTAGCTATGTGTGGTTGTCTTCCACATACAATTTGGGTATTTGTATAATTTTACCTCTATAAGAATATAAAAAGAGATCCCACAAAAATTGCAGATTATCTCAATAAATTTTTCATAAACGTAGCTAAAGATACTTATACTAAACAGTAAACAGCCAAGAAACCACAAAATCGTACCAGCTCCAAACCCAGATATACCAAATTTCATACTGCACCACACAACCCGAAAAGAAATAGATCAAATTATCCAATCATTGAAAACTAAAACCTCAGCTGGATATGATAATGTCTCAACAAAACTTTTGAAAGTTTGTAAAGATGTGACTAATTGGGCATTTAATTAACATAATAAATAAATCTTTTAATTCTGGAATATTCCCGACAGCATTTTAACTAGTCAAAGTATACCCCAAATTTAAGCAAGGATGCACTACACAAGCAGCTAACTACCGCCCAATTTCATTAATACCCACCTTCTCCACAGTTATTGAAAAATTGGTACTAAACAGATTGCTTCATCACATAATAACTAATCAACTTCTGACACCCCACCAACATGGATTTTTGACTGGAAGATCAACAACAACAGCTCTTATTAGCCTGGTGGAATTTTTAACAGACCAATTGGAAGAAGGTAACACAGCCACTGCCATTCTAATCGACTACAGTAAGGCATTTGACTGCCTTAGTTATGGACATCTCTTAGAAAAATTTACGACTTTTGGAATAAATGGAAAATCAAATGACTGGATAAAAAGTTACCTGATAGGACGATACCAAATGGTAGAAATAAACCACACTTCAAACAATTTAACACGTCAAATAAAGTCAGTACCACAGCCCTCCACGCGTGGTGTACCTCAAGGCTCTGTATTAAGACAGGTCTTATACATTTTATACACAAATGACCTACCTAGCTTCATGCAAAATCTCAAACGCTGATGTATGCAGACGATACAGTGCTCCTACTACACTAGGTAAAAAAGAACCAGATCAACTTGAAATAGCTGCTTACACTGCTCTGAATATGGCTTTTAAATATAGCCATGGAAATGACCTTGTGGTAAATGAAAATAAAACAACAGCTGGTCCTAGGAAGACACAAGGAAATTGCAGAGAGACTACAAGAGCTGGAGTTAACAGACACTTCAAAGTACCTGAGCATAATAATAGACAGACCACATAGACTCTCTGTGCAAAAAGTTGAACACACCATTATATGTAATTTGCAGGATAAAAAGTACATGTGACACAGCAACAGCCAAGACTACTTACCACGCCCTGTACGAAAGTCACCTTCGATATGGGATTGCTGCCTGGGGAGGCACCTCAGCGAATAACATGCAACGTCTCCTAGTCCATCAGAAGAGAGCAATCAGAATTCTTTGCAACCTCCAGCAAAGGGAATCCTGCAGGCATCCATTTAAAGATCTAAGAATTCTCACTATTGTCAATCTCTACATCTTGGAAACTATCACCTTTCTCCATATTAAGTCACCTGAAGCAGCAAGAACCAGTGCACAATATCACAATTAAAATACTAGGCATGCCACCAACTACCAATTCCCAGTACACCGACTCACTATGACAGAGAAGAAACCTACCTACGCAGGAGCAAAGTTATGGAATGCCCTCCCAGAACACCTTAAAAAGACTGAAAAACAGCAGTTTGTACAAAGACTGAAGAACTGGTTACTGGAGCATCCGTTTTACCAACTGAAAGAATTTTATGAATAGACTAATAACAATGAAAGTCTAACTGTTTTATATTAACTTGAAAAAATATTCCATACTAGACTTCCACGACCCTTGTTCTCATTTCTATGATAATGTACAACAGAATGTAAATAAATAAATATGTGTTTTTATATGTATTTTTCGTCACGATTAAGGTTCATTTTAAATTTGTTCTAGTCACTCCTGTTTGTCAGATTAGCTTTATTAACTGTAACAAAACAAAACTGATTAGTATATTATATTTTTAGTTAGAAATATACAAGAATCAGTATCGAATTCGGAATTAAGAATAGAGACCACAAAGTTGTTATCCCTGACTGAAATTGTGGAATTTTTTTGTTCAGAACGTGTGTACGAAGACCATGAGCCTCTGGTCGATAATCTGATGATCTGGACAAGGGACTCGAAGAACAGACTCTTGTTTGTAAAGCGACCCGAGCGAACAATGATATTTGAGCAGCCAGAATTACTGAGCGGACCCAACAACACTACACGGGGTGACAATGTGGACGAGTGCAGTAAAAACAATATGATTGAGGTAACTAGTAATAATTCTTGTTCGGCTCTACTTTAATTCGTAGCCATTACACTCGCTTGTGGTACGTGACTGATATACTGATATCTTCATTTGTAACACAGGAACTTTTCTCTGGTTCTTGTGTACCCAGCATGGAAGGGCCCTTGTACGTGAAGAGTGATGCCAAAAAAGGCTGGAAGCGCCATCACTGTATCCTGCGAGCTTCTGGTCTCTACTACCTACCCAAGGACAAGGCCAAGACTTCCTACAAGGATCTGGTCTGCTTGGCGACCTTTGATGTCAATCAGGTCGGTGATTTACTTTTTGGGACTTTGGAGTTGGAGTGCACCTGTAATCGGTATAACTTGGTTTAAAATGGAGAGGATTTTTCGTATCGTAGTATTGACCGTAGTGTTTGTACCAGGTATATTATGGTGTGGGTTGGCGTAAGAAGTTCAAAGCACCAACGGAGTTCTGTTTTGCACTGAAACATCCAAGCCTCCAGCAAGTCAAATCCTCCAAGTACATCAAGTTCCTTTGTGCGGACGACCAGACTACACTACACCAATGGGTACTTGCCATCCGCATGGCCAAGGTAAGCCAACCAATAATTATGATGTAGTGTTAGCAAATCGTATCTCATTTTGACAACACTTGGCGAGTAACATCTACAATATATAGCCTTCTTAGAGCTTGGGCTTGAGCTGATGTGACCAAAAAACAGTATCATGCTGTGTTACTAAGTTTTATAGTGTATATGGAACTTGGACGAGTATACTGTATGTAGCATATAAAGCCTTACTGCTTCGGTTTCAGCTATCAATCACTCAATCAATAACTATTCGTTTTGAATGTACAGTACGAATAGCATCAGTTACAAAGTTAAAAAGATACATGTATAAATTATAATTATAAGAAATTTGGGTTTTATATAAGTTATGCAATTCATAAAAGAATATAGTGCATGGGATAAAGTTATAATAAATAAGTTCCAGTAAGATCCAGGCTGACCTCAAAAGGAAAATAATGTGGCCCTTAATTAGCCCATCTAGAGGTTTCATCATAATAATTACAACTTTTACAAAAAAAAATAGTTCTGGAGCATTAGTCTATAACTAACAACTCTATTGTGATGTGAAAAAATAATAATAATACACGAAAATTAATGTTACATTTAGCTTTTGTTAAATGAGTATATTGGAGTCATTACCACGTATTCTTACAATTTATTTCTAAAAATGTTATTCCTGCACATGATATGGTCTCATGCTTACAGCTGTAACCTTAGGAAAGGATAGGCAAGATCATTTTGGCCTCGAGTATATTGTATTAAAGTACCAAGAATTATTAAACCTGTCATGTTTTTTGGTTTTTTTCATAATTACCAATTCGGAGAAGTGATGTTGTATAGAATCCTGCTCTTCGATAGCTGCCATAACTGGGAGATCACAAGAGTGACGGTCCAGCTACCAAAAATTGCTGTTCGTTTAGTGTTACCCAGGGAGCACGTGTAGCAAGCTATGGACGCGAACAACTTCACTCCCCTGGGTATTACTGACGACCAGACGTGTGATTGTGGCGCAAACTCTCAGACAATGGAGCACATTGTAAACAACTGCCTGGCTGGTCTAAGTGGTTTAGAGGATGGGTCTCTAAACTGGCTCAGTAATTTGGATTTAGCTTTGTGACGGGAGATCATAATATTATTTTTAATTTATGACTCAAGAACTTTGTTCTTACGTACTTTTTAATAATTGTAATTTTTAATTTACTTATTTATGGATAGCTGCCTTTGTCCCCCATATGATATATATATATATATATAGAATCCTGCTAATTTAATTTTTAAATTACTCTCATGGCTTCTCTTTACATGAAAAGAATTTCATTTATACTGTATTTATTAAAGATGTATTCAATTATTCTAAAAGGTATAAGGGAATGTATTAATTAAATATAAACTACTGTATCTGTAATGTTTTCATGATACTTATATGTGACATCTGTCTCGGGGCAAAAATTACCTGAGCCAAATTTTTTACAGACGTTTCTAACATGTTAATTGTAACAAGACTCCCAAAAATTTTGAATATTCGACCCTTTCCAAGACATGATCATCAATCAAAATATTCATTGAATGAAACTGTACTGAATGTGGTATATTTAGTTTTGTCAAAGTTCATGAAAAGATTTATCTTATATTAGCAGTTGCCCACGGCTTCGCACGCAATTTCCCATTGAAAACAGTACACTATATTCACGTATTCTTTTTCCATCACATTCTAAACATTGCTGAGACAGTCGTTCCTTCGTGAGCCTCTTGGGTGCATTATGAAGGTGTGTACCATATTTCCAACCGGTATCTTTCGTGGTTTTTGCTAGGTGTTGATAAGTTATTCAGAACAATTAGTTTATATAGATGAATCTCGATAAACTAATTAGGTTATACAGAATCAAATTCGGTCTGTTAAAATTAATTTTCTGTCTAAGATATTTCCAGTATTATTGAGGAGTGTGCCTTCAAGAAAATGTATCAACGAAAACCAATTTCGATCATAAAGCTTCTTCTTTCGGCTCTTTTCATTTACCTTCGATGTAACCAAATTTGATTACCTTATGTGCAAACATCCACGGATTTGTACAATGAGGTTGTTTTCATAATAGCATGTAATAATATTTTCATTGCAAGATAGTTTATTGATCATTGGTGCAATCTAAATGTAAAATTAGGCAATGACGTCTTCTATGCAACCTGCATTACACTACTGATCAAGCACTTTACAATAACAATTTTCTAAATTTTAAATATAAACAAATGTTTCTGCCTCTTTGATGAACTTCAGCTGAAAGTATTAACAGCTGTTAAGTATCAGTTCGCTTTGTATTATGTGTCGTAGCGCAGTCTGTCGGATCCAATATAAAACACGTTTACGCTCTTATCATAACATTCGAATGTAAACAAACAAATTTTTCAATTTCAATTCGACTTTATTTGGTGAAATGAATGTGTTTTGGGTAGTAAATAGTAAAAAGCACTCTAAGTGTTAATTCAGACCAAGAGCTATACCTGTTCCAAATTTCAGCACAATCCGTACAGCAGTTTCAGCGTGATTCGAGGACAAACCTCCAAACTCCTGGAATCTGAGTTATATTCGTCTGAAGAAATAGAAAAAAATTGGCAGCATCTAAGCTCAATGTACACTATATAGTTTCTACATCAAAAACATAAACTACAAAATATAGTGTAATCTAAATGGAGAGATATTCTCACGTAGCTAGTTATGTATGGTAAACTTGATTGCTTCACTATGTTTAGAGATTATCTAAAACATTATAGGTGAGTCAATTGTGCTTTTGGTGAGACGAGAATTTCTCTTCACCTAGATTACACTATATTTTGTAGTCTAGGTGTCTCTGATTTCGAAGTGATGTAAAGAGTCCATTTTAAGGTTCTTTGTTGCCAACTTTTTTGGAACTCTTTAGACGAACATCATACTCCAGATTCCAGGAGTGAAGTCTGTGATAGCGATTCACACTTGGCTAGTACCATAAAGCTAAGGCCTTAGTGCTTGGTCCATGTCTGGATTACTAGTCCTGACAGTATAGTTGTTATCACCTTGTCCAATATTTATATTTATATGGTGTTCTATTATTGTCTACTGTAATGTTTAGAATTAAATAGTATAAATATTTTTCAATGTCATACTGTGTTTATAGCACGGTCGCCAACTACTAGTCAACTACCGAGCACTGTTGGAGGAAAGTCGTATTTCGAATTGTGAACGAATACGAGAAACAAGCGTGCGGCATAGCACCATTTCTTCCTCTAGTCTCCTTGACACCGCTTCAGAGTCAGGATCAAGTGGATGTGATGTGGGCTTTGAGTGTGACTTCCCTTCAGGGACAATAAAACGGAAACCGCCCAAACTGCCATTGACTGCTACCACACGCCAGCTCACGGAGATCGCTTCCAACAAACACATAGAGAGGGCAACCAGCTTCGAGAGCTTACCTCCCCCTCCGCCAGAGGTTTTAGAGAATTTAATTCATCCCGATGAGGACCTACCACCACCTCCTCCACCACCACGTTTAGCCCCACCTTCCACTGCCTTCCTCCAGGACCTGCAGAGAGTGATGAGACGCAAATGGCAAGTGGCTCAGAAGTGTAAACTAGACCACACTACCACACCACATGAAGTTCTCGGGTTCCGAGACCCTCCCGACTACCGGGAGACCAATGTCAGTAACTGGGTTGCAGAGCACTACGGGGGTCAGAATCTTTACGAGAACGTGTACAGGCCACCTGGTTGTCAGGGGATGCAGCTTGCCCCACCCAAGAAGAGACCTCCCCCGCCCCCACCACCACCACGAGCTGAGACGACACACCTCACCTCTAGGCACCCACAGAAATGCTGACGCCTGTGCTCCCTCTCTTCTCTCTCCTACATGGTGCTAATTGTCAACAAACTAATAAGAAAAGCTTGAATAGATTCCAGATATAGAATTTTGTCCATTAATTGTATTACATAGTAAAAATTCCTTTCCTTTTATGTCCATCCTAACTATTTTATCTTGTCTCAATTTAATTCTTAAAGAAGTTAAAAACATATAACTTAAGAAATTGCTTTAGTGCCTTTACATTTGATAAAAGTATTTCATAAAATTTTATATTTTGAAATTGTATGTATAACTTTTCGTATATATTTGATCATGTTTTAACTAAAAAAAATGCAACCATAGGTTTTAACATCTGTAGTTAATTTTCTGCTATGAAATAGAAATCATATAATCCCCACTAAAGGGGTTATTACTCATGTCCATGTCAGATAGACATTCAATTCTTTTTTAATTATTAGATCAGTCATAGTAACATCGTTTTTGTAGTTGCTTACTCTGAAAATATAATTTCTTCCTTAGTTTTGATCTCATATACAATATTAACTACTCTCATTTTACTATTTACTGCAGCACTTGAAAGTTAATTCAACAAATCTGAAATTTTTCCAATAAATTTATGTTTACAGTTTTTTAGGAATGTGATAAAATTAATTAATTCACTTTTTAATTGATTGTATATTACTTAAATCATAATGAAAATATGTAGGCATGTTATTTTGTATTATATGTTGTACTTATGAGTTAGGAATCTTTTATATTTATTTATTAAAAATAAAAAGCAGTTATACGAAGTTAAACTGTGTTTTATACAGCAAGACTTTTGCTCTTTTTGTAAATTGTTGTATAGAAACAGGAAATAAACAGACCAAATGAGCACAAACTTTGCTTATTCTGAATATTGTGCACATTGTATATTATGTGATCTTGGCTTGCAACTGTCTTTTGTGAATATTTTTCTCTAGTTTTATTTATGTACATTGTTAATTTAGTTGATGTTTTTATAGTAGTTTTTTTTAAATCGGATGTAATTTATAAAGTTAAAATATATTAGGTTTGATCTCATAGAAAATGATAACCATATAACCAAAATGGGTTCACTTTATATATAGTATTCTTAGGCTTTTGCAGAATTATAATTTTTAGGAGTAAGGTTCTTGTTATAATTGTGAAGAAACCGTTGCAATTCAATGTTAAAACTATATTATTGTTGTTTTAATGTCATTATACATTGTTTAGGTTGTCATATCTGTCAGAAGAAGAATAAAATATGTTGATTAAAGGCTGATGTCATTATTATCCTGTAATTTCTGTTAGATGTTTCACTCAGATCAAGATGGCGGCTAGTAGTAAAACATTGTCTGAGTGTTGAGCTCACATTTTGAGTGTATTTCGGTAATTTTTAACAGTTTAAAAACTTATTTTGTCATAAAGTAACTCAATACATCGCCATAAAAGAAGTGACATATTAAATTTGTACTGAATTGTGATTTTTTATTACACTTTATCGTTTTTACTTACAGCCTGTTTTGTAAGGTTAGAAACGTATTTGGAAGAGTGAAGTATAAAGGATTGGTTTCTATCAAAATTGTAATAAATGGACACAAGATATTGTGATCGCTAACAAAACAAAATAGAAACTAATATATAGTCTATTATTATAGACTAATTTGTGTGTTTTAACAGATATGTCTGAACTAGCCTTAGCATAACTGAGGTTAGGATTAGGTTCAAACAGTGACCGGTAGTTTAAGTGTACTTTTAACATTGACAATCTTAATTGATGGTGTGCTTGGTCTGTGTTCTGTAAAATAGGAATGCACAGTTTATTGGTGACACAGCTATAACCTCAATTCATCAATAATTAGTTTCAGACTGCCGGTGTACCTTAACCTTAACCTTAATTTTAACGTATACTTTTTTGACAGTATTATACTTTATTACATTATTATGACTAAGAAATTGCCAAAGAATCCTTGTGGTAATTGTCTCAAGAATGTGACCAAGAACAGTATTGCAGTGTTATGTAGTAGCTGTTTGCAATGGTACCATCGTAAATGTCTTGATAACCTTTCAGATGAAGAATACCAGAAGGTTAAACTAAAACAACTAAAGTGGACATGCTATGAATGTAGTAAATCAAGTATTCAAAATGTTGAAAACAAAGAAGAGGATGAAGTGGTTACGGCTGAGCTAGTTCAGCAGATTAAAAACCAGGACTTAATAATAAAAACACTATCGAACGATCTTAACCAATCATGCGAAGAAATACAGCGATTGAAAAATCATAACACACAATTAGAAACTCTTGTACTTACGAAGGAAGAGACAATTATCTTATTAGAAAGAGAAATAAAAAAGTTTAAAAATACACTGGCCATAAATAGTGACAAGACAGGCAATGATA
Organism: Homalodisca vitripennis; assembly: GCF_021130785.1. Lineage (NCBI taxonomy): Eukaryota > Metazoa > Arthropoda > Insecta > Hemiptera > Cicadellidae > Homalodisca > Homalodisca vitripennis. Next base: position 204,701,706 of record NC_060210.1, read on the forward strand.
AGACCAAGCCTAGGCTAAGTTTGGAGGTAGGCCTACCAGAAACCTTCTCGTCAATATTGAAAAAAAAGTCGAATAGAGCTAGGCCTACAACCAAACCTATGGAGAAAAAAGGTTTTGAGACCCCTAACCGCTATGAGACTTTGTCTTTAGAAGATGAACCTAGCTCAACCTCCGAGAGCGAGGATATCTTAACTGAAGCTCAGACTAAGAAGAACAAAAAGCAAAAAAAGATATGGATATGTGCCGACAGTCACGGTAGAGATTTGTCATGGGAAATAAATCAACAAGTATCCTCTTATGAGGCTGTTGGCTTTGTGAGACCAGGTGCTCGGACAAAACAAGTGGCTGAAATTTACAATAACCTAAATGAAGTTGAAAGTGAAGATGTAGTAGTTCTTATAACAGGTACGAATGATGTATCAAAAAATGAATCATTGGAAGCTGTTCAAGAAATTTCCAGTCTATTAGAATTTAATGGTAGGCCTACTTGCAATATTATACTTGTAGACTTGCCAAAAAGGCATGACTTAGTGAACTGGTCATGTGTTAACACTGAAGTCAACAATACAAATTTTGCTCTAAAAGAACTGTGTGACAAACATAAAAATGTTACTCTAGTTAAGGCTAGCACGGCAGAGAGAACACTACATACAAGACATGGGTCGCACTTGAATTTAAAAGGGAAAAAGTGGCTGGCTAATAAAATTGTGGAAAGTGTTAGGCGTATGTCAGTAGGCCTGGTTTGTCCCAACCCTAGTGAAACTACTCATTCGGAAAACTCCAGACATTCTGTAAGGAGCCCTCTAAAATAACTTCAATTAATTTCTTACATCAGAATGTACAGTCTTTATCAAATAAAGTTCAGCTGCTTGAACAGATTTTATCTGAGTATGACATAGATTTTCTGTGCATAACAGAACACTGGATGTCGGAAGACGAGTTAAACGAGTACTTACTTATTAATGATAGGCTACTAGTGTCTAATTTTTGTAGAACTATTGGTCATGGAGGGACTGCTATTTACTCAAGATACTCTTCTCAACAAGTAAAGGTAAATCAAGCAATTAATAGTTTGTCAGTTGAATTGGACTGTGATCTGTGCTGTGTTGAAGTTGTTGACCTGGACCTAGTGCTGGTTACAGTTTACAGGAGTATGAATGGAGATTTTATTTCTTTTCTCAATACAATGGAAAAAGTACTATCATATATTAATAGACTTGACAAAAAATCTATAATTTGTGGAGATTTTAATCTAAAATTTTTAACTAGTGATAAAGACGCAGACCAGTTTGTGAACCTGTGTCTTACTTATGGCCTACAACTGACCATTCACGAACCTACTCGAGGTAAAAACTGCTTAGATAATTTTTTTACTTCTTTGACCTTACAAAATTGTACTGCTACAGTTATTAACTGTCATGTGAGTGACCATTTGGGACAGCTATTAATTGTTAACAATACTTATAAGGAAAATAGCTCTTATCTTGCTAAAAAAGAACTGTCATATATGGGTCCTAGCTTAAAGACTGTTCCTATTCTAAGTGACTCTAACATCAATGTATTCAGATTTTACCTTGCCAAAGAAAAATGGAGTGATATTTTATTTGCTAAAACTAGTGTAAATGAAATGTTCAATGCTTTTATGCTCACAGTTCGGTATTACTTTAATTTAAGCTTTAATAAACAGGTTAAGATTAAAAGGAAAAATACAGTAAATATTGGTTCTAAGGCTAATGTAGAGTGGTACACTGATGAGCTGTGTGCTAAAAAAGATAGGCTTCACTTACTTTATGAACATTTAAAATCTTCAAAAGGGCATGAGTTTGAAATGTATAATGTATTGTACAAATCTGAAAAAAAAGATTATCGCAAGCAAATTAAACACACAAAAAAACAATATAATTCTAAACTAGTAAAGGAGTCAGGAAATCAGAGCAAAACCCTTTGGCAGATTGTAAATAAAAGTAGGAAAGGTGAAACTAAAACAAAAGACCCAAATATTTTTTCATCAGATGAATATAACAGGTTTTTTATTAACATTGCCAGTAATGTAAAGCCGAAATTAAACAGTGTAGCAGCTAATGGGCTTAAAGCAATGCAGTATGTAAATAATTGCAAGGTACCTGAGCATATGGTAGGGTTAAGTTTTAGCTATGTAACTGAAAAAATTGTCTTGGATGCAGTTAGTCATTTGTCTAGTAAGTATAGTAAGGACCATTATGGCTTGAGTAACGTTTTACTGAAAAAAATAATAGATTGTATTTTGAATCCTTTGACAAGGCTAATCAATTTATGTTTGGCCCAAGGAATTTTCCCAGATTGTTTAAAAATAAGCAAGGTCATTCCTATATTTAAGAAAGGTAAAAAAGATGACTTGAATAATTATAATTAAATAATTATAACGGCCTATAACGGTAGTTCCTGTCTTTTCTAGTTAATCGTAAGGTCTTAGAGTTAATCATAGGCAAACAATTAATGTTTTATTTTGAATTGAATAGGCTAATATGTAACAATCAGTTTGGCTATAGAAATGGGTTATCTACCACACATGCCCTTATAAAGCTAGTTGAGGGTATACATGATTGTTTTGAGGGTAAGGACCTTGCTGCGGTCACGTTCTGTGACCTCAGCAAGGCCTTTGATTGTGTTTCACACGATCTTATAGTTTCTAAGCTTGAGTATTTTAGGGTAAAGGGTGTGGCTCTTCAAATCTTTCAATCCTACCTTGAGAACAGAGTACAATATGTACAAGACAGTAATGAATCCTCATGTCTCTTGCCTGTCACGTGCGGTGTTCCGCAGGGATCTGTTTTGGGTCCTTTATTATTTATTATTATGGTTAACGACCTCAGTAGTAATATTCCTGCGGAGATTATTCTCTATGCAGATGACACTACTGTCTTAAATAGGCATGATAGTGAAAGTCTGGCATTAGAAAATGCTAAATATAATCAAACCCTCATTGAGAATTGGTTGGCTGCTAACGAACTAGTGTTAAACAAGGAAAAAACCAAAACTGTACTTTTTTCTCTTAAAGAAAAAAATATGAACTTAGATAGTCCAATGTTCTTAGGATTAACTTTAGACCCAACCCTTAATTGGCACCAACACATATCTGTCCTCAAAAGTAGGCTTAGTAAAAGCATTTACGCTTTAAAAAGGTTAAGTGGTGAGTTGGAAAGGGAAGGCCTAAGGCAGGCCTATTTTGGTTTATTTCATGCCCATATGTCTTATGGTTTAATAGTATGGGGTGGTGCTCCCAAGTCAGAAGATATATTTGTTGCACAAAAAAAAGCTATAAGAGTAATTACTGGTTCCCATAGATTAGCCCATTGTAAACAATTATTTATTGAATTAAGAATATTGACTTTACATTCCCTATACATATTTCAGTGTCTCATGTACTTGAGAGCTAATTTAGACAAGGTACATACAAGAAGCTCCATTCATTCCCACAATACTAGATCTGCAAATTTAATTAATTTACCACAAAATAGGCTATTAAAAAGTGAAAGAAATCCCATAGTTATATCAAGCCGATTAATGAATAAGTTACCCGACCCAGTCAAGAATTTAGAAAATGATAAATTTAAAATCTGTATCATAAATTTTTTATTAAAAAATCCGTTTTATAAAGTGGAAGAATTTCTTTCTGAGAGTTGGTCCGAATTGGATTTTAGCCTGACCTGACGCTTTCAAAGAATCTTTTGTCACTTTGTGCTAAACAAATATATGTTTAAGTAAAATAATATCTATTTATTGTAATGTCCAATGTGTTGTTTATTATAATGTTTAAGTTAGGCCTGTTGTAATTTATAAAATGCTATTTTGATTAAAATATTTACTAGTATTGTAATACTATATTGCTGTTATTTATATTATAGGGCCTACTGTAGTCTTAAAATAGTCCATTGGCTTAGGTTATATTTATGTAAACAATGGCTTGTGTGTAGAAATATTAATCTCATAGTTACATGACTTGCCTATGTATTCTATGGAATATCTTGTGGTGAATAAAGATTCTATTCTATTCTATTCTATTCTATTCTATTCTATACTGGCTAATGAATTCAGAGATATATAATTTATGAATAACATAAAAACTAAATTAAATCGGTTGATTGAACTCCATGTAACATTTCCTCCCTCCCATGTAATGAGAGAGAGGCTCTCTCTTTCTTATTTGCGAGTCACTGAGACTTTGAAGTTTGAGATTTATCCTCTGTTAAGAGCATTATTAGTGTAATTTGTTGGGGGTGATTCATACTGTATTCATAACATTTATAAGAACATTGATTTTGACCCTTTAAGGAGTATGAACGTCATATGACGTCTTCTTTTGATAGGCTAAAATGAGTAATGGATGAAATCCAAAAAAAAAATACCAAAAGGAGTAAAAAATTAAAATCTTTAAAATCTCTTAAACAATGTTTACTAACATTTGAAAGCTTAATAAAAAAGGACTATGTGTTCTACAAGTCAATATTTCAGTACTTTTTCAAAATCAAATGTCTTATTTCCTAAGTACGGCAAAGAACCCAGCAGGGATCACTTCTGGCTGGTTTATACCTACCGGTTGAACCCACCACTTGGCACAGCAAAAACCGATGTGCCACTTCAATCTGGGCAACCTTATGGATGTCCAGGAGCGGCACATCACTAACCGCATATGTCGAGATTCTGGGGTTCATGGGCAATTCGATAACTCTAGTCTACTGTGGGAGATGACTGTTGGAGTTGGTGGGGTTTATTCCTTAACCTCAGAGGTTCTTGTTAACCTCACCAAGGGTGTACCACCCCCTGCCTACTTTGACTGGAGAGGCTGGTTCAGAGCTGGCCTCCCCTTCTTCCGGGATGACTTTTGAGATGTAGTGCCCTAATTATTCCTCATGGATCTCGATAGGAGGCGGCCCCTACTTCCTAACCTTACCCATCCTGAATATCCTGTCACTCCAGAAGCAGTGCAAAGGTTCTTACAGGACGAAGTGCAGTTTATAAGCTTCTTGTCCTAAGAGAACAAAAACAAAAATTATGACAGAGTTAATCAGTATTGTCTGCCATTTTGACAACAGTAACAAACTAGATGACGCGACCGTGAGTCAGTGGCTTCTACCAGGTGGCTACTGCGATCAGGTGGTAAAATCAGATTACAAGTGAATGCGAGCACAAACATGGAGGTTAAGTATGTTGCCGATAGATGGAACCACTTTACAGACAAATCTACTTAAAGGCAATCAGTAATAGCATCGCATTTACGATAATACAAAAATACAGAGGCTAAACGTCATATGTCATCCTTACTCATTATGTAGTATTCTCCAAAATTTACGAGAAAGTTGTTTTAAACAGACTTTTGAACCACTGCACAGAACATAACCTACTCAGCGATTCCCAACATGGTTTCACCAAAGGAAAATTACTACAACAGCAATAGTCCAAATGGTAGAGTCTTTGGTTGATGGCTTGGAGGAAGGAAACCTAACGACTGCAATCTGTCTTGACTTTAGTAAGGCATTCGACTGCCTGGATCACCAGCTAATAATTAAAAAACTAGAAACATTGGGACTATCAGGCATAGTTAAAGAATGGTTTATAAGCTACCTGAAAGGCCGCACTCAATTGGTAGAACTAAGACATACAGAAAATGGGACCGTCAAAACAGCAAGATCCAGCCTGCAGCCTGTAAACCGAGGTGTTCCTCAAGGATCAGTAATGGGCCCGGTACTCTTCATTCTCTTCACAACTGATCTCCCCCAACAACTCGGAAATACTTGTAATACTATAATGTATGCTGACGATACCACCCTGGTATTTAAAGAACCAAAAACAGAAAGTCTAGAAGTAGCTTCCTATGTAACCTTGAACATGGCTTACCAATACTGCCACAATAATGACCTTGCAGTTAACACAGCTAAAACCACTCAAATAGCTTTTGGAAGAAAAGCTGACAAAGTCCCAAACCTACCAGATGTAAAGAAACAAGATGAAGCTAAATTCTTGGGCATAACTCTAGACAAGAACCTCTCTTGGACGCCTCAAGTGGATAATTTATGCACAAAGCTTAGCTCCAGCCTCTATGCGATGAAACGGATAAAGGATAACAGATGAGAGAACAATTAGGGTGGCATACTTTGCGCTTTTCGAGTCACACATAAGATACGGACTGTTAGCCTGGGGTGGAACTTCAACCACTAACATGCAAAAGGTTCTCAAGAAACAGAAAAAAGCAATCAGAATTATCGCGGGACTGCAAAGACTCGACAGCTACAGAGAGGCTTTTAAATCACTTGGACTTCTTACTGTTGTCTCTCTCTACATCGAGGAAGCTGTGATACATGCAATAGCAAAAACCCCTACTAGAAGAGGCGAAGCTCACCAATATAACCTAAGAAACAGCACCCAGTACAATCTTCTAGCACACTGAACGACTCAGTTTGAGAAGAAACCGTTATACATGGGAACCAAACTTCACAACCTCCTACCCCCAGATCTGAGAACAAGAATGAAAGAGAGCTACCACCTGCATTACACAAATGGCTTATCGAACGTCCATTTTATTCGATGGAAGAATTTCATCAACAGATTTTTGACTCTTAATGTATTTAAAAGTTATTTTCTTGTTACTGTTATTATTGTAATTTGACTTAAATACTATTCTCAAAGAATATGTAAATTAAAGAATTTTGATTGATTGATTGACACGCACTCCTCAAAGGGTTTATCTTTCTATAACATTGTGAAAATTGCGTTAAGGATTGTATATTGAGCCAATGGATATTAGAACAAATGCATTTCCAGTGTTTTATAATTTTTGTCTATTTTTATTGCTATTTTAAGAAGGTCTAGTAATATTTTTCAAAAATATTTTACTGGCTTGAAAACTGTGGCTTGTGTAACCTTAATTGGTTTTGAGTCCTCTCTGTTTTTACCAGGAGTGCCTGTAATATCACTTTTTCCCCGCCACCATGAAAATTGTGTTAAATAGTAACACCAACTTTAAAATATGTGTTTTGTTTTTGCTTTATGTGAGTATGAATTTGAGTTGGCTGAAGGAAAGCCAGCAAAGTTTTGGTTAACGTCCGTGAAATGTCTCAGTTGATGATTTACCTTTGCTTGATTTTAGTACAGTGAATAAGGAAAGAAAATAGAAGTTAGATAATATTTTTATTTTTGTGTTTGCTTGTAGACTTTCAGACAATTTCTATGTTATGATCCACTTGAAACTACAAACAATATCATCTTACCATTAGCCTCATACAAACAATGCGCTAGGAAGTGGTGTTACTTTACTGATGAACAAAAGTGATAAGCTTTGTTGGAACTAAAGGTTTATGACCAGTGATTAATTTAAAGATTCAACATTCAAGATCTTTATTGGCCATTAAATAACATTTTCAGTTACAATAGGCTTCATCATGAAAAAACATTTGACATAAAAATTAATTTACTTACTACTAATTTAGTTACATTAACCAGATGTATTTTGTAACAGATCAAACATGTTGCACTTCATGTACTCGTCAACAGAATAAAAAGCTTTTGTCTTAAGCCAAGTTGAAATCCTTAATTTAAACTTATTAATCGGTAGTTCTCTTATAGCTAATGGTAGTTTGTTGGGAATTGTAACTATTATAGATCCGAGTTAGTCTTACTTGAGGTGCTACAAGATTATATAGAAACCTAGTGTTGTAATCATGTACTAACTAGGTGTTGATATTTTCTCTAACAAACACTAAATTCTGATGTATATAAATACAAGCAAGAGTCATTAATTTAAAATTACAAAAAGACTGTCTGCAGGACTCTTGATTAAAAAGATCCGCCATTAATGCCTTTTTTGCCACAAGAAAACTTTTTTGAAGGCACCAGAGTTGCCCTTGGTTTAATGTGGTTATTGTCTAAATCTAAATTATTATTGCATGTACAAATTATGTTTTGAGTCTTATTTTCTTTTTTTTATTTATTTATTTGTTTTGGACAGAATTTTTAAACAAAAGTTTTTTGTAAGCTCAAATTTTTCTCAAACTAGTAGTGTCAAGCAATCATCCCACTTCGATCACTAACCGCACACATTACATGTTTTTGGGGGTTCAAGGTGATGAAAGCTGAACAGAACGCGGATCAATTTGAGCCGAATCGTGACCATTTTAAAATGATTGAACTACAGTTGGTGCCTTGGCTTGCAGGATCATTTGACCCAAATTAACTGATCTTCACGTTCCATAATTTGTTTAGGGAAATAAATCCAAAGAGGCATATTAAAGTATGAATAAGATATTCTGTGAAAGCAGGTACAGTGGGTACAGTGCATGCTGAACCTGATAATAGTAACTGCTGTCGAATATCAGATTCTTTCTGGACAGCCCTCCTAGACTGTACTGTAAATTAATCAATGGCTCTAATAGATGTGCAGATATGAGATGTTATTTTCTTTTGAAATAAAAGTTCTTTCTATTTGAAAGCATTTAAGAATTTCAGATACTACATATCATCTGCAACAGTTTATTTTCTGACCTTTGAATACAAAATTGATAGTATGACTACCTATAGTAATACAATATCATGTTCTCAACTAGCTACTCTTTATCAGTTAAATAGAAGATGGTACAGTAAAACAATACACACTGCACTAACTTTGTACGCACTTCTGGAGATCAAAAATTAAAATCTAGCAATTCATGTTACTGTATATTTTTTATTCATTAAAAGTAAAACACTGTGTGATAACAAAGTAATACATCACCTTACTGGCCTACATTGTACAAGCAACTAAAGCAGTAAACTAACTGATCTCACTAACAGGTGGATACAATATAACTGTAGTGGTTAAGTACTTACAACCTTTCAGATTTTTATGTTATAATAAATAGTGTTAAATGTCAACAACACCAATCATTTCACTTATACTCTTTAGGTAAAATACATCTTTAATTTGTTACATTTTAGACCTAGTCTATGAATAGTTCTTTTCTAATTATGTCTAGAAAATTATTTGCTGAAAAAAGCTCTTTACCTTACTTTAAAAACTATAAAAATATTTTGTAAGAAAAAGAACAATTATAATATAAAGGGAAAAACTCGTCCGGATTTAAAGAACAGTTGTGATATATAATCATAATTCAAACTACATAAAATATCCGATACAAATGTTTCATCAAAATAACTTTAATAAATATTTTCTATCTTAAAAAATTTGTAATTTTTAAACATTAGTCTAAATGAAACCTTATTTATTAAATGAAAATGGAAACAAATATTTCAAAATATATAATAAAATACAACAAAACGTAATGTTCCTTAAGAAATAATGAATCCTATAAAATACAATTGGGTGAGATCTGTCATTACTTCAATACACAAAGTAAAATTTATCATGTACCATACTACTTTACTAATACACAGTGGGGTAGTGTAATAGTAAGTAGGGGGTTATCAAACCTTTCACTGATTGAGTTATTGTTACTTTGGGGCTGCTAGATCAGATAGGCTATCATTTAAAAAGATAAAACAACACTTTTAAATTAAATTTTTTTTTACTAATAATACAATTAAAAGTTTAAACAATATTATCAGTATTTTCAATATAACTACTGGGCAAGGCACTAAATTAGTGATTTGTCGAATACAACGAGTCTATGGAGTCATTATCAGCTGATCAGCAGTACACAAATTACATAACGCTAAAACGTGTTTTGTGTTTTCAAAACCTTAAATAATTATCAAACTTTTGTAAACAATATTTTGCTTGCAGTTAGTATTTTATATATTTATGCAGATACAGGCATGACAACCTCCTCTCACAAGGGATTTGGCCTCGTTATATTAATGAATTCATTTTTAACAATCTTTGGTGTGATATTATTAAATGTATTAAAACACAATTCAAATTATTTCAGCGTAAACTTGCATATGATATCTTTTATGTACAACATAAATGTACCATATACACATTAAAACATTTAATCCAAATACGTATTCCTTTGTTAAATACATCAATTTAACTTTTATTTAATAATAATCTGAGTTCATAATTTGAATAAAATTAAAAAAATTCAATTAAACAATATTACCAATAAAATTTAAAAGCCTTAGTCTAGGAGCCAAAAATTATCAGTGCTGTATAATCACGTACATGATTCTTTCTTCTTCAAATCTATAAAGTATAACTTTCTAAGAACAAAAATCATTGTCAGCCACACTCATTTAATGGATTTCCAAATAATTTGTTTATATTATTTTTACACTCTCCAATATTTATGTGAGAGCTTGGTTGCAGAATGAAGCACTTTTCTCTACACTTTCAAGTCAGTTTGTTAAAACTTCACATGAAACATTGTGAGACAATAACATGTTATTTGTAACACCATTAGATCAGTAACAGTCTAAATTCACCAATATATGTGAGAGCTTGACTGCAGAATGAAGTGAACTCTACACTTTCAAGTCAGTTTGTTAAAACTCCACATGAAACATTGTGAGACAATAACATGTTATTTGTAACACCATTAGATCAGTAACAGTCTAAATTCACCAATATATGTGAGAGCTTGACTGCAGAATGAAGTGAACGCTACACTTTCAAGTCAGTTTGTTAAAACTCCACATGAAACATTGTGAGACAATAACATGTTATTTGTAACACCGTTAGATATATCAGTAAGGCTAAAGTAATCATTTCCTCTTTGTTTTTGTTATAATTTTGATCATACAAATTTATACTCAACTCTTTATCTGTTTAAATAATTGTTTTAGAAACTGCATTACTCTTTATTATAAGAAATAGACATTTATAAAATTTTCAGCCTCCATTGAGAAGAATTCCCTTTCTACAGATTAACAACCTGAGGTTCACCAATTCATAGACAGAATTTGACATTAATTAAACAAAGTAAAATGATGTACAGAAAATATGCTTACCACCTTACATACTCCATACCTTTTCTAGTATCAGATTATATGTAGTATGAGTGTAGATGCACTTTTTTTTTCTTTTAATTTTAATATTGATGATGAATGATTTGAAAGAATTACAGTATTCTGAACATTTGCCACCATTATAAGATATAAAAAGCACAGTACATCTCGAGGATTGAAAACTTAAGAATGCTAATGTTTTCTTCAGGTATCCAAAATAAACTTAAGGTCCTAAGGTTAAGCATTCACTAAAATAAATCAATGATCTCGCCTTGACAACAGAATAAATTGTACATTATCCAGCACTGACCGTGTTCTTGAGATTGATCTGCAACATACCACCACCACTGAATCTAACTAATATTTGTGATCTGTGGAACAAACATGGTAATGTTTTATACATGGGGGAAATAAAGAAGAAGGATCGAATTAAGTTGTTCTTCAATAGCAGTGAGTCCTCTGTAAGTGTAAGAACAATTTTGAAAATTGGTGAGATGAGGTTTTAAAACAAGTAGAAGATTCGATTATACTTCGTTCGTGTAAGGAACAAACAGGCATGCACCTACTTCATGGAAAAGATCAAATTCTTGCATACAAATTTATATAAAAAGATTATTTTCAACCTGTAGAAGTGCAAGTTAACTTAAAAACTAAAAAAATGTTTTGGAGTCAGATTGTTAAATGTAACTGGTGCAAAACTCTCATCTGATATAGAATCTGTTGAGGCCTTTATTTCTTGACGAAAGCGGCTTGTTTTGGTACCTTTAGCCAAAAAGACACTTGTACATGGAGCCTAAGTTAGTGCTTCTGGTCAAAAATTGGCTAAAGACCGGATGATTTTCATGCCTTGCTCTAATGTTAGTGGCATTCACAAGTTGCAAATGCTTTTCACTGATAAATCATAAAGTTCCAGACCTTTTAACCCTTTAAGGAGTATGGACGTCATATGATGTCTTCTTTTGATAGGCTAAAATGAGTAATGGATGATACCCAAAAAATTACCAAAAGAAGTAAGAAATATAATATTTAAAATCTTTTAAAAATGTTTATTTATATTTGAAAGCTTAATTAAAAAGGACTACGTGTTCTACAAATCAATATTTTATTACTTTTTCAAAATCAAATGTCTTATTTCCTAAGTACGGCAGACTCAATCAGTATTGTCTGCCATTTGGACAACAGTAACAAGCTAGATGGTTGCTCAACAAATATGTCACTCTCACAAGATAAAATATATGGCCACAGTATGCAGTATACAAGGAATGGCTAGTATAATGTGGTGGCATATTCTGGCATAAAGCGATGCGCGCGCGAAGCGACCTTGAGTCAGTGGCTTCTACCAGGTGGCTACTGCGATCAGGTGGTAAAATCAGATTACAAGTGATTGCGAGCACAAAAATGGAAATTAAGTATGTTGCCAATAGATGGAACCACTTTACAGACTAATCTACTTAAAGGCAATCAGTAATAGCATCACATCGTCATATGACGTCCGTACTCTTTTGGGCCACTATAAGAATATACGTCACATGACGTCCTTACTCATTATGTATAGTTTACATGCACTCCTTAAAGGGTTAAGAATGACAATCAACCCTTCCCCAACCAATAATATTGGTTCTGTTTTGCACACAAACTAAACTAAAGTGTTGATGACAAAAACACTTGCCAGTAAATGGTTTCACACACACACACACACTTCATTTCATCAGTAGGAATGTTTCTTAAAAAAAAAAAACAATTCCAATAAGTCCTACTGATTCTTGACAACTGTCCTGAACATCTGATGAACATAAATTTAAGGTCTGGTGATGGTTATATCTGCATATAATTTTTTCCTTCAAATATTACCTTGCTGGTTCAATCAACAGATCAGAATGTTGTGCAGTGTCTTGTCAAGCACTGACGAACACTAAACTCAAAGATGTCAAGTTTAAGTCTGTAGTTTTTTTATGGATAAATCTATGCCTCTCTCTAACTTTATTACATGTTTATCAAAAAAATAAATATTAATGTAATGAACAACATAAAACAAAGATAGTTAAGCGACTCAAGAGAAGCAATGATTGAACACCTCGGATATGATCATCGTGTGTGACTTGACAACAGCTGACATATTATATGCCTGGATAGCCAGAGAAGAAAAATAATAACAGATGATGAGATCGTATCAGATGTACTCAATACTGGCGACAAGAACGAGGTGGACTCTCATGTGTGAGTACAATAGACACTAACACTAACACACTAGAGTTCAGAACTTGGACTTCCAACTCTGTAAGTTGAAAATGTATACATTATCAACACATGCAAAGGGCAAGTGTGCTTAGTATGGCAAAAGAAATTTTTCAAGATAATAATAGTTTTATTTAATGCACTGTTTTATTAAGTAAATGTATTTTAACTGTATGTATTGTATCAATGATTTATTAAATTCTAAGTCTAATCTGAGTTGTTTTTATTTATTTAATTACTCACTCATTTTGTTGAGTAAACCGTTTCCAAGAACTGAGCACACCTAAAAATACAGCCTAGACTATTACAATATGCAATTGTATCACTCTTTCCTATAATAATTCAGAATTTTTTACATAACGTAAATTTATCAAAACAAACAGATTGGTAAATCTATAACTCCATAATAATAACAATTTTAGAGTAAACTATTAGAAAAATATTATATATCTGACTAAAAACTACATAAAAACAAAGAGCCACTACACTGGAATGTGCGTTGGTAAATATTAAAACAATTTAAAGCAGTGTTATTTCTATTGCTGTAAAATAATATTTCATATACCTATATTACAAAATTATACTTATTTCTGTAAAACTCTCTAACTACTAAGAAATTCAGAGAAAACAAGATACAGCAAAATAATATTGGTAATACCACAAAAATCAGCCTTTAAAGTGCATAAGAGGAGAAATATATTGTAAAAATATGACAGTATTTGAAGTGTATGTACATGAGACACGTCTCAACTGTTACATGTGGCAGAAACATTCTGGGTGGCGTCGAGACCTATCCTGTCGTAGCCTCCTGGAGGCAGAGTCCCCGTACTGGATTCCAGAACCTATGCGATCAGGGTCCAGCTCACCTGAAAATCATTGAGTTTTAATGTTAACTACAAAATCAAAAAGTTACTAAAAAATTCAAATTCTTTATTGCCAGAACGTATTTACAGCAGTGTCAGAAACAAATTCAGCACAAACAATCATCTATGATATACATTGCCTAGGCCTAGCCTAATTCATATAGGTATGACTTTTTAATAAGTTACCAGTACCACACAGAAATGTACCCTACAGAGATTTAAGACAACCATAGAAAAGTTTTTAAACATAAAGCATACTACTCAGTTAAGGAGTTTGAAGAGGATAAATTAGACAATCTAGAATGACTTGTAAGTAGGCCTGATCTAATCTAGGCTAGCATAATATGTTTTTACTATGTTTAATTTTTGTAAAAATTGACTCTGTCTAATTACACTGTATATTGCATACAGTGACATTAAATATTCTGATTCTGAACTGAAAATTCAATATTTTCACTCAGTTTTAACAGATAAGAGTATATCTGAAAAAGATCATCAGTACCTATTATTAATTTAAGTGTTTGGAAAAAATTAAAAGACAATAATCTAGGAAATTACTAAGATTTCTATAATGTTCAAGATTTCTATTACTTACTGATATTTTTGAAAATTTGAGAAAGATTTGTTTGATTGCTATAAACTTGATCCAGCCCATTATTTGACTGCTCCAAGTCTTGCTTGGGACGCTAAGTTGAAATTACAAAAATTGCACTTCAGTTGATACACGATTACAACATATATCTGATTAATTCAAATTCAAATTATTCACATAATTTATACAATTACATTTAAAATTATACAAATAAAGAATGGCATCAGTTGTATTTTATTTAAAAACTTTAATATTTCCATAAATTCTTCTAATGAATATCAAACTTTATTGGTTAAAAACATTTTAAGGTGTTTTTTAACAATAAATTATTTTCTATACTGAGTAAGTCTTTTTGAATTTTATTTATAAAGTTAATTCTTGCCGAGCTTGGTTTCTTATAATGAAATTCCGAATGTTTATGTACTGCCAATTGGATTCTATTTAGAGTAAAATAGTCGTGACTTGACCCTAATTGAGGTAATTTATAAACATTTGATCTGACTATCATTACTGTTTCCAGTATATACATTCAATAGACAGTTAAAATTCCCAATTTAGTAAAATAATCTTTCACAGAATCCCGGTCCTTAAAATTATTATTATTCTAATTGCCTTTTTTTGAAGTTGCAGAATGCTTTGCAGATTTTTATTACTAGTGGCCCCATACAACACAACACCAAAGGTTATATGAGAATGTGTATGAGCATAGTAAATGGTTTTTTGAATTTCTATTGAGCAATATTTGGAAATGGATTGAAGGGCAAATAATCTGGAAGAGATCTTTTTTGCAAATCCAAAATGTGCTCATCCCAAGTTAGGTTCCCATCCAAAAGTAATCCTAGAAATTTGGTTTCTGTTAACTGATAAATTTTTTTGTCTTATTTACAAACGACATGCCTCAATACAGTATTTGGACAGTCTGTCATACACTCATGTATGCAGATGATACAACCCTTCTCTCTTCAGAAAACTCTACTGAACAATTGGCAGTACGCTCATACACCTCATTGAACATGGCATACCAGTACTGCCACTACAACGACTTGGTAGTTAATATGTCTAAGACTAACCAGCTAGCAATTGGTAGAAAGCGAAACCAGGTACCAGCCCTACCAGATGTTGATGTAAAGCCACACACCAAATTTCTGGGAGTGATAATCGATGAAAAAATGTCATGGACACAACATATTGACAAGCTATGTAAGAAATTAAATACCAGTCTCTATATCTTGAAGCGAATAAAAACAATCAGTAACACCCCAACTGTAAAGACTACTTACTTTGTAATATTTGAAACCCATATTCAATACGGGATAGCCGCCCGTAGAGGAACAACTCAAGAGAACCTACAACAACTACTGCGACTTCAGAAAAAAGCTATAAGGATTCTTAACTGCCTGGGCCCCAGAGACACCTGTAAAGAAGCCTTTAAGAACCTAAAAATCATGACAGTGATTGCCCTCTATATTCGGGAGGTTATACTGTATGTTGATGGAAAGAACCTACCTCGAGCTGCTGACCACCACGACCACTACACCCGAAATCCTGCAAACTACCCACTACCAGCCCACCATCTTACACTGTATGAAAGAAAACCGTCATATGCTGACAAGAAGCTGTACAACATATTACCACAAGAACTAAAAGCTCTTAAAGGAATGAAGCTGAAGGCATCACTGAATGACTGGCTGACAACAAGACCCTTCTACACCCTAGATGAATATGTGCACTGGAAAGACATTCAAGAGTGACATTATTTTTGTATACAATTTGAATTGTATCCACTGTAAACTGACGCTATACATTTCTCTAAGAAATGTTGTAATAAAGAGTTTCTGATAACAAATGGGAAATATTTGAATAAATTTCTAACATAAACACGTGGTAATCTTGGTAGTGTATTACATTTATGTTTTCATGTTCTCACATTCATATTTCACATTTCAAAATGTTTCTAAATAAATGGTGAATTTAACTTCAGAAGAAGAAAAAAAACTTTACCAAATTGAAAAAATTAATCAAAGAATTTAAAGAGCAGATCAGAATTTATAAAGGAAACAGGATTTTTCTGAACATTTGCCATTGTTCAGTGATACAAAAAAATCCATCATTGCGTTACTGATTTTTGGTATCACTGAACGATGGCAAAGTTCCGGAAAAATCTTGTTTTCTTATCAATCCTTCCATCATCAAAAACAAACTTTAAACAAAGAATTGATGAATTTAATTTTTTGTTTAAGGTAAATTTTTACAATATCAAGCAATGGATAGATTGTTATCAAAAGATGCTAGTTTAGGCAAGAAATTAGTTGCACTTCCAAACAATAAATTCACAATTCCAACAAAAAACAACAATTTCTTGTGCTGGAACAATTTTTTTGAAGAGAAAATTGGGAATGGGGATAGAAGAAAGTTTGATATTGTTGCTTAACGAATAAAAAAATCTGTAAACGTACATTTTAAAAAAAGCATAATAAAATCTGCATTTAAAAACAAAGTTCCTGTTAGTATTCAATTCAATGTAGATCAATGAAAAAATGGTAACAATGATATATTTCTTAACAAATAGACAGTACAATAAACTTGAGAAACACAAGAAAAACAATATAGGAATCAGAATAAAAATGTCTTATAATCCTAAAGAATTGGTATAATCAAATAGGGAAATTTAATGGCATTGATACAACAAAGAGTTTGAGAAATATCTCTGGTTCACAGAATGATATAATTACCAATATTAATTTTTCAAAATTCTGTTACAAATGCGATTTGTTATGTTGTTGTTTCAGAGAAATTTTCAGCATATGACATGATTAAAAATGATATTAGAGAAATTCAATAAAGGTTTTCAAATATTTTATAAACCATTTGTTAATTTTGAGCAAATGTTAAAGACACAAATAGAAAGTAATCATTTTAATTTTAAATAATATCTCAAAAAATGGGGATGATATAAAAAAAATTTATTTCAAGGTAACCTCAAGAGTTGGGCCAGAAGTGATAATTTAAATAATTCTTTAATATTTACTGATCATATATACCAAAGTTCATTGAAAAAGCTATAGTAATTATAACAGGGGTGGATTCTGAAAATGTTGTATTTTATAAATTTTTACAATAAAAGTTTTCATATTTCTATGAATATTAAGAAATAGAGGAATGATTTTACCCTCGTGGATACCTTAAGCCGAAAAAGTTAGGTATTTACTATATGTGTATTAAATTTCATTAAAATTAGTTTAGTAGCTTCCGAGGTATGATTTTTTAAAGAAATACATGAAAAGTTGTAAGGGCATGCCCTGAGTTATACGTTACTAATTTTTATCAAGCTATTGGAAATCTGGATAGCTCAGTGGTAACGTGTCCGTCTTTAAAGCTCGAGATTCTGGATTTGAATACCAGGCCTCGAGCGCACGTTTTATTGGAACATAGTTGTTACTGAGTGGTTGGGGACGAGTCTTTACACGAGTAGCCATAGTGTAATGACTAATAGAACAAACCGAGTGGTGACAACTGTGGTTGGTGCACCATTTGTCGAACCCTAACTCTACTCACGAGTGGCTATAGTGTAATGACTAATAGAACAAACCGAGTGGTGACAACTGTGGTTGGTGCACCATTTGTCGAACCCTAACCCTACTCACGAGTGGTCATAGTGTAATGACTAATAGAACAAACCGAGTGGTGACAACTGTAGTTGGTGCACCATTTGTCGAACCCTAACTCTACTCACTAGTGGCTATAGTGTAATGACTAATAGAACAAACCGAGTGGTGACAACTGTGGTTGGTGCACCATTTGTCGAACCCTAACCCTACTCACGAGTGGCCATAGTGTAATGACTGATAGAACAAACCGAGTGGTGACAACTGTGGTTGGTGCACCATTTGTCGAACCCTAACCCTACTCACGAGTGGCCATAGTGTAATGATTAATAGAACAAACCGAGTGGTGACAACTGTGGTTGGTGCACCATTTGTCGAACCCTAACCCTACTCACGAGTGGCCATAGTGTAATGACTGATAGAACAAACCGAGTGGTGTGTGGTTGGTGCACCATTTGTCGAACCCTAACCCTACTCACGAGTGGCCATAGTGTAATGATTAATAGAACAAACCGAGTGGTGACAACTGTGGTTGGTGCACTATTTGTCGAACCCTAACCCTACTCACGAGTGGCCATAGTGTAATAACTCCAATGACTTCTCCAACAAAAAGACCCAACTTATGCTCCTAACTATAAACGTTGGACAGTAGCAGTGCAAGGCTACTGTAATTGCATCCAATTACAGATAGGAATTTTCTTTTTCTTTTACTTAAAGCCCTTGTCTGTTACCAGCCTCTAAGTTTACAACCCAGCCAAGCCAACCAAATTTGGGCTGAAAGTATTTGTTACATCTATTATTTCGAGCCATACTTTGGTAAACCATATATTGTCACACTCAGAACTGCTGAAAACTACACAAACTGTGACAAGTTTGTGTGAATCATTAGTAAAGGATCCAAAAAATCCACCATCAGGTCATCATTTGTACGTTGATCGCTACTACAGTAGTCCTGAGCTCGCAAATGAGTTGCTAAAAAAGAACATTCTCTTGACGGGTACTGTAATGCAAAATAGGAAGGGAATGCCCAAAATTGAGACAAAGAAAATGAAGCAAGGGGATGTTAGGGCTTTCAGAAAAGGAAATTTAGCAGTATTGTACTGGAAATATAAGAGGCCAGTGACACTCCTCAGTTCCAAAAATAAAGCTAGCAAATTAGACATGCCTGCAGTGGCAAATAAAAACCCTTCTAAAGAGCCAACAATGAAACCGAATATGATAATTGACTATACAAAACACATGGGCGATGTGGACAGATCCAACCACTATATAAGTAACTACCAATTCATGAGACGGACAAAAAGATGGTATCAAAAAATGTTTTTCTGGTTGGTTGAAGTAGCCACTGTAAATTCATATTTTCTATACAAATAAGTGTCCAGGAAATGAATGGCAAACAACCTATGACTTTAGAATGAAATTAGTTGAGCAGCTTGTTACTGACCACATGAGCCAAACCACCAGAGCACCAAGACGTCCAGGACGTCCTGCTCGTGAACAAAAAATGAAGAGGTTGGATGGAAGGCCACACTTGATGGGAAAAGCTCAAAGAGGAAACAGATGTGTCGTATGTTACAAGAAAAATATTAGAAAAGAAACTGTGTACATATGTAAAACATGTCAGGAAAAGCCTCATTTGCACCCGGAAGAATGTTTTGAGGCATACCATACTAAGGAAAAATATGCCTGAGTGGAGTTATAAATTCATGTTTTATATAATATTGTAAAATATAAGTAAGTTTTGAATTCAATTAGCACTTTCTGTACTAACTACCTAAATTATTCAAACAAATATTGGAAAACCAGGACAGTGATGTTTCGAAAGATTACAAGAGAGCTCGCAATAACCTGAATAAATTGGTGTGGAGGACTAAGAAAGCCTTTTTTGCAGAAAAGTTGTCATGCAATAAAAATCCAAAAGAATTTTGGACGTGCCTAAAGAAATGTAATGTTGTTGGAAATAACAAAAATAAAAGTTTCCCACTTCAATTAAATATTGATGATATAAATAAGTATTTTATTGAAATGGGGTGTGGAAAAGAAGTAAGTGCCGAAAAAATTGCCTTCTTTAAGGAAAACAGGTGAGAGGAAGTGGTAAAGGATTTCATCTTTTCAACAGTAACAAGTGACGAAGTAAAATCAGCAATGAATGAAATCAAGTCAAAATCAGTCGGGAGTGATGAAACTTCAATAGATATGATCAAGGCTGTGAGTCCGTATGCCATAGAGGTCATTACACATTTGATAAATGAGTCATTAATAAATGAGATTTTTCCTGAAAACTGGAAAATTAGTCTTGTACACCCTTTGCCAAAGGTGGCAGCCCCTAAATGTGTCGAACAGTTAAGGCCCACATCGATATTGCCCGCAATATCCAAGATTCTCGAGAAAATTCTAACAAGACAAATTGTTAATTATATGGAAAGAGAAAACATTTTGCCAAAAACAAAATCTGGTTTTAGGAAAAGCTACAGCACATGCACTGCCCTGGTAAACTTATTCAGTGATCTGATCGATGAAAGAGACCAAGGAAAATATAGCTCAGTTGTAATGCTTGACTATTCACAAGCATTTGATTCAATAAATCATGAACTGCTGGTGGCGAAGATGCATTATTATGGATTTGGCAAAAGTGTAATAGATAGGGTCAAATCATATCTAGATGATAGGAGCCAGATTACAAAGTTGGGAGCTGAGGCATCCGCTGTCTTGTTTAAACGTAGAGGTGTACCTCAGGGAAGTTGTCTGGGCCCAATTCTTTTCAACCTGTACACATCAGATTTTCCTTCATGTGTGCAAAACAGTGGAGTACACCTATATGCAGATGACTCACAATTGCACTTGTCATATGCACCTGGCAACATTGAAGAGGCGTTTCTGAGGATTAACTCTGATCTAGAGAGAATCAGCCAGTGGTCGCATGACAATGGCCTTAAACTCAATGTTAGCAAGTGCACTGTGATTCATCTTGCCCCACACAACCTTGTAGAGGCCCTAAGTGACAGGGGTTCCGCAATTCGTTTTGTTTTCAAATTGAAATGCTTTGATCATGTTTCTCCTTATTGAGATGCTGTTGGCCTATTGCCGATGGAAACTGTGTGCAGGATACAAACCTGTATTTTAATTCACAAGGTTCTGTCTGACGGAGAGCCGCAGTACTTAAGCGGGAGGCTCTCATCCCGGAAGGAGGTTTCAAAATACAGAACCCGTCATGTCATGCACTTGCTACACTTTCCAAAAGTGAACCTGGAGTTGGGTAGGAGGAGCTTCTCGTACTTCGGCCCAAAATTGTACAACGACCTCCCCAAAACCTTCAAACGAGTAAAACTAGATTCATTTAGAATAAAAGTAAAGGATTTTTATAAAAATAGCCATGTAGTTCAAGTTAGTTCATTATTTAGTTACTGTTAAGTTTAGTGTGTACTTGTTTAATATTGTTTGTTGCACCTATTTTAAATATTTATAAGGATTGACCTAAGTTATTCTGAAAAACAGTCTTGTACTGAGAAACACTTGGAAATAAAAGGCATTTTTATTCCAACCATAACAGCGTGGTTACCGCTAGCTTAACTGAAAAAGTTTATATAAATCGCTGACTCACTCAAATTCAGTTATTATTTACAAATATGTGGTGAGTAATTATAACAAAATATATTTAAATGTTTACTTGAAATTATACAAAAAATATTGTATTACATAGGTTTATAAAAATGTTATTCCAATACAGTTGTGAGCGCTGCATTGGCGTGGGTTGGTCTCGTAATCAGGATCCTAAACTTCCGAGTCCGTCTGGTACTCCACATCGTCCATGTTGTCACCCTCATCGTTTGAACTCAATACTGGCTCTGTTGTACGCTTTGAACTTGGTTATTGTACACCACTTGGTCCCGGGGGAAGATGCATTGTTTTGCACAATCACTTACTACTTTAAAAATCATTAAAAATAATGAAAACGTCTAATGTGAAAACAATGTGCATAAAAATGCAGGAAAAGTACCTCCCGAGGAGCGAGAAATACATTGTTGTGATAGCTCGAGTACTGGCCGCACACTGACCCCATTTCAGAACAAAGGCTCTGTGGTAACCACAGTTACCGCCCGCTCCTAGCGCAGCATAGCAGCAGTAACCACAGTTACCGCCCGCTCCTAGCGCAGCATAGCAGCAGTAAACAGAGTTACCGCCCGCTCCTAGCGCAACATAGCAGCAGTAACCAGAGTTACCGCCCGCAGCGAACGTGTTAAATATATTTTTTTCTTACTAAATGATGGAGTTTTTAAAAGAGATAAATAAAGTAGGTGATCTGAGACATAAAGAATACAAGAAATTAGCTGACTCAAAAGAAAAAAAGCAAAAAATTGTAAATTTAGAGAAAATAAAAGACGAATTCAGGTTAACAATAATTACAGTGTTAGAAGTTTGCAAAAAGCACCTGCCAAACAGATTTTTGACTGTCCTAGACAACAGAAAGATCAAAGACATGCACAAAGTAAATGTACGCTTAGTTGTTACTGGAAAAAAGACAAAAAAAAGAAAGGATTTTGCACTGATTTACTAGTGTCTCCAAAAGTGCACCAAAAACCCACATACATATCTACTTGTATATGTATATATAATTTTAAAGCATTATGTAGTAATAGACACTTAGAATAGATCATAAATATTAAACATACCTTAACTAAGCATAAAATAACTTAAAATGTTCAACTTATGTTCAACTTACCAGTTTGTATTTTAGCTAGAATAGTTTTGCAGCATTTAAGAAATGCTTCTTCTACATTTTCTCCAGATTTAGCACTGGCTTCCAGGTACATTAAGTCTAAAAAATAACATATTTTTTAGAATAATAAATCGTAAACTAAAACCCTTTTAAAATTCTTTTATTTCAGACACGTGTTTCGGTTTATTATTCTAACATAAAGATAACCCTATAATGTGGAGTTCATAACATAACATATTTTTTATTTGTTGTATATTTATTATTTTATTAATCTTATATCTGGCAATGAAAATGCTCTCGCTTTTTTTTGTAAATTTGCAATAAATATTTTTTACACTCAAACCATAAAGTATATGACGTTTTTCCAAAATACAAGTTGATTTATATACCAACACAATACGTACAGTATAATATATATATATATATATACAATATAAATATGTGTGTGAAGAGGGGGAAATGTGTAATGTACCTTAGGAATCATGGACTGTGTGTCTGACTTGCACTGACTAAAACCCTAAACCTCTTCCTCTCTGACATTGTTTCTTCTCCCGCGGGACCACCATACTTCGAAGAGAGTCATTTGCCATGGCTCTCCCTGCTAAATAGCACAAGATGGCATTTGCTTCCTGCTTCGCTCCGCTTCGTGTAACTCCTTCATGACTTCAGCAGCCTAGGTACATATTTTCTTCCACACGCTTTCCTATGACAGCATCAACCACGCCAGGTTTTCCGGTGTCAATCGTGGTCTTAAGTATGTTTCGAGTATACCTCGAGAAGTACTGAAATGTGAGCACACAAAAATACATGCTCCTTGTTTTCCTCTCAATTCCTTCACATGCCGGGCAGTCCACGGAACCCTCGTACTTGAATTTGTACAAGTACGCCCAGAAACAATCATGTCCTGGAATCACTCGTGTGAGGTAGTGACTGAGTTCTCCGTGTGACCGGTTCACTCACGCCTCCTCTTCCGAGATGAGTCAACGTGTCCACTATCCCTTAGTGGAGATTTCCCACATACTCAGCGGGGTATGCTCGCTTTTCTCGCCTTGGCAGATCTTCTTTGTCGGTATAACGTCCTTCGTTCTGCAGCTAGTTGCTCAAACGGGATCATTCCGATTTACGTTGGTGGCATCTTCTGATATTGTGTGGAAAGCATAGACCACTGACCGTGACAGTGTGGTAGCTACCAGAGGCCTTCTTGCTGTTCTGCTCAGAGTAACACACTGAGGTACCGGATGGGAGGACAGTAGCAGATGTGCCAGGTCTCATAGTTGCAGAAAGAAATATTCTTCATTTTACTATGAATCAGTGAAATGGTTTGGTTTAAAAAAAGTAAAACTGTAAACCCTCACACATAGTTCCTATCCTAATCTAACCACCAGATGGTCTAAAATACGCTCAATTAAATCAATGAGTGCTGTAACAGTTGATGTTGTACTGAGGAAACCATGCTCTCTGTCTGTCAATAACTTGTTCCACTTCAGATGTCCTAGAAGGCGGTTAAGCTCAACTTCCTCTACAGTAGTATTAGAGAAGGCTGACAGCAATTAAATCGGCCAGTAGTTTGAGGAAATCTGAATTGTTGCCCTGCTTGTGATTGCCATATATACTATGAAACATTTCTTAAACTAAATGAAAAGATTCCTTGGAAGAAAGATTTAGTGGTTATGTGAACAAGGATGGAAGATTGTTCATCTTTGCTGTATTTAATAGTTTTGGCTGATACTGTTCCTGCTGATGTTCTAGGTTTTAATGAGTAAATTATGTTCTTGGGTACTTGGTTGTTCAGAGTCATAAGCTTAGGAGACATTACATGTGCTACTATTATGTCTAAGGGTATTACCAATGTTGACAAAATAAATAACAATTTTGGGGTCATCTATTAATCCCACACAGACACACAATTTCATTTTTGATTCCTGTTCATTCTTTGGATTTCTTTCACCATCTCCCACAGAGTTTAGCTCTTATTGCTGGCTTGATGTATATGTTCTTCACTGGCCAGACATCCAAGGGCTCTCAACCATGACTGTAGCTAGAACAGCAAAAGAAGGAAGGAATCCTTCCTATCCTCTTCTCTTCCAGATTGTATTTCTGCCATGCAGTTTGATAAAAATACAATACAACCCTTTTCAAAACCATACCTTCAGTGTTATTCATTCTCCTCTTAGATTTTTGTGCCTTTTCCAAACTAGTTATACGGACATTTTGCATTTAGGGCAGAGACAATAATATTGGGGAAGTCTGTGTAAGTGTCTTCCATAATGTATAAAAAAGGCAGAGACCTGGTTACTCTTGAATGGATCAGAGCAGAGTACCATGTAGGATCAGTGGTGAGTAGTAAAGGTTGTCCTTATGAAGGTATCTTGTTACTGACGGTCTTTTGATTAGACTCAATAAAAAGGTTTTAGAAAGCCTTCAGAAGACAATATCAGGAGACAAGCCCTCTCCAGTGTTTTGTTGCCCTCTTCATTGAGACTATATGGCAGTAGGGATACATGGGCATTGTGGATTGTATGGTGGAACAGAAAACATAATGACTAGACCCCATATCCCGGTTGCCTATACAGGATGTTCATTTGAAAACTTCAAACTCAGATTAAAAGACTTATAGCCCAAGTATCAAAATTATGTAAATGGGAGTGTGTAGTACTAATTGGGGAACAACAAAAATTATATTCAAAATGGAGGTGCTCACCCCCATGCTTCCCGTACCCAAAGCCAAAATTTTTAAATGGCAACTAATACCTTGTGACACCTCAAATTGAAGAATCTCATAAGAAATGCTGTATATTGGTAAAAAAACTGAAATCGACCAAGTTGTTTGGTAACAGCAGCCAATAATGTAATTTCTTACACAATTATTAGTGTATAAACTACTGTACACTGCTAATAACAACAAACTTTCCCACTTAATACTGTTGTAAATCCTTTGTAAACTTTAAATCAAATATTCAAATTGGTAACCATTGTTGTTCAAGCAAAAAAATAACCTATTTTCAAATTCTTGCCTAAACTTTCTAAAAGTTTCTCTGGTTAAGCGTCTGCACTCAGCAATTATCCTGTTTTTCAAGTCTTGGACACCAGTGGGATGTCTTGGACAGACAACAAAATGGCTGACTGACTACAGTCTATGTGAAGTGGCTCCCAGTATAAGTTTCATTTAAGTATGTAATTCTCCAACATATAGTTACTCACTTGTGCAGAGGTTTACCTGGTCACTGTAAGTCTGTAGGTCAATGTAACATTAAGACTAATAATTATCACCACAAGAATAGAACACACTCTAAAATACTCAAGGAACTGACCACAATCTTGATGTGAGGCAAACAATTACGATTAACAAGACTTCACTAACTTATAAGATTCTTTTTTTCTCATAAAATTACTTGCATATAACATGAATGCTTTTCAAATGTTGTGGGGAAGGAAGTTATAAGTAATACACAAGTGAACATATGGCAGCAATGAAGGCCCAATAGTGTCAACAACTGCTGACATTGACAGCCCAGCACATTCCATCGGCTAACACTGACCTACCTCACTCACACAGACCTGAGACATTCAGTGTCAGCATTACCACACCTCTCATTGTTGGTACTGCTTTTTTTATCGGACAAGGCATTTGATTGTCATTTAATCAAACCCCTTATACAATTTGGACAACTTGGGGTCTGTCAAATCAAGTTATAAAAAAACAGTATTTGCATGACCACAACCTTATTTTGACAACTTGGAGTCTGCCAAACCAAGTTATAAAAAAACAGTACTTTCATGAAAATCTTTTTATCATATGACAGCAGCAACCAGCCAAAGCTAGCCTAAAAAACTGTCCACATACTTTAACAGAAGACTCATTAGTTTTATTAACAATTTGAACCATTATTACTGGATCCAGGCTGTACCATTCCTGTAATAGACGTTCTCTACCTTATACTTTTAGGGTACCAGAGCAAGCCTAACTAGCAAAAATGTCTAACTAACCATGCAGGATCTGCAACATAGGTGTAAAATACTCTGCTGTATGCTGCACCGGACTTTGTAAAAAATGGCACCATTCAAAATGTATAGGGCTATCTCAGAGTGACTTTAAAAACTACTGAAAGCAGGCAAAGAATCATGGCAGTGCAAAAGATGTGTGCAGCGACAACCCACAGATCCGCAGGGAATATCAAGAGGATGGCAAACCCACAATCAATATATTTCAGGAAGAATACTTTGAATGCGACCCCATTAATACTTCATACGAAGTTGAAAATCATTTTAATATTTCAGAACAACCCACCTTCTGTTTTAACTCAAACAACAATAAATAACTCATTAAGGGAGCTGGAAACTAGCATCACTGAGACCAACCTAGAAGAAAGTAATTGTGATACTTATTGTAGTATCACTAGATAAAGGAATACGACATTTTCCAATATATAATTTTTTATTTTGTGCAAGGCCTTTCTGAATCAAAGATTCCATCATCAGGCACTTCACAAAATAAAAAAAAATTATATATTGGAAAATGTTGTATTCCTTTATCTAGTGATACTACAATAAATAGTTTTTCCAATGCTCCAAGATTCTACATACAATTGTGATACTGATAAACTGGCCATGGCAACACTGGCTACTATGGAGGCAATTGCTGAAGAGACCAGGGGTAAGGAAAATAAATACCAAGTAAAAATTAAACAACTGGAAGAAAACCTTCATGAAATTTATCCTGAAGCAGAAAAAAGAAAAACATATTACTCAGAAATTCATATGAAATTTGAGGAACATGACAAAGAACAGCAACAAGTTATTAGCGAATATAGTGAAGAAATCAATAACCTCAACAAGATTATATTAAATCTAAAAAGGAAGCTAAATAAAACACAGAACATTAAGAACAAAGATGTAGAAATTATGAGTAATAAAGAATGTCAAACAGATGTATACACTTCTAATATGCAATCTTCATTACTATCTGGGACACAGATTAAAGCACAAGAGTTTGAAAACTGCTTAAAAAATATGATAGATAGATTAGAAGCCCTATGAAACAAAAAACCATGAACATTTTGCAAACAAAAACAAACAGACAAATAAGACCAGAAAATCCTATTTTCCAATTTAACAAAGAATTCAACAAAGAAAATTAACCATTTTGAAGTGTCTCCAAAATGCACAAATACCAGAGCATTGATGAAGCCTTGCATGGAATCGACGCAAGAAATCAATTCAAATCAAGTTATTAAATTAGACAGTGTACCCTTAAGTATTTTAGTTAAACAGGAGTTAAGTGATGATGAGGATATTGATACACCTCAAAATAGGATCATCTGTAGGAAAGTTATCAGAAGAACTGCAGTTAGTTCAAACACTGGCCGCTTGTCTTTCCTAAACTCCATGGATGAAAGTAATATAACAAACCTAAAAAGTTTTACTTTTATCCCAGACGAAACCCCCCTGATCTCCCCCAATTGAACCTAGACTATGACTGGGAAAAAGCATGCGGATTTCCAAAAACAAAAGTAAAGCTGTGTGGCATGTAGTGAAGTCAGAGTTAGGTATTAGTACGACTAAAAAACAAGACTGTACAAGACTCAAAATAAAAGATGAAATTTGTGTAGACACTAAGCACATTGCTCATCACCTCAATATTAAGTTTGTAAATACTACTTATAAAATTAGTGCAAACCCACAGATCAACTCTGCGATTCAACTTTTAAGTAACTTTAATTGTAATAAGCAAGCCTCATTTGTCTTTAAAAATGTTAGTGCACAAGAAGTCCATAGAGTAATAATGAGTCTGAGGAACACAAAATCCGTTGCGTGGGATGAGATCCCAGTGCAAGTGCTGAAGGCTTCTGCGTTTTACATCTCACAACCTCTGGCTTTAATTATTAACCACTCTTTCATGTGCGGTCAATTTCCCTCGCAACTTAAATATGCAGATGTAATACCAGTTTTTAAAAAAGGGAAAGGCAAGACCCTAACAACTACAGGCCAGTGTCAATATTACCTAGCATATCGAAGGTCTTTGAAAAGATAGCCCACAAGCAATTATGTACATATTTAGAAAACAATGGTTTCCTCTGTAAAAATCAGTATGGCTTTCGCTCTGGCCACAGCACTATTGAGGCAGCATCTGAAATGATTGAGCAAATTCTAGAGGCCTTGGATGGGTCGCAGGATACTGCTGGTATTTTCTGTGACCTATCCAAGGCCTTTGACTGTGTAAATCACTCATTACTTGTAAGTAAACTTAAATTTTATGGAATCTTAGGTAAGCCTTTGGAATGGTTCCAATCATTCCTTACTGATAGGAAGCAAAGAATATTACTCAACAATAATGGCATAAAACATACATCATCATGGGCAAACATATGTAGTGGTGTACCACAAGGATCTATTTTGGGTCCTTTATTGTTTATTGTTTTTATAAATGATCTGCCTTATAATGTTAAAGATAATTTGATATTGTATGCAGATGATACTACATCCCTAGTAAAATGTAACCGAGGACAACATATTAAATCAGAAATTGTTAATTCGCTTATAGATTTAGAAAAATGGTTTACATATAATGGGCTTGTACTAAATAGTGATAAAACTCAAATTGTAAAATTCCAAACATTGCAAAGCAAGACCCTGTCAAATTTTCAGATAAATTTCAAGAATACAACTCTGACTGCTGTAGATTTTAGTAAATTTTTTGGGGCTCCTTATTGATAAAAATTTGTCCTGGAGACCATTCATAGATGTCTTAAACAAAAAACTGAGTTCAGCTTGCTACCAAATGTTTACATTAAGGGAGTTGGTAGACATTAAGACTAGGCTTATAGTTTATTATTCTTGCTTTTATTCACTAGCACAGTATGGAATACAAATATGGGGCAGCTGCTCTGGCATTATCTCTGTCCTCAAAATTCAAAAGAGATACATAAGAACCATGCTATTTTTGAATATAAGAACCTCATGTAAAAAAATATTTACAGATTTAGAAATATTGACAATTCCATCATTGTATATTTATAGTTGTTTAATTTTTATTCATAATCGTCTAAATTCAGGAAATATAAAGCAACATGAGCACCAGTATAACACCCGTTTTAAAGATAGACTGCAATTTCCTGTACACAAATTAACATTATTTGAAAGTTCACCAAGTTATATGGGAACTAAATTTTATAATAAGCTTCCTCCTCATTTAAAACAGCTTAAAATGTCTTGTTTTAAGAACTCAGTTAAAAGTCTACTAATTAGTAAAGCTTACTATAGCATAACTGAGTTTTTACATGACAGTCTTTACGATCACATGTTTTAATGTTTGTAATATTTTAATGTAATGTAAGTTTTATTCTGATGTAACTGTATTACAGATTTAGTATTTATTATTGACAAGCAACCTGTTCACACAACATCTGAAGTTGTAAAATCTGTGAATGTTTTGTTGCAATAAACTTCTTGATTCTTGATTCTTGATTGGTATTGTACGACAGAGACACAAATAGCTGTATACCTTCATTGCACTTAGACCTACTTACTCAGATATTAAATAGAGCCGAATCAAACTTCGAGGGAAACCTTTTTTTGTTATATATTACTCATCAGGCCAAAATAATTGGAAATCAAAATAATTTAAATTCATAGAAGTTGTAAATGATTGCATTAAATACCCACTCCTGATCTCACTGGATATTGAACGCTCATGGCTGCCAATACACCCAATAAATGTTACCATTGGAGAATTGCTGCTGGTTTTGTTTCAATTTGACTGCAATGCTTACATATATAGATTCAGACTTTACACCCGAGAAAAGGCAGTAAAAAGAAATATAGATTCTGTGCTAAACAACTCCTTTAAGTATCAGAGAAAAATATCCAGAATAACAACAAACAACTCAATATCTACAGTAATTGGAGGAAACCAACACATTCTTTCCACTCTTCTAGTGAATCACACACTACTGCAGACACTAGTAAACCTACTGGATCAATATCATTTTCTCAAGCTTCAATGACAGAACGTGTGGCAGAAATCTGAAAGCTCCTTATTACAACAATTCTATAAATCTAACGACAAACAAAAAGGCGTTATCTAGTCAAGATGTGAAAGAAGCAATCACTAATTCCAAACATAATTATGACATAATTGATCTAAAGACAGGAGACATTTTATTAAGGAGAAACTCTAAAGACCAATATAGTCATGGGTTTGATGGTACACGGTTTGTGCAACTTGTGTGTAAAAATTCAAGGTACTCAGTTGATCCTAGCATTAAACCAACAAATGAAATTTTGTTGGTCTCAGATGAAACCGAAGTAACGAATCAGCTATACAAGAGTATAAAAAGTATTAACATTAAAGACACAGAGGAGATAAGAATTGAGTTAGTGCAAAGAGTTCCTGGATGTGGGAAAACCACCTTTAATCAACAATTACAAGGAAGGTGATCTTGTGCTATTCCCTAAAAACTAAAGATGGAGCAATTGACTTTTGGAAACGGCTAAAACAGAAGTATCAAGCGATACCTGATGAAGAAATCAGAGATTCTTGCAGAACAGTTCACTCTTTCATAATAAATTCCACAGAGTACCTAAAAAAGGGTGGCAAATATAAGTTCAGTGAACGAAGCCCTGATGTTACATGCAGGGAGATACTTTTTGCATGTGCACTCGCAGAGGTCTCACAAGCTTTGTTGATAGGAGATAAAAACCAAATACCATACATAAACAGGACTCCCTATGACCTCAAATATTTCAACATCCTGGAAATAGCAAAAGTGACTCAAACTCTTAACCACTCGTATCGATGCACAAGCAGTGTGGCAGATCTTCTTTCAACCTATTACCAACAAGGCATGACAACCAGCAATCTAGAGGGCAATGAAAAAATATCAATCGCCTAAATGGAATCAACAACTTGTCAATAAATAAAGACCAACGCAGGATTCTCGTTTTCAAACAATGCTCTAAGAAAATTGGGATTTAATGCAACAACTATACATGAATTCCAAGGAAAGCAAGCAGAGATCTATGACTCCCTGCCACATTGCTTAGTTGGAATATTTAGACATACAAAATCATTTACCTACTTTACACCGGTAGTGGATGATTTGCTTAGTAGCTGGATAAGAAAAATAAATAACAAACTAGACATTACTATTCATAAGCATCTTCTATTAGATCATTGATTAGAAAAATAACTCTTGAAAATTCCAAACTACCCAAAAAGGCTATAGACTCCTTAAAAAATGGTTTTACCTCAACCACAAATAAGCAACACATAACAGTTTTTCCAGATATTCACCAATACACTGACGGAACTCATGTGGAACTAGCAGCCTTACTTCTAAAGAAAAAGTGTTTGATCCCTGTTGAGAAAATTCACAGACAAAAAGAGAATAAAATAGTAGACACCATAAAAACCAATGAGGCACCAACCAAGAAGACTTGCTTAATTGGATCACATCCCTTTTAAGGTTCACAATGGCCCACCTATGACTGCCAGACTACTGGGGAAAGATGAAACTTTCGAGGATTTTTCCACTCAAAATATTGAAGAAGCCATCAGACTACATACACCTTTCTTACCAGTTTCAGGCAATTCTGACTTAACCTCTCCTTTTGGTGCAGAAACGGTTAACACTTTGTACCCTGAGCCCGAGTATAGGTCGGGCCACGTCGGCAGCGCCTCCTACCGACGCCCGAGTATAGCTCGAGTCGTGTTATTTAATTGTATCAATCATCTTATTTTTTATCCAAAAATTTTGATCATAATCAAAAGTTCATTGGTTGTCTAAGTTCGTATTTGTTGGTTTTAAGATCCCTGGGTCACGTTTTAGTAATGAAATAAGTATATTGTTCGTCGTACTACAAGCGAGTCTAGACAGCTGGTCATAGGCGTCGTGGCTGATCGTCGGTACTATCAGTTTGCTTTGTAGTGTTTCACATTGTGTGTTGTGAGTCTTAGTGATGTCTTACTAAGTTTTCTACAAATCTTGCCGACAAATACTGAAGCAAATGTTATTATAATGTATTCTAAATGTGAATTTAACTATTTGTAAATAATCAGAACTTTAGTTTCTTACTGAATGAAGTGAAGGCAAATGCAAACAATGTGAGGTTATCCGGGTGTTTTGTTTTGTATTTACACTCGCTTTGTTCTTTATTCTCGACTTTCCATTGATTTTCTTTTATATTCTTTACTTATTATTTTCGAGTTTAAATAATATAGGTGATGAAACAATGGGTGAACAACAAAACTCTTTATTTATTTACATGATCTTTAAGATCAGTAGTTGCGTCAATTTACATAATAATACATTTCGTATACATAGACAACAAGAATCAAAAAGTTGTACACTAAGGGTTGTTCTGTGGTCTCCATTCAAAGAACTCAGTGACGGAGTAGAATGGGTTGTCTTGCAGCCAGGCTCGCAGATCTTTTCTAAACCGCTGTCGGTCTATCCTCTTGAGGGCTTCTGGTAGTGAATTCCAGATCTTCGCACCGATGTAGCTTGGTTTCTTTTCCGTTGAGGCGTGGGTGTGTACTGGAAGGCAGTAGTTAGTAGCATGTCTTGTATTGTACTGGTGAATTTGTACTCCGCTTCTCACTGTTGATGGCATTTTGATGTGAGCATAGGAGACTACTTCTAGGATATAGAGGTTGATTACTGTCATAATTTTGAGTTCTCGGAAGGCTTCTCTGCAGGATGCTCTCAGTTCCAAACCTTTAAGGCTTCTAACTGCTCGTTTTTGTTGCACAAGTACTCGCTGCAAATTTCCCTAAATCAAAATCACTGTGGCAAATAATAAACAACGAAAGAAAAAACAACAGGCCAAATCTCAGTAAATGGCAAATTGTCACAGATGGGGAAGTACTGAAAGATCCCAAAAAAGTAGCAAACACCTTCAACTCCTTCTTTGCCACAGTCGCAGAAAGGACGCTAAAACCAAACAACCTAAACAATGGGCCACTTAATATCTACAATCCACCTAACGTGACAAATAGCAACCTAAATCTACGACCAGCAACGGAGACTGACGTTATAAAAGCCATAAACTCCCTAAAACCCAAAACACCCTCAGGGATAGACGAGATCTCAGCTAAACTCATCAAAACCTGCAAACATGAACTCACTAAACCCTTGACTGCTAAAA
Source organism: Homalodisca vitripennis (assembly GCF_021130785.1). Classification (NCBI taxonomy): domain Eukaryota; kingdom Metazoa; phylum Arthropoda; class Insecta; order Hemiptera; family Cicadellidae; genus Homalodisca; species Homalodisca vitripennis. The sequence continues at coordinate 204,735,777 of NC_060210.1, forward strand.
TAAATAAATCGCTTCAACAAGGAATATTCCCCACTATGCTAAAAATAGCCAAGGTCTACCCGAAACATAAAAGTGGATCAACGAATGACTTAATGAACTACAGACCGATCTCCCTGATATCAACCTTTTCAAAAATCTAGGAGAAAATTGTCTTAGATAGGCTATTATCCTACCTAGAACAAAACAATCTAATGACCAAGCAGCAACATGGATTTCTAAAGGGACGTTCAACAACTACTGCTCTAATATAGTTAACGGAGTACATCATTGACCAACTCGACAACGGACATGCAGTCACTAGCCTGTTTCTTGACTTCAGTAAGGCATTCGACTGCCTTAACCATGACCAACTCCTTAACAAAATAAAGTCCCTAGGGATAAATGGGAAGACGGTAGAATGGTTCCATAGTTACCTAAGTGACAGAAAGCAAAAAGTTGAAATTGAGCATGAAGAACAAAACAAGCGAAAAAAATTCTATTCGGACATGACAAGTATTGCTAGAGGAGTACCACAAGGGTCAGTACTAGGGCCTGTACTGTTTCTCCTCCTAACAAACGATCTTCCAGACTACCTAAAGGACTGTGAATCAACAATGTATGCAGATGACACAGTCCTCACCATAGCAAATAAATCCATTCAAACCCTGAAAAGAACTACTGACACTGCTTTTAGTTACACAAAACAATATTGCCTAAGAAATGACCTTGCCCTTAATGAGAAAAGAACAATACAGCTAATTTTCACCACAAAAAACAAAGAATTACCTCTACCAATCCCTGGAACTGCAGCTCAGGATACAGTCAAATACCTGGGCATTACAATGGATTCAAAGCTCACATGGAAAGCACACATAGAATTTGTAAAAAACTCTCTTCAAGCACTTATGTAATAAGAAGGGTAAAACACACAAGCAATCTGGAAACTGCAAAGATAGCCTATTACACACTATTTGAATCTCATCTCAGGTACAGAATTGTGACCTGGGGCGGAACATCTGCTACCAACCTGCAAAGAATCCTAAAACTTCAAAAAAGGGCAATAAGATGTCTAGCAGGCCTAAACTACCTCGAAAGCTGTCGTGATGCCTTCAAGGAACTCAAGATCCTGACGGTCCCAGCGCTCTACATGCAAGAGGCAATCATGCATGCTGTTCTCACCAATCAAACCCGACAAAGAGACATACACAACCAAAATAAACGCCATGCTTCAGATTTTGCTCTGCCGCCTCACCATCTAACACTCTTTACAAGCAAGCCTTCCTATAAGGGAGCCTTGCTCTACAATCAACTACCAGCCCACCTCAGAGAAAAACCAGAATGCCACCTCAAGAAACATCTCACAGTCTGGCTCCAGGAGTGACCTTTCTACTCTACTGTATTCAAGAATTTTTAAATCCTGTAACTCTCAACTATTAACATTCTTTAACTATCTCATGTATTGACGCATTGTACTGTTCTCTACGAATATGTGAAATAAAGAAAATTGTCTATTGTCTAATGATGGGAGACCGAAAAAAAGGGAAACTTCTGACTATATCATCTGTCTTACCAGCATAGCTGGATCTTGTAAGATGTAATATGACAATAAACATTCATTCATTCAAACATAAATTGTCTAGAGAACAACCAAGACAACAGCAAGCTTGAAGAGATGTTGCTAAGCTATAACTTGACTAGAGTGACAATTCCACCCACAACAATTACCTCCACATCTGTCTTCAATTGATTGTATATGCTCAAATTTTGAGGAAAGTGAATTGATAGTTCAGGTGTTACATGAAGGTGTCTCTGATCACTCTGCTTAACTGTGTAGCCTGAAATGTTGAGGAAAGTGAATTGATAGTTCAGGTGTTACATGAAGGTGTCTCTGATCACTCTGCTTAACTGTGTAGCCTGAAATGATTGCAAAAATAAACAACTCCATCTTACACACTGAAGTGGCACTTTACACAAAAAAACTTAAAGAAATAAAATCCAGATTAGTGCAAGAAGTTTGGCAGGAACTGCATGATTCTACAAATACATCCGATGCTTACAAGTATTTTAGTAATATAATTAGTATGGTTATTGAACATGTATGTCCATATAAAAAACCCCAACTTAAAGGGAAAAAAATAAAATAAAATATCAGACTCTGAAACAGAAAGTCTGAGGGAGGAGTTTTTGAGAGCACAAGCTCAGTATAATCTCACTGGTATGCTAGAACATAAGCAAGAGGTAGCTTTAAAAAAAAGAACTATGATCTAAAACTAAAAACACTGAGGCGCCAGAAAGCTGCCAATCAAATAGCTCGCTCTGACAATAAATCAAAAGCTATATGGGCAGTAGTAAACCAGGAGAGAAAGTGTA